>NC_135353.1:173587556-173955056 GCF_023851605.1 Tamandua tetradactyla | reverse complement strand
ATGGATGAACGGATGGACAGATGGACGAATGGATGTATGTATGGATGAATGGATGGTGTTCTAGTTTACTAGCTGCCAGAATGCCATATAACAGAAATGGAATGGCCTTTAAAAAGGGGAATTTAATGAGTTGCTAGTTTACAGTTCTAAGGCTGAGAAAATGTCCCAATTAAAACAAGTCTATAGAAATGTCCAATCTAAGGCATCCAGGGAAAGATACCTTGGTTCAAGAAGGCCAGTGAAGTTCAGGGTTTCTCTCTCAAGTGAAAGGCACATGGAGAACACAGTCAGGGCTTCTCTGTCATCTGGAAGGGCACATGGTGAACACGGCATCATCTTCTAGCTTTCTCTCCTGGCTTCTGGTTTCATGAATCTCCCCGGGAGGCATTTTCCTTCTTCATCTCCAAAATTCACTGGCTGGTGGACTCTCTGCTTCCTGGTGCTGCAGCATTCTCTGCTCTCTCTGAATCTCTCATTCTCCAAAACGTTTCCTCTTTTGTAGGACTCCAATAAACCAATCAAGACCCACCCAAATGGTGGAGACATGTCATCCCCAATCCAATTTTTAACAACCACTCTTGACTAAATCACATCATCCAGGGAGATGATCTGATTATAGTTTCAAACATGCAGTATTGAATAGGGATTATTCTACCTTTATGAAATGGGAATTTGATTAAAACATGGCTTTTCTAGGGGGCATACATCCTTTTTAACCCACACAGATGGATGGATGGATGGATAGATTAGATAGATAGATAGATAGATAGATAGATAGATAGATAGATAGATAGATGGATGGATGGATGGATGGATGGATAGGTAGATAGATGGATGGATAGGTAGATGGATGGATGGATAGATAGATGGATGGATGGGTAGATGGGTAGATATGATAGATAGATATGATGGACAGATATAGATACAAAAACAGAAATAGAAATAGATATCGATATAGATGTTATAGGTGGATGGATTTAGAGAAAGATGTAGATAGACTGACAGGCTGAGTCTGGGTTTCCCACCTTGGCACTACTGACATTTGGGGCAGGTTGTTCTCTGAGCTGGGGTGCTGTGGACTGTGGGGCACTGCATGGCATCCGTGAGCTGCACCCACTCAATGCCAGGAGCTCCCCTTCCCCAGTTCTAACAATGGAAAATGCCTGCAGACAGGGTCCAGGGTCATGTCCCCAGGTGAGTTCCAGATCTCACAGCAGAAAGCAAGTTCAGGTTCAAGAAGGGAATCTGCAAGTTTATCCTTGACCCCGAGATCATGCCCTGAGCCCTTCCACTCTCTCCACCTGTAGGATGTCAGTCCCAAACGCCACCTGTCATCATTTCCCTGCTTTTCCCATCCGCCCATCCTTCAACCTCAAGGCTAAATCCAGACACTCACTTTCCAGCCTCCTCCCAGCTGGGATGGGACTCAGGACTCAGCCTCCACCCGTCAAACCCTGCTTGGAGCTTCTTCTCAGAGCCAACAATTCAGAGCCGGTACCAGGTGAGACACTACCTGCACAGGTGGGGACAGGTAGTGCCAATCTCCAGAGGCAGCAGACGGGCTGGACTTCCAGAGACTGTGCCATTTTAGGGCCCAGCACCGAGGTCTGTGCCGAGAACAGCAGTTGGGCAGCTCAACCTGGGGGCATTCCCGCCGATGTGCACGTGCGCCCCTGATGCGTCAGCCTCCAAGCCTGGACGTCTCAGAAAGGAATGAAGCTATCGAATATTTTTTAGCAAATTCTTTCTCTGCACACAGCAGCTGGATGGCTTTCTGTAGTGCACATCCGTGAGTGCCGATGGTCAAGCTGCAGCAACACTTCCCATCTGGGCCACGGGGCAGGTGAGGAAAGGAGAGCCGTGATCTCAGGTGTGCTCACCTGGGTTCCCAGGTCTGGGGGCTCCTGAGGGCATGTGGTGCTTGGGGTGCAGGACCTGAAAAAGCCTCTTATCACCTGTCTTGCAGGCCATCTCCAATATCTGGAGCTGTTTTGCATCTTTTTTCACAAGCAAGGGTGGGTTTACAATGCAGAAAGGAGCCCAGGCTGTAACAGAATTCAATCCCTGGAGCCAGAAGCTGGGATACAGTCATCCTGTGAAAATCATCTTTCCAGGAGGGGGAGACAGAGGCTCCCCAAGAGCTCAAGGACGCCTCCCCTCCCAGGTCCCCCGTTTCGATCTGCCACACTGGACAGACCCACGACCAATGTTCTTGGAAGATCTGTGGGCACGTTGTTTGTGGAACTATTTCTTTAGGTGATTGGGTCAGAGGCACATTTGCTATGGGATTTTGATCGGCCAAGTTAGAAGATGGTTTTGTCCCTCCTGGACTACGGGTTCTGCATTTCCTCACCAAATGCCAGTGCCGGATTTGGACCTGAAGCCCCACAAAGTTCAGGAACATTTCCAAACTGTCTTCATGTCTGATACCGGTTGTAGGCTCAGGGGTCCCCGAGATCACGCTCAGGTCTGATAATGGCTAGAACGACTCAGAGAAGGCATGGAAAGTTGTTATGCTCGTGGCTGTGTTTGATTGCAGTGAGAGGGCACAGATTAAACCAGCCAAGGTGGGAGACGCAGTGGGCAGGTCCGGGAGTGGCCGGCCGTGAGCGTCTCTGTTCTCTCGCAGCGGGGTCGTGTGGACAGAGCTTCATTTGCCCAACACCGATGTGGGACAACAACCACAGAGTGTCACCAGCCAGGGAGGTGTCCGAACATCGGTGGCCAGGGAATTTATTGGCGCCCAGTTATGTAGACATGGTTGACCACCTGCCCTGCTGACCCTGGTCTCCAGCCGCCCCCATGGAACTGCACACACGCCCCTGCTGCCTGCCTGGAGGCTGGACTGCCCCCTACCCACTTGCGTCCATCTAGGTGGGCAGCCTGGCCTCGTTCCTGGGACTGACCGCCGCTGTCTGTGAACGAATGAGCACATTTTGGAGGAAGAAAGAGATGGTGCCAGAAGAGCCCTTCGTAGGGTTAAGGGGTTGTGGATAAAACTGAGAAGGACCTGTCCCTTAAGCATTTTAAGATATGTTCATGAGTAAGATTTTGCACTTCTTGAGACCCCAAAACCATGGCACGTCACGATTGGTTGTGGTGTAAGTCAATCTAAGTTTCACACGCTTTCAAAAACTTTTATTATGTAAATTTCCAAACAGGCCCAGGAGTAAAGAGAAACACATAATAAAGCACCAATATGCCCAGTGGTCAGCCTCACCAGCGAGCAACAGCTGTCCAGTTTCATTTCATTTCCCGCCCCTCCTTCTTTGCGCTGCTGTGGTATTTTACGGCGAGTCCCAGGTATCATATTTTCCCTTTAATTACATGAGTATGTAACGCTAAAAGATAAGGGCGTCTTTGAAATCCTAATGGAAGTAGCATGTCTAGCCTAAAAGGTAACAGCAATTCCATAAGGAAAATGCCCTTCAAATGCCCATGATTGCCTCTAAGATCTTTATACACTTGGTTTGTTCAGGTCAGAATGCAAACAAGCCTCCCCATTGCCTTTTATTGTTTTGCAAGCAAGGGAGGAAAGTTTACTAAAGGAGAAGGAAGTACACACTCGAGGGGTGAATTGTGTGTGCAAAAGAGAGACGTGCCTCCCGCATGCCTTTTGTGAAGTGGGTGTCGAGGCTCTCGGGTGCTCTTCCTGCAAGGTTTTACCGGCCTGTGCATTCTGAGGAAACCCAGTCCTTTGTGCCGTGGCATCTCTCCACAAGCTGGATGGGGCTGCTTGCCTGTGCTGGGGCGTGCAAACCTCTGTCCCAGAACGTCTTGTAACTGGCAATGAGCTCTGGAAACCTGATTGGGTTCCGGCTCATTGATTTCTAATGCATCAACTGAGGGATGCAACATTGTATCTGCTTGCCCCACTCCTTGTATTGCTCTCCATAATTAGGGTGTTGCTCGCTGGCAACATCCCTGTGTGTCCTCAGATGGTTCCAATGCAACAGGGACAACTGGCCTCTTTATCTTTTGATGGGACTCGATGGGTCTTGGGTGGTTTTTCTTATTGCTTCTGTAACAACACAAGACGCTCCTCGCTTGTCTTAGACGTTTCCTGCCTGGAAGTTGGAGCTGCCCATTTCTCTCAAGGACGCAGGTGCCTGCGAGTGGACGATGAGACCTGGAGATGAGAATCCAGGTGCCATTCTGTTATCACTTCTAGTCTTCTCAGATGTGACGCTTCCCTGAGCTAGAAATAGGAGCCAATATGAAAGGAAAAATAATGTGGAATTCTTTCCTATTTATCTATACACTTCCAGGGAAGGGTCGTAGCATTCGTTGCCTAATTGTATGTTTGCCTCTTACGCAAGCAAGCTGGCTTATTCATGATATTGACCGCTACTTGCTTTATCCTTTCTATAATGAGATCGCACAGGGTGTATTCCTTTGCGTCCGGCTTATTTCACTCAATGCGATGTCTTCCATGTTCATCCCCGTTGTTGCATGTGTCAGAACTTCATTCCTTTTTATGGTCGAATAACATCCCATCGTGTGCATATTCTGTGGGTTTCTTTATACGCATCGGGTCAGGGACTCCCTCGGTTGCTTCCGTCTTTTGGCAATGGTAAAAAGGCTGCTGTAAACATCCATGCACAAATACCCGTTTGAGTCCCCGCTTTCAATTCTTCTGGGTATTTTTCTAGAAGTGGGATTCCCCGGCCATAAGGTAGTTTTATTTCTGAGGAACCTCCGAAGTACATTCCACGGCGGCTACACCCTTTGACATCCCACCAGCAGTGAATGAGTTTCCTTTCTTTCCACATTCTCATGGGTGTGAAGTGGTATCTCATGGTGGTTTTGAGTCTGTGCATATGTCTATATATCTGTGTATATATCTATATGTGGGTTGTGTCTTACATATATGCATTTCATTTATAAATATACGTATAAGCGTATATATGCATACATACGTAGACAAATATATATGCATGCATATACATGCACAATCTTTTTTTCAATTAGGGTACATTCTTAATGAAAAGAAACAATTGTCCACATAAAATCCAAACGAGCTCTCTGCTGAAGGTAATTGTAATATCACAGATCCGTAGTAATTCCCTCTGCCTATACTGAGTATTTAATAACATTCAGTCATTTAATTTGCTCAGGTCAAATTTAAGAAGTCAATCCCCTCTCTCTGCCTGCAGGTCTGAAGGAGTTAAAACTAACTCTTTTACGTTTGAGACGACTGTTTTATTACCCCCGCTTTGGGAAAGACCCATTATCATAAAATTGAAAAACTCCATCAAATTTCCCTCTCCGTGCGCAGACAGCAGCTTTCAGACACAAGCAATTCGCCAATTACCAGCTGACCGTCAGGTTCAAGGAGGGTTAAAAATAATCATCGCTGTAACAAGACATTAGCTGGGTTTAAGGAACTCTCGCTGCACTCACTTTTGTGTGTATTGGATTATGTAAATTTTCTCCCTCTCGCTGTCCGTGCAACTCTGGTCTGCAGGCAGAGCGGGGAAAGGGGGACGCACAGGAGCAGATTTCAGAGACATGCTAAGTGGAACGGCCCATTAGTAACGTGATATCCTTTACGAGCCCAGTCGTCTGGGAGTGTGGGGGACCGCTGTCCACCCCTGGGGTTGAAGGACACGGTCAGGTGTTCTGTTGAGGGCAGGTGGGCTGGCTCTGAGGTTGCCCGAAATGATCAATCACTCCTGAAAAGACGTCTCTCCCGGCCCTTTGGTCCCTGTGAATGACAATCACCACCTCACGTCTCACACACGCGTGACAGGTGTGCACGCTACGCTTGTATGAAGGTGCGCTGGGGTTTTTTAGCTTAAAGCCCCGATGCCATCGCAAGCACGCCTCTTCGGATTTCGGTTTCCAATCCTGACACCGTGGCCGCACAGAGAATGCCACCTTCCTAAATGCCGATTTCACTCGTTCCTGAGCTTTCCTCACTCGCCACCCCCCCCCAAAGGAGACCTTGGGGAGCCCGAGAGCCACGTGTTGAAAGACACGTCTCCAGACGCATACCGTGTTGAAATACACGTATTTTAACATCGGGTGAGCCGGAGTTAAGGAGATTTACTTTCAACACAAGATTCGCACTTAGAGGGTTGGGGGAAAGTGAAAAGGCGGCAGGGCGTGGAAAAAACCGGCTCAAATAACTACCTGGGGTGTGCAAACAGCTGGTCCTCCTAAATTCCCACCAGCTGCATCTTCTCTTGCTCTCTGCGAGTCTCGGAAGCGGTGAGAACCCACGCCTGGTGCATTTGCTCTGGGTTCTTGAGGTTGATTTAATATCAAGCGATGGGAGTGAAAACCGATATTTATTAAATGCCTACCGCATGCTGGATAAGCAGCCATCTTTTGAAATAATCGCTATTCTCCTAACTCCCATAGATGATGACAACGAAGTTCAACTGGGAAGGCTGCCCATTGCCTGGAATTCCTGGAATTGAGTGTGCAGGGGAAGAAGGCATAAAGGCCAGCGTGGGTTGTGGTACACCCTGTCAAATGCAGCGTTATTCTCAGCTCTGGGGATTCCGTGCAAAGTCTGAGTGGAAAAGCGGCGTTTGGCACCATTATCACGTGTGTCTCGCAGCGATTTAACTTGAAGCCGCTGGCTGTATGGGAAGGGAGCTGAGAGTCACTCAGCGTTTATTTGGGGTAACTCGGTACTTATTAGGTGCATAAGTGGAACCATACATCCCGTTATTAGTTGTCACCATAAACCCATGCAGCCGCTGTTCACACGTGCCTTCTACAGGTGAGACGGTGAGCTATAAGGAACTTCCGCAAGTTCTAGAAGCTACTTCTTGAAGGGGTCTGAGTGACTTCAAAGCGGAGTTGCCTGCTTCAGCTTTCCCTCGATGGTGGAAGACTAACAGCCTGTTGGATCCCTGCAGACAGGTGGACAGGGGTGCTGGGTCAAAGGTGAGGCATCTGCCTTGGAAACCAGGGATTCAGGTGCAAAGGGTGATGTCTTGTTTTGAAGTCAAACCTTCTCTGCTGGGCAGGCAGCCCAGGCCACGTTGCTCTCTGGAGATCTGGGACTGACGTTGTGGGGTAGAAGCTTATGGCACCTGGGGTCTCACCTGTTTCCTTCCGCATTCTGGGGACGATGCTGGTGGGACCTCTGTGTGATTTATTTATCCGCGTTAAACGGGGATGCTTGAGTCTCTGCCATAAAGAATGAGTTTCCCAAGCCTTCCCGGACCTGCTCCTCTTTTTTTCTCAATCAATATCGTGATTCCGTGAGAGGTTCCCTTTATGCCATGAAATATCCTAAGCTGCTTTGGACAGTGTGTGCCGACTTCCCGGGCTCATAAAATTAGTATTGTTCTCTGTCTCTCGGCTGCATCCTCGCATCCCAGGGGCGGTTCTATGGTATCGTTTTAGAAATACTCCGGGTCTCCTTTCAACTACACAAAAGGTCTCTGCTCTATGGGGGAGCTGATTCTCAACACTGGAAACTGTTAAATGGTATCACGGAATGATTCCTGAAATATTACATACTCTTCAAAAAATAATAGATGCAAATGAGACCCGAGGACATTAAACCTACGCAGAGGGCTCATTTCTCCACCGTCTTAGCACAGCCAGATGTGAGGTGAGAATCCTGGACTCAGCCAGACGCACGGGCTATGGCAGAGAACATGATATTTCCTTTCTGGAAGCTTCCGGGATTTTCTCATGGTACCTTCGATGCCTGTGTTTGGGCGTGGGTTTTATATATAGTGCATAAATAGTATCATTTGTGTAATATTATTATGTTGTATAGTTTAAATACATTTACTGGAAACACAGCATACATTAATACAGATGATATATATCATTTTTATTATATAACATTTGATATATGATACCAATACATTGGTATATTGATCTAATAAAATAGAATTATAATTATGCAATCATATATTAAAACATTATATATATCTATTTGGAAAATTATCCTAAGCAGGCTATGAACCCTTCATTCAAAAGATTAAACTTTTCGGAGGTTCAGGAAAGATATTTCTATTACTACTTTGATCACTTTTCCTCTTCAACTTTCTCTGCCCCCTTCTGGAATTTTTACTGGATTGATGCTCTACTTCGAGTTTACCTTACTTATTTCTAAGGTTTTCTCTCATATTTTCATTTTCTTTATATTCTAAATACTCCCTCAAGCTTGTCTTCCAATAATGATCTTGAAGTTTCTTATTATTCAGCTTTGCTAGGATTGGAACCCTGTAAATTAGAATCTATAACTATATAATCTATTATCCATGAATTTACCAGTAAGTAATTTCTTATTTGGGGGAGCCATATTTTTTAGTTCCAAAGACTCTTTATCTTCCCTGATAGTCAATCAAATATTTAGCAAAACCACAGCTGAGTTGCCAACCAATAGATGTACAGCATGTATTGTTATATGTGCCTGTTACATACATCTGAGATATATAGGCCTGTTTTGTACACCTATAATATATACCTGTAGTGAAAACCTGTGCTGTACACCTGTAATGTATACCCATAATGAATACCTGTAATGTATACCTGTTACACATATCTGTTACATACATGTCTTATATACCTGTAAAGTATACCTATAATGTGCATCGTTATGTGTACTCCTCAAATACACCTGTCGTGTATAGCTGTTATGTGTACTAATTATATATACCTGTCACATGTACCTGCTGTGTATTTCTATCATATATACCTGTCCTACATACCTGTCCTACACACCTGCCATGCATACCGATCACATATGCCTGCCATGGACACCTGTTTGTGTACTCATCAGGTAAACCTGCCACATATACCTGTAATGTACATCTGTTGTGTATTTGTGTCATATTTACCTATCCTGTATACCTGTCACATATGCCTGCCATGTACACTTGTTAGTGTATTCACCACGTATACCTGTCCTGCACAGCTGTCACATATGCCTGTCATTGTACCTAGTGAATATTCATTAGGTGTACCTGTCACATATGCCTGCCATGCATACCTGCCATGTATATGTATTATGTATACCTCTCCTGTATACCTGTCAGGTACACCTGCCATGCACACCTGTCGCATACCTGTGTTATGAGGACCTGTCCTAGATACCCACGGGCTTTGTACAGTTCTCCATTTCACTGTGTTAAACCCCATCGCGTCGTGCCTGTGCCGCTGTCTGGATTGCCTGAGCATACAGAGGTCAGCCTCCGATCGTGCCTACTGAGTGTGGGACGAGCGTCGCTCGCTGGGTGCTTTCCTCTCCACGCCTGCCAGGTTTCTCCCAGTGGTGGGTCTGGGGCAGGACCTGGGAGAGGAGATCACAGGCTGGGGGCCCAGAGCTGGACGGTCAGGGCTTGGGGGCAGTGCCCCTCCTGGCCCGCCCACCCGCCAACTTGTTTGACTCAACTCAACTAAAAAGTGCGAGTTTCCAACTTGACCCGTTCATTCAAGGCTGCACTTGCAGTTTGTGTTGGGCTGTTGGGCAGGTCTCACACTTGGATCCTGTTTGCTGTTCTGTGGCCCTTTGATGAAGGCTGATAAGCTCCAGGACTATTGTTATCCTGACACCTGTTTGCACAATAATATATAGTTCACACCTGCTCCGAGGACTCCACCCAAACGAGGCCAAACCTGTAAGTCACCCCAAAACCATCAGCTGGTTCTTTCCAAGCTGTGTCTGGGGGAATGAATATCGTGCCCTGACATTTCACTGAGCTTTTTGATTATAAATGGAGCACGTGACATTTTCACTTTATCATCAGTGTTCACAAAACCTATGCATCTGACCCCAAGTGCGTGATTGAGTTCTCCACACGGTGGAAAGAGAGGGTGAGACGCAGTGAGAGAACTTGTGCACCGTGGCTTGAATGAGGGATGACAGCGAAAAGAATTTAGGATTGTAAGAAATGCAGGGTCTTGAAGGGTTTTAGATTTGTGTGTGTGTGTGTGTGCGTGGGACGCCTTGGTTAGCATTATATAGGTTTGTATTTGAATTTTATTTTGGACCCTGTCCCAGGGACTGCATTTCACACGGGAAGGTTTCATCCGACTGACCGCCCTTGGCAAAGAACGCAATTGACTTCGCTCAGATTGTCACTGAGAATGCAGTATGTCACAGAAAATTGGGGACAACGTGCTGTTTATAGAAAATGTTTGTGTCTTTCAAGTCTAAGGGAAAATTATGAAAAAATAAGAACAACCCTGCCTGCTCTTCGGAGTTTAATGGGCTCCTTGTCTCAGCTCACTTTCCGAGAGGAGAACGTAGGTCCCTCCCTAGATAAAAGCCACCTGGGGTGTGGGCAGGGGCACACCTGTTCCTCTTTTGGGGCATTGCGTTGGGAAGGAGATGGGGAGAAGAATAGCCGGTGTGAGATTCAAGGTCAGCATTCGGTGGCAAAGCTAGGAAGCAGGACTGGGAGAGGGAGAAGGTGAAGCACAAGGCAAGCCTTTGACCTGAATTCAGCTAATCCCCCAGGGGAGCTCTGCAGCAGCGGCATGGCTCGTTCCAACCCCGAGGTACCCCGGGGAGGGGGCACTCACTTCGGCCAAGCACCTCGTTTCAGCCGAGGACAATGTCTGGGGGCTGCACGTGGGTCCTTAGAGCTGGACAGACAGTGGCCCCCGCCTGGGGTGAGAAGCACCCCAACCCCCTCGAGGGTCCCGCCTCCTGGGGACCCCTCACCTGTTGACCTGAGGTCACGCTTTTCCCAGCACCCCGAAAAGAGGGGTGTGGGGTCTGGGTATTTATAGTCTATGAGAAGTATTTGAAGATATTTACATATTGCATATCATGTCATATATTGTTACCTGTGTATGTTATAGTGTATATATTTCATACATTTTTCTATTATAGATTGTATCAATTCATATATAGAGTATATATTAATATGATTTTATATGTGTCTCAGTATAAATACACACACACACATATATATATTCTGTGCTTATAGCCACAGAATACTCACTTTTTTTCAGAGACCCTTTATAATTGGCGTTTTTTACAGTAGTTCTTGTGCAGTTTTTTTACGTTGTGGCACCGGAGATGTGATACTGTTTACAGGGCGCACTGGGCCCTGGGGTGGTTGCAGAAGGCTGCTCACCGTGGGTGCCTTAGCCCAGGGAGGGGCAATATGTGGACCCCAAAACCCTGTCCACAGCAGACCCCCGATGGGATGCTCAGAAGCAAACGTGGCGCCTGCAGCCATTAGGACTTGATCGGTGTGACCCAGTTCGCGTATCAGCTGTTTCCTTTGCCAACAACCTCTCTCTCCCTTGAGGCCATGCCTGTAATTCCAGGATTACATCATGGGCAAATCACAAAGTACTCGGTAGCGCAGGAGCGTGGCGAAGCTTCTTGGAAACAGGATGAACCGGTGAGTGAATCCCTTTGACCCCCTCCAGAGGACACATTCGCATGTAGGATTGGACGGACGGCATCGTGTTGCATTGAGTTTGGCCGAGCCTCTCGGATAGTCTCTGAGTCTGGCCCCAAGTTCCTGAAACTGACTTTCCGAGAAACACAAAAGCCCAACGAAATGGGAAGAGTGAATTTTTTCAGGTGGGGCTCTTGAAAAGGCCGCTTCGTTAAGAGTGTTTTCCCTACAAAACCCGGAACCTCGTGGCGGCGACCCAGGCTTGCCACAGATTCTGCAAACTCGTCCCCCACGCCTGGCGTATCAGCTTTTCACCTTGATGGGTTCCTCAAAGCCCGTGAGATTGGAAGGTGGTGGTTTCTAAAAGCCGCCCAGACTTTGCATGTCCCGTTGCCATCAATCTATTATTCAGCTCAGCTGTTATTTTTCTAATTCACCTCCAGCTTCTTAATATTTATAGCTCCGTAAAAAGCAATATGCGCTGCACCGGCGAGGAGGACGCTGGCTTAATTTCATTGTAGCATTCTGCTCAATCCTTTTTCTGCAGAGAGGATTTTTCACTGTAACCCAAGCAGATATATTTTCTGAAATATGTAAACCGTGAATGTGAAACATTGACGAGCACTTATTGCTTAGCAGTTAATCAATGTATTTAAGAGCAGCTCTTATAGGCTGAAAGATACAATGTAATAAATGACTGCTGAGCTTGATTAAATATTGAAACTCAGGCAAGGCATTTAATCAATCTCCAAAGCCGTTTCCCGGGAGGGCGCCGTGGAGTGAGAGTGGTGATCGCGGTTCTGTGACAAGCCATAAAACGGAAAATAGAAAATATACTGGATGGAAAGTAATCATATTGTAATCAAAATGTATCTATTTTATACTCAAGACAAATTCACAGGAAATCACTCCAGACGGACACATCGTGTCGTGCCAGGGTCACCGTTGCAGCAGGAGGCTCTATGCGGTGACCTTAGATGAGGATAACGTTTAGTGAATGGAAATCACCCCGACACTGGACGCCGGACACCCTGTCTTCTGGGAGGAGACGGACGGGTTCTCAGCCTGAGTGCTAGAACAACAGTGTAAAACAATTCATTCTGCGGAGATAAAGAATAACAGTGTTGCTTGGGGGCACAGCTTGACTTACTGATGCTGAGGATGGCAAGAGTTTCAAAGGGTGGCATAAATGACCAAACTCGGTGGATTCAAGCAGCAGGGATTCCCCCTCTCACAGTTCTGGAGGCTGGAGGTCTGACATTCAGGGGTGGACAGGGCCATGCTCCCTCCGAGGCTCCTGGAGTGCCTTCCTGCCTCCTCCTGGGGTGGGCAGAGCCGTGCTCCCTCCCAGGCTCCAGGGGCTCCTCCTGCCTCCTCCGGGTGTGGACAGGGCCGTGCTCCCTCCGAGGCTCCTGGGGCTCCTCCCTGCCTCTTCCAGCTCCTGGGGGCCAAGGTGTCCCTTGACTTGTCGCTGCACCACCGTCACCTCTGTCTGTGCTTGTGTTTCTCCTGTTCTGTCTCTTCTAAGGATGCCGGACATTGGATTTCAGGCCGCTGTAATGCCGGACATTGGATTTCAGGCCGCTCTAATGCTAATCCAGGATGACATCATCTCAGGATGCTTCCCTTACTCACATCTGCAAATACTCTATTGTCACATAAGGTTCCACCCACGGGTTCTGGGGGTCATGGCATGGATGGGTCTTTTGGGGACCACCACTCAGCCCCCTTGCCATGCCACCATTGATTATCCATGTGCCTCACTTTAGCCACTGCATGTCAGTGGATGTGACCCAAACAGACGTCTGAAATGCGCACACATGGTCAGGCTTATTGTCCTGGATTTCTGCTTCCCCAAGATGAGAACTTGCCCCCCAGTAGCCACTATCCCAGAGGGATTTGTGAGGAGCAGCTCAGCTGTGCTGGATAGCTGCTAGTGCCAGGTGCACACGTGATGTGTGATACAGGATCAAGCCATCCTCATTCCTTAAGTTTGGATCCTGCAGCCCAAGGTCTGGAATCCAGCTTAGCCCAAGCAAACTGCAGCTGGCCCATGGGTTTAGGAGAAAATGTTTTAGGCAACTGGGTTTGGGGGAGTTTCGTTACACAGCATTTTATGGCAATAGCTGACTATGACATTGGTTAAACTTAAAACCCTCCAGACTGGGTCTTTAAGGGACTATGTATGCAGTATGCCAGGGAATTTGTCTGTTATAATCTTCACGAGAAGTCTGAAGCTGTGTTTTCTCATGCAAAGACCTTTCTTTGTGGTGCTTATTACAGAGTTGCCTCTGTTTTGCAGACTCAAAGAGATAATGATGAGGACCGAGGTTCCTGCCCATTTTAGGACAAAACCACAAAGTGGTCAGAGGTCCTGCTATCCCATCGGGGGCTGCAGTCTCCCAAGCTGACTCGGCACTGCTCATTTCTTCAAACATACTTTCCCTGGGTTTAGAGGGAGCTGCTAACAGATTTCATGATAGCATCTTGAGTTACAAACTTGTGCTTCCAGAGGCATGGTGAGCTAAGAAAGTATCATCACAAACTTTTGCACCTTATTAGGCTTTTTCCATGCAAGTATGACTCTTTCTGTGACTGCTAAGAATAAGTGCCCCAAATATAAGATGCTTATATGTCCTTCATTGCAAGATTTTAATAAATTGTAAACATCTGGTTATAATCACACACTCCTTTCTAACTTCTCAATCTCTAGTTAACCAGACTTTGTTTTTTCTCTCTGGGTTCTCTATTTGTAAAATATTCTTCAAGCTGTGGAAAAATCTGGGAACAAAGCAGACTCCTTTTTCTTGAGCTAGAAGGATCTGGGGTGGGCAAGGGATCCAGGCGTCTTCTGTGGCTCTCCCCTGTTATTTCCCCGAGCCATCTCAGAGTCCCAGGTTTCACAGAGAGCAGGGTGGAGGGCAGTCCACAAGGTGACACTGTCATAGGTTCCACCCAGGTGGACATCTGTGCCCTGACACCTACAGAGACCAAAATGCAGGCCCTCCTGGAAACACAGAGAAGGGGACCAGCCCACAGGGAGAAGTGCCAAAAGACTCTTTCTCACAAGAGAAAATCTGAGTCCCAAACAATGAGGCATAAAGTGTCCCATACCAGTTCACAATTCCTGATCCAGGAAAAGGGAGGGCACTGCAAGGGGGATTTTTGAGTTTGTGTCTTTGCTGCTCTAATTGAGTATGCCAATCCACCAAGCAGACAAATGAGGGTGTAGGTGGAAAGATGTGTGCTTGCTTTGTCTTCTCACCCAAGCGAGGGCATCTAGCCAACAGGTGAGTATGAGGACCTGGGTCACAAGTGTGGGGCCCAGACGCCAAGGGATTGAGTCCGGGTTTGAACAATGGACCACCGAGAGAGCCTGTACCAATTACGGTCAATATGCAGATATGAGGAACAAAAGAGATGACCTCCGAGAACTGAGAATAATGCCCAATGTGAGAGTGGAAACTGGAGACCAGCCTGACCTGAAAATCCAAGGAAAAAGTTGGAGCAGGACGGACCTCTCCTATGGATTTGGGAGTTGAGATAAAGAGAAACAAACACAATTAAGAGACAGAGAGAGAACGATTCTTAAAACTCAAAGACGTTTGAAGTGGTGCCTTTAAAATATTCATCGCCGAACAGGAGTCTGTACTCCAGAAAGTTTGAGCTGGAAACCCAGGTTTAAAATTTGTCATTTTATGAGCTGCTGAATATGCATGAAAAGTGGAAATTTGGAGCCTCGTCCTCCCGAGACCGTGTTGAAAATGATGCCCCAAATTTTTATATTAGACTAGCATAGAGACATTTATAAGACAGTTTCCCCCAACATAAGATATTAGAGAAGCAATTGGAACGAGCAGGATAGGATATTTCCAGCAACAAGGTTACATGAAAAGATGGATGTAATTGCAAACAAGGAATTTATGAAATGCAGTCACAGGCTCACTTTTGCAAGGCAACGGTTATAGCGACAGGAGTGTCACCAAGGAGAGAGACTGGGTGCCCGGCATGGCTTCCTTGAAATGATGCCACTCGTCTTCTCCTGGTCTCCAGGCCACGTTATCACTCTCCATCGGTTCTCCGAGGCTCTGGCGAAGAGGGATGTAGGAGACCCACCAACGGCATCTTCTCTCTCCCCACCTCTTGCTATGTGGTTGTCTTCTTCTCAGCAGCGAGAACAATGGATGCTTCTCAACCTCCAAATGAAAACACCGCTTGATGGTGTGCCACGTCTCCCAGTCATTTCGTTTTCGTTCTTCATGATCTTTGACCAGTTCTAGGTCACAGCTTCCTCTGCAGCCCAGAATGCACGGTCGTCTAAACTCGGCTAAAATCTCCACTTGGCAGAGCCAAAGAGTCGATGCACAGATGTCGTTGACTTGGCAACGTGATTCTAAGAGAAAAGGCTCCGTTCTGGTCAAACAATCATTTTCTTGTCCAAAATTAAGAAACCTGTTTGATGATGGTTTCCAACCTCCTGGGATTGTGATGTTGAAAAGTGTAGGGATTTCCTTGTGGCAAAGTACCACAAACTGGGCAGATTAAAACAACAGAAATGTGTTCTCTCATGGAAAAATGTCCTGTGCCTCTTCCTAACTTCTGGCGCTGACCCCTTGGTGTCCCTGGCTTGTGGCCGCAGCACTCCAATTTCCTATCTCCATCATCATATGGCCTTCTCCTCTGTCTCTGTGTTTTCTCCTCTTCTTACTGGGACACTTGTCATTGCACTTAGGGTGAGTTTAAGTCCAAGTGACCTCATCTCTGTCCTTTACTAATTATGTCTACAAAGACCCCCTTGGCAAGGAAGTCCCATGCCAAGGTTTTGGGTAGACCCTATATTTTGGGGAGATGCCATTTCACCCACTGCTTCAAAGAAAGAATCTTAGTATCTGATTTAATCTCTCCCTGAAAGAAGAAGAAACAGACAAGCTAAGTGACTTTCCCAAAGATGGGCTACTCACACCCCCTGGCTCTGAGACCCTCCGTTTTTCCTCTCTCTGAACTTATGACTGACCCTTACGCATATTTTTCAATTGTGTAACATTTCATAATGAAATGTTAGACCCATAATTAGAGAGAGCAATGGAATCAAGATGTGCAGATTTCCCACCCAGGAAGAAACATTGGTTCAGATTGCTCTTGCTTAAGAAACAAACTCGGTGCAAATTTCCTTTTTGCAACGTTCCTGTCACTGGCTCCTCCCTGCCAGAAGCGGCCTCTCTCCTGTGTTGGAGAGTCGAGTTCTTCTAGTAGCTGTTCTATGCTTTTAATGCATATTTATGTATCAATAAATAACATGCAGTATGGCTTTGTGTGTGTTAAAACACTCAACATGAGTGATACATGTATCCGTTCGATGTATAAATCCCCCGAGCAACAAGCTGTTCTCACTCATGTTTATTCTGGATTTATCTATGCTGATACATGTACAATTGGTTCACTTGTTTTAACAGCTATAAAGCACTACTTTGTATAAATATAACACACTTTATATAGCCTTTTCCTGACGGCCATTTACTTTTATTCTTTCAAAAGCCTCGTATTGTTTTTGGCATGTGCTAACAAGACTGCAGAGTTTTCCTGACGTTTCCTTGCATCCGTGTGTGAGAATTCTGCTATGCACTTGCCTAGAAGTAAGAATAATTCCCCTCCAAGCAGAGAACACTTAAAAGATGCTTGTTCCCTGTGTCCTCCTGGTGATATAAAGTTCTCTCTCTCTCTGACATCTTACGCACTGTCAAGTTACAGTTCTCTTTTCTGACTTCAGCTTTTCTTTGTTCCTTGCACATGGAATCTCTCTCTTAGGCTTGTAACTTGGCTATGCATTCTTTTACTGTTGTTATATTTTATCCAACATTATTGTGCATTCACTGGGGGAGCAGGATATGAGGAAAAGAAAACAATCTAGGAGGAGTTCAGGATTCCAGGTCAAGGATTGATTTGCACGATGAGCCCTTTACTGAGATGCTTGGGGGGAAAAAACAGGTATAAATAGAAGATCAAGTAATTAGCTTAAGGAAAAAAAAAGTTGAATTTGTCTTCAACGTGTAAGGGGAAGTGAATCTTGAGAACTTCCACCACTGCACTGTATTCATTCTAAACTTTCTTTCTTCTGTTAGAATAATCACCCTTGCCAAAAGTTTTAACGGTTCTAGAAATGATACATGGAGACTTCAGGTTGTAGAATATTTGGAGAATTCAAACTCATATTTATCATCAGAAAAAAGAAAACAAAACCCTCGCTAATCTATCACACGTATTTATTATTGGAAAAGCGAACAGCATATTTGCATATCATATTTTCAATAGAAACCATCTGCTCGTAACAAAAGTAAAACGAGACAGCTCAGATCAAATGGTGTATCCTTTTATTAAAAAACACTGGCATGAAACGTTCGCGTGTGTAGACATATGTACACGCTTCCCAAAATAGTTGCCCTAAAATCGTTAATTTTTTTTATATTATACCACATAGGAGAAAGTTAAGGGCATTAAAATCCAGTACATTAATTTTCTCTCCCTGAAAACCTTCTGGTTTAGTACAGACAAGCTCTTGGGGCCAATGCAGCAGTAAATTCACTTACTCTCACGGAGTGGGTATTTCTGCGTTCTGTAATACACCATGTGGCGTTGACACTATTGATCTGATGTTATTAGATATATTAAAACTCCAAAACTCCTTTTGAAAATATAATAATTCTGCAAGTTTTCAGAAAGTTAAGGACATTAAAAAAAGCATCAGCCATAACCGAACGTTCGGCAAAATGTAATTCTACATCATGAATAAAATTGTCCTTCGTTCCTTAGAAAAGCTCTCTGAAATGGCTGCAGGTTTCTAGCAACTGGTGGTAAACACTGCCAGGAAGATACTTCCTGGAAGCAGAAATTTAAAGTTACAGACTTGTTTTAGTTTGCCAAAGTTGCCGAAATGCGATATGCCAGAAATGGGTTGGGCTTTTACAATGAGGATTTGTTAGCTTACAGATTTACAGTTCTGAGGCCATGAAATGTCCAAATCAAGCATCAATAAAGGGATTCTTTCTCCCCAAAGCCTGGCTACTGGTCATCTGGAATCCCTGGGTCACATAGCTGGCATTGGCCACTCCTTCTTTCCTGGGTAGTTTGCTTTCAGCTTCTGGTTTTTCTCTCCCAGCCTCTCTGGGGCTTTTTCTTTTCTCTGTCTTCGCTCTGTCCTTTATCCTCTTATTGAAGAGAGGGACATCTTTGAAATAATCCTAAAAGGAAATTTTTGAAATGATCCTAAACAATTTATTAACCCCTCTACTCAGATATCCTTTACGTGATGTAAAGCTATGGTGACTTGAGAAAAATAGGAACGTGGTTCAGGAATTATTTCAAATTATTATAATTAGAGTTGCCCATCCTAATCTAAGAGGAAATTGTAAAACCCCAAAAATTAAGTAGGGGAGGGGACTATAAGCAATTTCTGCCCTACTTTGTTCTCTCACGCGTTGAATGCCAGTACACGATGCTTGGGGGCTTTACAAAGGGAACTGAACTCATGCTGGTAAGGGTAATTTGAGCTCTCATTTGCATTCCGTGTGGTTTCCTAGGGATGGAGGGAGAAACCTGGAATGCACCTGCAGATTAACCTTCATTATCTCTCCTTTGGCTGCACCATTTAAACCATTTAACTTTCATGAGTTCAAGGTTTATGCAAGTGCCCCTGCTTTGGGTTCGGATCCACAGGCAGCCAGGATTCTTGGTACCACATGCAGGGTTCCCAGGGGAGCTTTCTGGCTTCTGAAGGAGCTTGGTCCAGAATGCTCCAGCAGCCCTGGAGGGGTGGGAGAGAAAGAAGCTCATCTCTCCCTGTCCTCATATGTCTCTCGCTTCCCACCTGGAGCCTCCTGTCTTCCTGCACTTCCAAGTTGCCGTAGGACCCGTCCATGGGCTGGAGCCATGCTCAAGAGTTCTGTTCAATTCAGCAAATGCATGTTGCCATCATCCACTCACACACCCATCCAACCACCCACCCACCAATATGTCCATGCATCCATCCATGCACCCATCCATCCATCCATCTGTTCACCCATCCACCCATCCATTCACCCATCCACCCATCCGTCTGTCTCTCCATCTATCCACACGCCTACCTGTCCGTCTACCCATCACCCACCCACCATCCATCTTTCCTACACCCAGTCCTTGCCAGGGAAGAGCTCCACACCCCCTCGGGGAGATCAGAGACATGATAGGGGAGCATCAGGGCAAAATAAATTACTTAAGGAGGATCATAGGACACTCTGGAGGGACTCCACAGGGGCCTTATAGGGATGGGAAAGTGCCTCATTTGACTCAACCCTAGACTGAACAATCTAAAGAAGGAAAATGAAGTAATATGGTGATAGTGTTGGGGGGAGGGCATCTGGACCTTGTTTTTATGATAAAAAGGGCCCCAGGTTGCATGGAAATGACTTCTCACCGCCCTTCTACAACATCATTGTTCATGAGTAGGGGCCATCCTGTGGTTTTCCATCAGGAAATCCCCATCAGTAAGGCAATCTTTGAAAGTTTCCTAGATTCATTTAAAATGAGGAAATCCTTCTAACAATGAAACTAGAATTACCCATTTGCCTTCAACGCAACAAGACCTTTTTGACACAGGATGAAGGTTTTGTCGCTTGACACCAAGCTTTAGAACAAGGAAAACAGTAGAAGGCTCAGGTTTCCAAGCTTCAGGAGCCATCCATAGGTTGGAGCCATACAACTCTCCCTCTCCTTGGCTTCCAGATAAAATGTGGACTATCATGTGGTGTCAAGACTTCTTTGAAGATGAGCTCCAAGCGTTTGTTGTCTTTTGGCAACCTTTACATACGGAGGTCTTGGTTTGCAAATGTGGCAGCGGGCGTGATGCTTAAACCTCTTATTCTGATCTCGTGGTCACCCTTGGACAGACCATATCCTTAGAAGCTGGCAGGGTTTGCTTTCAGCTCAGATGCCACTCTCGCCGATGGAGAAGTAGCCCCTTCCCTGACCGCTCAGGACTGCTGACCAGCTCATATCTGTCCAAATCGGATCTTATGTCCACGCCTTCAATCATATTTTCTCCCCATGCTACACTGTATTTTAATGTCCATTTACAGGGAGTTTATATTTTCTCTGGCTTTCATATCATCTGTCATGAATATCAAAACTTGCTTCTCTTTGGGTCATTCATGAAACAATCACACAACACCGGGTCCTTTTCAGAGGTCTGAGGAAGCTTCTTCCCCACTTTTTCCCGTCTTGACACTAAATCATTCATGATTATTCCTCCGTGCTTGAGTTTTTGGACAGTTGCTATATAATGATTGGAGCTTTTTCACATTTTTCTAGTTTCCTGATGAGATGGTTATACGGAGCCCTGTCAGGTCATAATGGGATTCAGCGGACACTGGGTTCACGTGTTTCGTCATTGATTTTCTCGTCGTGAAATGAATTAATTTATCTGACAGGGATTTAGGTGAAATTTCCAAATACACGGGTTATTGTTTAAGAACTCATTGAACCAAATGCCTGGTTAAATAACTTAAATGCAGGCAGATTTAAACGTGTGCTTAATTCTATATAAAAGGCAACTGGTACTCGTCACTCAGGCAAAGAAATAAGCAGAGGCTGTCTGTCTCGAGATTTAAAAATAGCACTCCAGCAGACCCAACCTGTAAGTGGGTCTAATGGATATTTAGCACATTCTGTCCTATCACTTCCACCCACCTTCTGCTCTGTTTTAGAAGCATTCTGAACAAATCTGAGTACATGGTCAGGGAAGATGTATTCTCTCTTCAAGGTGGCATGTCGTGTGGACAGAACAGAGTGTTAAGAGGCAGGCGTTGGATGGAAACTGTTTGCATCACAATTTTCACCCTTATGGCTCTGGGAATGGTTTGGAAACATTGGGTGCAGTCGCTCAGCGTTCTTATTTATTTCCCCAGCACAATAGGAGGCAACAAGGTACCTCCAGAGATTCCCTTCTGTAAAGAGAAGGGATCATCTAGGAGAGGTAATCAATATGTATAAATACGTGTTGCATTTCTGACCAAACAACTCTTGCCCTCTCAATTATCCAGCTGTCTCGGGAGTCACAGTATTTTAATCAATACTGTAACGTGTGCCGTCTTCTATGTGTGCATTTAAATTTACAGCATTATCTTTGGAAGAGGTTTGTTCAACCTCCTCCCAAATAGAAACCCAAAAGAAACTCATTCAGCTTTTCAGGTGCCATGTTGGTTCCATTCAGTTGCCGGGATTAATCATGGCAAAGGGAATCCATTAAAATCATGGGACTCCCAGAAGTCTGCCTTTGTTATAATGTTATTGGGCTTAATTCGTAAAATAAGAACTAAACTCGCTGTTGAGTTCTCCAGGACCAGAGAATTAGACACAAGTATCTTGGCATTGCTTTGCATTTTGGATGGAATCAACCATTGGCTTCGTCTAATGGGGATCTCGTGTTCCATCTTTAGCAAACACACCCACCCTTATCTTAGCTCTCCCCAACATCATCTCTGGTGTTCTCATCTTCCCCGGACAGGTACAACTTTGAAGGATTTACAGGACCTTCAGTTTTGCCAAGACCCTTTTCTCCAAGTTGCTGTGCTTTCCTGCCTAGGTAAGGGACACCGTGCAAGCTGCTGATGCCAACTGCAATGCAAATCTGAGTCTTTTCACCTGGTTAGGTCAGGTGCCGCAGGTAAGGGCTTAGACCCCCAAGATTACCTGCAATGCAGATGCCAACTGCACGTTTGGTTCTCCAGAGCCTCTCATACTTCTGACCAGCTAGCTGAATATTCAAGTGTCCCTGCCAGCCCTTTGGGTTTGATGATTTGCTAGAATGGCTCACAGAACCCAAGATAATGCTAGACTTAAAAATTAGCTTTACCAGTATGTGCAAAGCCCCCTTCGGGGAATGGTGAAAACGGGGAGAAATTCAACTTCCCCAAGTCGAATTCTTGATATTCTCACAAGCAGTGTGGACAACCAAAGCTACAGGCTGAGCCCCCAGTCTTGGGGTTTGTTCATTTGAGGCTTGACC
This sequence comes from Tamandua tetradactyla, assembly GCF_023851605.1. Taxonomy (NCBI): domain Eukaryota; kingdom Metazoa; phylum Chordata; class Mammalia; order Pilosa; family Myrmecophagidae; genus Tamandua; species Tamandua tetradactyla. The sequence continues at coordinate 173,932,685 of NC_135353.1, read as the reverse complement.
CCACAAAGGATAGGTCAAGTCTACTTGAAATTTAGGCCTAAGAGTCACCCCCAAGAGAGCCTCTTTTGTTGCTTAGATGTGGCTCCTCTCTCCAGCCAACATGACGAGCAGTCTCACCACCCTCCCCCTCTCTGCGTGGGACATGACTCCCAGGGATGTGGACCTTCCTGGCAACGTGGGACAGAAATCCTGGAATAAGCTGAGACTCAGCATCAAGGGATTGAGAAAAACCCTAGAATGAGCTGAGAATTAACATCAAGGGATTGAGAAAACCTTCTCAACCAAAAAGGGGAAGAGTGAAATAAGACAAAGTGTCAATGGCTGAGAGATTCCAAACAGAGTCAAGAGGTTATCCTGGAGGTTATTCTTACGCACTGAGTAGATATCACCTTGTTATTCAAGATGTAATGGAGAGGCTGAAGGGAACTGCCTGAAAATGTAGAGCTGTGTTCTGGTAGCCATGTTTCTTGAGGATGATTGAACAATGATATAGCTGTCACAATGTGACTGTGTGATTGTGAAAACCTTGTGTCTAATACTCCTTTTATCTACCTTGTCAACAGATGAGAGGAACATATGGAATAAAAATAAATAATAGGGGGAACAAATGTTAAAATACATTTAGTTTGAAATGCTAGTGGTAAATGAAAGTGAGGGGTAAGGGGTATGGTATGTATAATTTTTTTCTCTGTTATCACTTTATTTCTTTTTCTGTTGTCTTTTTATTTCTTTTTCTGGATCGATGCAAATGTTCTAAGAAATTATGAATATGCAACTATGTGATGATATTAAGAGTTACCGATTATATATGTAGAATGGAATGATTAAAAAATTAGCTTTACCATTTGTGAAAGGATATGAATAAAAAGAGACATAAAATGGGATGCTTCTGAGTGCTCTCCAACTGGAATCAGGAAGCAAAACCCGAGCACATCAAGCGATCTCGGGGGTATCAGGGAAGTTCAGAGAGCTGGGAGCTGTGATGATCCAAGTTTTTATGGGGTGTCCTTGCACAGGCACGGTGAAGGGTTTGGGGTCGAACCCACTCTCCAGGCCCTCCCCTCCCTGGGCATCAGTCTATTGGGATTTAGCTCAAACCCCAAGCCTCTAACTACACAGGACCTGTCCCCAGGTGCAAGTCCAGCATTAACTATCCAGCCTGCACCCACCGTGGATAACAAATACTCCTCAATGGAAAACGCCAAAGATTTAAAGAGTCTCTCCCAGGACACAGGTCAGCCAGGTTCTCGGCTCAACGTCAGACCTTTCCCTTACGTTACTCTTCTGGGTCCCTTCTCAGAGAAGCTTGCTTCTTAGTGCTGGGGAACCTGCAAAGGTACATGGGGGTTAAGGCTGGTTCCCTCCTCCGTCTGAGCCTATTTCGGCAGGAAAGCAGCTTTCAGTGTGACTTCTGCAAGGGTGCACTTCCTCCAGAGAAGCTAAACTGGTTTAGGAAAGATGTCATCTTCTCTGAACACGGCGTGGTGTTTTGATGGCCTTGTGGCTTCTTCATGACAAAGCTTCTTGACTGGAAGGGCAGCGTGAATCTGGAGGGGAGGCTGAGGCCATTGCACTCAATTTCCTAATGCTTACGATGGAACTTTTACTCGTGTCCGTCTTGATCGTTGCTTGTGGGGAATCCTAACCCGTCAGGCATGTGGAGGTTTGCACCATGTGTTTGTAAATGGTCCTTTTTGCTATCATCCATTTAAAAGTGTTTTACAAGTACGTCCTAGTTAATGGACCTTTTTTTTTTTTGCCATTACACTTACTCTCTTTTTGTTTTCTTTTTTTTTTTGCATGGGCAGGCACCAGGAATCGAACCCGGGTTTCTGGTATGGCAAGCAAGAACTCTGCCTGCTGAGCCACCATGGCCCGCCTTATTTTAATTTTTTTATTAGAGAATGTTTAGGTTTACAGAATAGTCATGCATAAAATATAGGAACCCCATATAGCACCCCATTATTAACCTCTTGCAGTGGTGTTGAACGTTTGTTACAATGGATGAAAACATATATATATTTTAAATAATAGTGCTATTAGCTATACCCCATCATTTCAATTAGGGTTCATGATGTTGTACAGTCTTATGGACTTTTAAAAAAAAATACTTTTGTTTTATTACCATATGTACGACATAGCGTTTCCCCTTTTAACCACACTCAGATCGATTTCAGGGGTGTGAATTGCATTCACGATGTTATGTCGTTCTCACCATCTGTCACCAAAACTTTTCCGTCGTTTCCAACAGGAACCCTGCACGTTTTGAAGCCTTAACTGTCCATTCCCTGTCCCCACCTGTGTTCTAGATTCTGGCTCTATGACTTTGTTTATTCTATTTTATTGCACTTACCCTTTTGAGTCATGGATCCATTTTGTCAACGAGGAAAGCAAAGCACATCAATACTTAAGGACAAAATCACAAATTTAACGATAGACGGTGATGGGAACATGGCGTAAAGGTACAGACCCCGTGTGAATTATGTTCACTGGGAATTTGTCAAAAAAAACCAACCAATGCCATCCTGCCTAGTGCCAGAGGGAGGATGGTTTCCATATTCCCGACTGGTCTCTTTTGTCTCAGCTGAGACGGGAGAGTAAAATCACCTTTTCTCTTTTTCCCCCAGATGCCTAACCAACAATGCTACTGTGACTTCTAATTCATTCATTCATGCACGTTTCGGAAAAAAGTCCACTGAGTGATTTTAAATGGGGGAGGAGCTTTTCCTTCTAGTGGGAGAGAAAAGCAAACAAGCTGTGCTGTTTGAGCAGATCCACCCCTGTGTGTAACATTAATTCACTGAGTTTTTTAAACACGGACAACATAATTGTGAGTCTGGCCAAGAGTCTAGAAAATGATGTTTATGTGTACAAATCCTTGCTAATCAGAAAGGCAGCTGGAGATTTTTTCTTCCAGAAATCTCAACTTTCCAAATAGCACCTGCACAGAGAGCACCCCGCTAGGAAGACAAATTGGTTCCTTCTAGTGATTCGAGGTGGATGTCTAGAAATGCTGTCCCAGTAGGCTGGTGTCCGGGGCTGCTGTGTCCCTGGGTTGGGGGGGGAAGCTTCTGTCCAGGCAGTTCCCCATAGGTCATTGGTCTTGTGTCCACCTGGCTCTGATGCTGCAGAGGCAGCGCTGCTTGTTAGTGCTTCCAGGAGCATGTGCAGCCGGCTGCATTAATTGTCCTCATTATTCAGTGCTGGATGGATGAGAATGCCAATGTGAGTTCCAACAACCACCTACCACAGGCTGGGCTTCTTAGCTCTGTTGATCTTGTGTATGGAGCTGCTTTGTAACCAGGAAGCTCATTATTGGTTTCCCTGGCATTGATTTTCCTGATGCATTATGTTGGGCACCCTCGCCAAGCTGACAACAGCTGCCTTCTCCCACCTCCAGGCACAGGGTGGTCAATGTAGAGCCTCCTTTGAGCAGAGTGATTGGCTTCTGGCTTCCAGTTGTGCCTTGTGATTCTTTCTAATTGTCAGATTATTTGGAAAAGCTCAGAAAACAAGAGAAGACTCCAAATGCCATCAAACTGCCCAAACATCTCCAACGGCAATGATGGCAGTCTTCTGACAAAAGGTTTTCCATTTGGGAAAACACAGTAGAAGCGTTGTCAGAGCAGTTTCTCTCTTTTTTTCTTTTTAACATTTGTGGAAAATACTTGTGCATTTATCTTGGCCTCTCTGTATGTGCAAAAGCTGGCTGTTTAACTAGAGAGGGAGGAGAGAAGATGGCCACAGCTCTCTGTTCCTTCAGAGAAGACTCTTCTTTTTGTAATTACAACTTCAAGTGACTTGAGCTTCCTTCGTGGCTAGTCATTATTTCCTGCGACTGAGAACCCTGAAAGAATCGAGATTTTCTCTCTGTTCACATGAACTTCACTCTCTTGTCACGATCGGAAAAGCTTTAAAATTCATTAGCTTGGTCACAAATAGACGCTTATTGGCCATACATAGATGTCTGAGTAAGGTAAATCAGCAGATATTCAAATACATGCTAAAAACCCCAGGGTTTCTATTTGGGGGTGCATCTCGCAATCACGAGTGATTCAAAGAACAGAAAGTTATGATTATTTGAGGTGCCTAAAGGCTTTTCGGGTCTCAGCAGCCCTGTCCTCAGGCTGCCCCCCACCCTTTACCCCAGAAGGTACCCCCGTCACGAGTACAGCTGTTTGCTGGCCTGTACGTTTCCATAACTTGAGATCCTAACTTTATTTATATGGCCTGGACTTCACTGGATAAGCTGTGGTTACTCACCTGTGCCTCCTGCAAGCTTTCAGAAGCAACTCAGTGGTCAATACCAGCCGCCCCTTTCTTTACCGTGTTCATTTTTTGCTTCTTAAATAGGGATAGTGTTCCTTTCCCCTTTACTCAGTTTTTAACATAAAACCCTCTCACGGCAATGCAAGGCTTTTGACGGAAAGCACAGACCCCTAATTTTTTCAGTCTGATTTCTTCTAATGAGGTAGAATATATGGTGCCATTTTCAAACATGCCCTTTTAATTGAAAGGAAACAAGCAACAACCAGACATTGGCGAGCGCCGAGTCTGTTTGGCGCTTTCCTCAATAAACTCAGGGGAAAATAAATTTTATTCAGGCTTGTGCCTATTTGTTTGTTGTTTTTTTTCTTCCTTTTTATTCGTTCCCCCCCATGCCTCAAAACTACATACAATAAATGAAGCCATATGAAAATGAACTCTTGGATTTGAAATATTTTCCCCGTGCTTGGGGACACTTCTCCTTTGCTGAAAGGGATTCTGCCTGCTGGCTGTGAAATGAAGGTTCTGCGGGAACCTATTAATTCCCGCATTATTCCCCCTTACTCCAAATGCATGTACATGACAGATCAACAATTTGAATTAAACCTTTACTTATAGACCTACCAATTTTTTTTTCACCATGGGCAAATAAAATGACTATTGATCATTCATTTTGCTACAAAATGCCAGAGCTAGAGCTTCCATTCAAAATAAAATACAGACATGGCTTAGTAGGGGAACATTTTCATCATTTTTTTGAAGACGAGGGAAATGGCAGCCATCTAATGAAAAAGACTGGCAGTGACAGTTTTCTTAGATTGTGTACAAGAAATAAGCGAATTATGCATGCAAATTTTTCTTTTACTGTATTTTTTTTTGGTGTTGTTGGATATCGTTTTCACTGAATTGAAAGTACATGTATTCAAATCCAAAATAATTGTGTTCTAACATTAATCAACTTTATAGCCCATGTTAAATACTAGACTCAATTTTAGGAGATTCTGGGTTTTTTTGTTTTTGTGCCTTCAACAATGCTTGCTGTCAGTGCTGCTAAAATTTGGGTTTGATTAATTTAAGACAACTTTGAAATATTTTGAATTAAATTAAAGTTCTGACTGTAGCAACCTTTTTCACTTATCATTTACTATTACCTAACATTTCTTTCTGTAGATTTTCTCCCAAAATAAATCAGAACATTATCAATTAAAATTGTATCAGGAATGAATTCAAAGAACCAAAAATGGGCTTCTTTTGGGGAAAGAGCACCTAGGTTCCAGTTTGTGCAGCATCATAGCTTATCCCTGTTTATAAATTTCATTTTAAGTTGTTCTTTTAAATAAATAAGATATGCTCGTGGTTTTTTTTTTTAAAAGGAAACTTCAGAAGGTACAAGAGGGTTTGTCCTGTTTTCAGTTAAAAAAATGCTGTACGGCACCAAGTAATTAAAAAATTTTCAAGTTAAAAAAGAAGAATGAATTCAAAGATGAAAATAGTTTGCTGTTTCGGGTTAAATTTTAGCAAGTAAAAGGAGAGAATAGTAATAGAAGCAGTTGGTACTGATGCTTCTCTTGTCGCAGGTATTTGTGGGGGGGTGGAAAGAGAAGGGAAACTGAGGCAGGGTCTATTTCCAGCCTGCAGCGGCATTTCCTTGTCCGTAAAATACGGCATAGGACAGACCCCAGGGGCTGCGCTTGCTGCCGGCATTTCTCTCTCTGTGGCAATCACAGGTGACACTTGCCCGGTACTCATGGATGGCTTCCGGGGGCTTCCGGAGGCCATCACAGGAGAGCAAGGTTTGCAGGTGAAAGAAAAAAGCTTGTTCTCATGCTGAGCCGACTGTGTGCTCGGCAGAATTAACAGATTATCTCCAGGGCGGGGTGACGGTGGCTCAGTGGCAGAATTCCCATCTGCCATGCCGGAGACCCGGGTTCAATTCCTGGTGGCTGCCCTTGCCAAAAAAAAAAAGTTTATCTCCAGATAAATAAAGGGTTAAGCATACATATATTATATATACTTAAATATATATTATAACTGCATTATATATTGTAACTATATATAAGTATATATGTATATCTATGACTATGTATGTATATTTAACTATATACAATATGTGTAACCATATGTGACTATGTATAACTATATATCTATAACTATATATGCATATATAGTTATATATGACTGTATATGTACATATGAGTCTATTTGTATATATAACTACATACGTATATATAATATATGTATAAACAACTATATATGACTATATATAATATACACATATATAAAATTATATACTAGAACACAGGATGCTTCTGAATGCTGCATCTCCAGATGGGAATTTCAGCCTGACCCCACACAAGCCTCTCTAAGACCCCTGGAAGCCACGTCCGGGGGTGCCCCCCTGAGCCCCCCACGCTCGGCAGGGCTCTAGGTCATTCAATGGAGCACGATGACCCCCCACCTACATCTCACGTCCAAGAACGTCTCCTGAGAGATTCCGATGGGGTCCGTCGGGGGAATTGCTCCAATGGTCACATTTTCCCTGTCGGTGGCCAGCTCCCTGCTTCCCCACCTCAGACGCCGTCATCTGGTTTGCAATGAGATCGCCGGCTGCGAACGCTTCCACGGGTGCTAGCTGGCACCTGCCCACCTCACGAAGGGCGTCTCGGAGCCCCAGAGCAGAGTCCCTTGGTACTCGGCAGCCGAGTAAGGGTGAGGAAGCAACACCGAAAGGCTTCGCCAGTGGTCTTATACCTAATAACAAATATAAAATAAACAAAATAATAATAAAATTTACATTAAAAAATCAAGTGATAAAAACGGTAGTGCTTTTAGCATCACTGATAAAGTCTTTCAGCGTCACTTCCCTAGCCCGTTTCCCCCATGTGCCCAGGGGTCTTTATTATGCAATTTTGCAGAGGGCAGTGACTTTTAGAAATGCATATGTCATTTATAGCAGCACCGGCTGGACCATTATTTGCATGTCCACTATCGCTAAGTCTGTGCATTTCACACTGGCTCTCTATTTATAGGAGAGGCAGGGGAAGTGGGGTTTACTTATTTCTCCAAGGAATCAAATTAGCAAAAAGACACATGCAACTTCCAGGGACAGCTTGCGGCAAAGCAAGTATCATTTGGACCAGTTCCCAATGGGAAGCTGCTCTGTTCCCCTTGACCGCTGTTTTCGGTGAGATGGCATGTGCAGACTGATGAGTGGATGCTTTCCCGCTCTGAGGCGCAGGGCTTCTACCTGCAAGGTGGCAGGTAGCTCCAGAAGCCCTCGGGGTCCCTTCTGCCTCTGACCTTGAGAGCTTCCAAGGATCGTGCTGGCTTGAGCCAAACAGGCAGTGCTGTGTCTCTGCTGACCAGCACAGGGTGCAGCCAAGCCCACAAGGATGTCCATATACCAAAAAACCTACACTTGACATGCCTCTCAGTGACCCCCCCAACTTGCCCGGGGAAGGCAAGGTGTGGTTTGGCAGCCAAAGAATTCGGCGGACAGGAACTCACTGGGATCTTTTTCAGGCATGATCTGCAGGGTATATGAAGGTGATCCACGTGCAGATTTTTTGGAGTTTTTGGGAGGGTGGACTATACGGGGTGGGGTCGTTTCGCCTTGGAGTTTTGCCTCTTTCTTCTTCCTGAAAGAAAACACGAGTCCAGGACCCCTCTTCTACTTCACTGCACGAGGTTTGTGCGGAGCAATCAATTTACACACACATGGACACATGGACTCAACGCCATTCAAAAAGGGCGTCGGTGCCTGGAGTTTGTAATAAAAACATTTATTCCAAAGCGCCATGGCAGCATCCCTTCTTTAACCCCCTCAGGTACCAGACTTGAAGACTTCAATGGTGACTCTTCTGGGGCAGGGTGATGTCACCATCCTGTATTCTAAAGATCACTCCATTAAATATGATTTCCGCTTGTGTTCCATATGCTTGCACGTGCCCACAGCTCGTGTGGCATGGATTGGTTCAGACAGGCTATTGCATCCATGTTTCATGCACGTGTATCAAACTGCAGAACTGTAACAGTGTCACACGTTTTAAATGGTCGATTCAACATCGCCAGAGCTGGGAACTTAAGTTTAGGGTTAGAGGAAGCTGTCCTGTTCTGAGGACACTTACAAGCCTGTGAGTGTGTTTAGTTAAATAACCCCTGTGCCTTCACGTGCACGCTGCAAATGCAGAGAGCTCAGACTTCCATCTTAGCTGCAGCAGAAATGAGGGGTTGATTTGCAGCTGGGACACCACCTCCCAGCATCTGAGGGACAAATCCCTGCTGCTTGGTGTCACGGGGCTTGCTTTACACCTGTTTTAGGATTTTCAACACTATTTAGGATTATTTGCAGGCAAGGTAAGCATTGCTCTATGAGCAAGATTCGCCTTACTTTATTCTTTACCTCTCTGTTGCTTAGTAAATGAAGACACATCAGACCGGGGGAGAAAACGGTGAGTTTTGTTCTGTTGAAAGAGCCCCAAGGAGGGACATTGCCTTGCATTCTTTACATTTCTGCATACTATTTTAGCTTTTAAGAGCTCCTAAAAAATAATCTTAAAGAAATCTGGGCAATTGTGCGATTTACGGCCCTAAACTCTTCTTTTAAATCTGTCCTTTTTGGACAAATACTGTATGGTCCCACTGATGTGAACCGACATTCGAGAATCAGCTTGGAATATATCATTGGTAACAGAGACCAGCAGGAGTTAGAAACAGGGTAAGATAATGGGTAATTGGAGCTGAAGGGATACAGACTGTGCAACAGGACTAGATACAAAAACTCAAAAATGGACAGCACAATAATACCTAAGTGTGATGTAACTATGTTGGAACACTGAATGAAGCTGCACCTGAAATATGTTTTTTTGTTTGTTTGTTTGTATCTTTTGTTTTTGTTTTTTTTTCTTTTTCCTTTTTTATATATATATATTTTAGTAGTATTATTATTTTAATTCTCTTCTCTATATTAACATTCTATATCTTTTTCTGCTGTTTTGCTGGTTCTTTTCCTAAATCGATGCAAATGTACTAAGAAATGATGATCATACATCTATGTGATGATACTAAGAATTACTGAGTGCATGTGTAGAATGGAATGATTTCTAAGTGTTGTGTTAATTTCTTTTCTTTTTTTTGATTAATAAAAAAAAATTAAAAAAAAAATAAATAAATCTGTCCTTTTTTTTTTTTTCCCAAAGTAGGAAGCTGTGACCCAGTGTCTCTCCCCTAAATTTTTTTCCTTTGGGGAAGACATGCTTTTTATGGTCCTAAGTTTTACCCAGTTGTGTCAGTTCTAAGATCACTAACGGGAGAGAACTGGTGCTCATAGAGACTGAAGAACTGCAGAGCATTTTTCAACGGCCAGGCAGCCCTTTCTATCATCCCTCAAACCCTCTTGTGAGTTTGGAAGACCTGCAGCCATCGATGGGGTCAGCCCTGGGAACTGGACAATCTGCAGGGCAGTGGAGCGGCTTCAAACCACTCTCCAGTTAGTGGTGGTTGATGTGGGGGGGGGGGGGGACACAGCTTCATGGTTCATGGGTGCTGTGTTAATTTCCGAGGACTGCCACAACAAAACTGCAGACATTCATTTTCTACCCGTTCTGGGGCCCAGGGGCTGACACCAAGCTGTGGGCAGGGCTGTTCCATCTGCAGACTCTGGGGGGCTCCTCCCTGCCTCTTCCAGTTATGGACAGGGCTGTGCTCCCTCCAAGGCTCCTGGAGTGCCTTCCTGACTCCTCCAGGTGTGGGCAGGAACGTGCTCCCTCCAGGGCCCTGGGGCTCCTCCCTGCCTCCTCCAGGTGTGGGCAGGGCTGTGCTCCCTCCAGGGCTCCAGGGGCTCCTCCCTACCTTCTCCAGGGGTGGGCAGGGCCATGCTCCCTCCCGGGCTCCGAGGCTCCTCCTTACCTCCTCTAGAGGTGGGCAGGGCCGTGCTCCCTTCAAGGCTCTGGGGGTCCTCTCTGTCTCCTCCAGGTGTAGTCAGGGCCGTGCTCCCTCTGAGGCTCCAGGGGCTCCTCCCTGCTTCTTCCAGGTGTGGGCAAGATAGTGCTCCTTCCAAGGCTCCTGGAGTGCCTTCCTGACTCCTCCAGGTGTGGGCAGGAACGTGCTCCCTCCAGGGCCCCGGGGCTCCTCCCTGCCTCCTCCAGGTGTGGGCAGGGCCATTCTTCCTCCCGGGCTCCGAGGCTCCTTACCTCCTCTAGAGGTGGGCAGGGCTGTGCTCCCTTCAAGGCTCCGAGGATCCTCCCTGCCTCCTCCAGGTGTGGTCAGGGCCGTGCTCCCTCTGAGGCTCCAGGGACTCCTCCCCATTTCTTCCAGGTGTGGGCAAGACAGTGCTCCCTCCAAGGTTCCTGGAATACCTTCCTGACTCGTCCAGGGGGGTGGGCAGGGCCGTGCTCCCTCCCGGGCTCTGGGGACTCCTCCCTGCCACCTCCAGAGGTGGGCAGGGCTGTTCCATTTGCAGACTCTGGGGAGCCCCTTCCTGCCTGCTTCAGGTCCTGGAGGCTCCAGGCATCCCTTGGCTTGTGGCCGCATCACCCCAACACTGCGTCCGTCTTCACATGACCACCTTCCCTTTCCTGTCTCCTATAAAAACAAGTTCGTCAGACTTAGGTTTCCCCCAGGTAATCCAGAATGAGCTGAGCTCCAGAGCCCTAATTCCATCTACAAAGATCCTATTTTCAAATAAGTTCCTGCTTTGAGGCTCCTGGCGGACACGAATTTGGGAGGAGCAATTCAACCTGCTCTGGTGGGGAAGCAGGTCAGGGCAACACGGGGTGCTGGGGACAGAACGTCTGGACTCGCTCAAAGGGTCCTGTGGGGAGCTCAGTCCAGCGAGCAGCTCATCCTGTTTTGCCCTTGTCCCCAAGCTGACACATCTTTCCTTTCCATGGAAAAGCCAGAAGCAAATGGTGCCATCCATCCATGCCACCAAATGCACAGGGAGCGTCCGATCCACAGCCCATGAATTTGGGTCAAAGAGAACTTTCCCACAGCCGGGAGAATGGACCCCCTGCCCCTCGCCTTTATTTTATATTTTTTATTTCTCCTTTATTTTCTATGTGCCAATTAGAGGTGACAAGGTCTTCCACGCGCCGCCGGGGAAGGTAGCTCTGCCGTGTGCGCGGCTCTTACGCAGTCAAACCTGTGCCTCATCGAGTTTTAAAGCTGCTGGGAAAATCCACGCGTGCAGCAGCACTGCGTTGGATCTTGCGGACTTAGGAGCGTATATTTCCTGCGGCCGATCTGATTGCGTCGGGTTTGGAAGAAAAGGGATCTGTGAATGAAAACTGCTCCTGCCTGCAGCTGCATCTGTGATTCCAAAAATGGTGCATTAAAGAATGACTTGTGAAAAAAAAATATATATATATATATATAAACATTTTCCCTACCAGCGGCAAATGCAGCCCACTTCTGAGTCCCAGCATTCCGAGTTCTACTTTTATTAAGTGTATCAGTTCCTCTCCAGCCAGGATCCTTTATTTATCCTGGACACAGACAGGTGCATGAGCATTACCTGTGCTCCCGCTTTGCAGCTGATGAAATAAGAACGCAAATTGCAGTGTTTAAAAATAATGACAAAGTTCTCAAAGAGGCCCCTGCTTTAAAGCATCTGACAGCTTACAAAGGAACATCCTGCCTTATTCTAAATTATTCCAAGCTCTCTGAAGTCATGTATCTGTCTCGTTTTCCTTTCATTCTTATTTTTCCCCCGTCACCTCCTTGTCACAAAATTTTAATGAAAAGCCGGATTTGATGAATGGTAAAATATAATGGACGTTTCCTCAACCCCCAAGCGCGTGTTTATTTACCCACCTTTATGCACTGACACGACCACGTTGCTGTTTCTCAAGCTCCTACAATGTCCCAGGGCCAAGGATCCACCGATGAGCCACCTGCCACCTTCACAAAAAATGCTTTCCTTCTATCCACGGAGCAGGCAGCACATGACAGCTGGCACGCACAGCTCCAGGGGCGTCCGCTTGAGCTCTCCACGGTTTTAGAAAGAGCGTTTGCACGATATTATTTAGCTCCACGACAGACCCGCAGCTTAGGGATGGCACGTGTCATGAGACTTGCAAAGCATTTTGGCCCCTAAAAACGCGACATCGTCGATAAGAATTTAGTTGCTGCCCAAGGCACACCCCCCTTCCCTGGCCATTCACCTTACCTGCACACACCTGTGCACCTCCAGAGAGCTCACCTGTATGCCAAATCCCTCTCTGCACCTCCACGTGTGGGTTCCCCAAGGAACCTGCCCAGAATGGGGGGGGGGGCGAAAGCGATTGCCAAGAACATGACATTGCCTGGAGAAAACCCAGCTGCCACTCAAAAGCGGGGGGGGCCCTGCCGGCCTAAGTAATAGGTCCTGTGTGTATATAATTTCGTTTTATGGAGCCACAAACTCAAGAGCCTGTAAATCTCACAGCAGCCCCCAGCCTGCTATAATCCCGGCCCCTCTCAGTGCCCTGGGTGAACTTTTTCCATCCTTGCCTCTGTCAAGTTTCTAGCATGTTTGCAACTAGGGGAGCCCTCTGCGGGGCTTGTGGGAGCTTCTTTGACCAGCCCGTTAAGTGGAGCGTGGAAAACAGTCCTCCCTCACCCCCCACCCCCTATTTGCAATGTGCCTGGAGCCAAGAGTGGCTGGAAGGGTGAGTTAAAACGGCAGAAAGTGTTTTCTTGCCAACAGAATTCATGGGAAAGCTATGAAAACAAGCAGGCTGAAGTCAAATTGGGTTCAGGAGGATGTCAATTTTTTTTTTTAAACCTGGAAGGTATAACCAATCTGCCCACCGGAGTTGCTGCGGAGAAGTGGGGGGCCTGGAAGGAAAGTGCACTGTTGATTGTTTCGGGCACTCGGAAGGTATTTGGAAAGCAGGTGTTCAAGCAAAGCCATGTAGGGATATGAAAGTAAAAGCAGGAAAAGGTGGCTAAAAGGTGGAAATGCCCTAAGTGTCCCTGAATGGATGAATAAAATGCAGCATATACATGCAGTGGAATATTATTCAGCCAAAAAAAGGAATGAAATCCGAATGCATGCTACAACCTGGATGGGACTTGAAGACATTATGCTGAGTGAAATAAGATTGATATGAAAGGGTATATGTTATATGAGCCCATTTATGTGAAATGTCCAGAATGGGCAAAGCTGTAGAGACAGAAAGCAGATTTTTTGGTGGTGAAGGGCTGGACAGGGAATGGGGAGGGACTGTTGAGTGAGTTCAGGGATTTCTTTTAGAGTAATGAAAATGCTTTGCCACTACTTTGTAAATGCCGAATCCAAACAACAAGACTCAATCTTACAAGTTGTACCTGTCTCTGACACTGGAAATCTGAGCCTAGGAGACTTAGAGATGACTCCAGATGTCAGCTGCTTCCACCTTCTTGCATTCCAGATGGAGACCCAGTCCTGTAGAATGTGGAAAGGTTTTTAACGTCAAAACTTTCACACAATGTGAAAACCCATGGAGTTTGGGAAAGTGCCTCTGCCTTTTCAGAGATAGGCTCAGGTGTGGGCAGTTGCATGTGCCGTCTTTCAAAGGGAAGGCAACTTGAGAACGGAGTGCCACAGGAATTTAGCAGAGAGAAGGGGAGGCAGGAAACAAGATGGTATGAACTCCTTGATCAAGCCATTCCTGAAGCTTGTTGCCACTGAACTTTGCATTGCATAAGCCAACACCTACCCAATTGGCTCTAGATGATTTAGGTTGAACTGCCCCTGAATTATAGCCTGAGAAATCCTAACTGATAAGTGTACAATAATCCTTTCTTCTTCGGTATTTTATGCTCCATTCTTCAGTCTAACTTATTCCCCATTCTCCCGCGTGTCATAACCCACAACAAGTCATCTGGTTTCTCTATCAGGTCCAGTTGTTTTTACGATTGTCTTACAGAGTGAGTTGTGTCTTGGGTTTAGTTTAGGATTTTCCTGGAGGGCTGGCTCAGCTCCAGACGTTTTGGCCTCGTAGCTGGGTTGGGAGTGCGTTTTGAAGAGAGCATTGGGTGGAGGGGATTGTCAGGAAAAAAACCCGCTCCTGGAAAGAGAGCGTGTGTGATTTCACAATAAGAAACCCACATGGCTCCTCTCAGGCATCTCTGCACAGAAAGAAATTACAATGAAGCTTTAAAGAAATGTTTATGTTCCCAATTAATGGGGAAAAATAAAGAAGGTAGTGTAAAGTGCGGATTTATAACATGGACATGACTTTGGGGAAAAAAAACAAAATGACATTGTGTAAATTCTACACAATGGGAATTTTGTTAAATTTCCATCGTTGTGGTACTGATTAAATCTGAAAAGGTGAAAGGGAAATATGCCAGAGAGCGCCCCCCCTCACCCTGTCAAACATACAATTTTGTGGATTAAACCCGAGTTTCGTATCTTTTGCAAATTATATGATGCTATGGGTGGTGGGGGGAGGGTACGTACAAAAAACTGAATTGTCAAGTGGCTCTGAAATACGAGAAATTTTAGGTATTAGGAGGAAAAAATTAAAGAAGTTCGTTTAAACTCCCAAACATATTTCCATTCACATGAGGCTCCAGGTAAGAGAGAAAATTTATCGCATGCACGTTAGAAGCAGTTTCACACTTGTCCGTTTCTTGCGGTGAGGCTGGAGCCATGCGCTGGGAAGTGGCAAGGATTTTAGAGCCTTACATATTTTTTTTCTGCAGCGCCTTTTGACATGGAGCGTAGAATGTCTCAGTTTCTGCAAAGAAAGAAGTGATTCACGGAGAAATTGCACGCTGGCCCTGCCAGGCACAATGCTCCAAAGCCATCTTTATTTTCAGTGTGTTAAGTGGCGAATACGACTCCAAGGTAGGGGACCGAGTGGGTTATTGGTGTCCGCGATCGTTGGAAGCCATCTCCAAATGCCGATGCTTGGAATGCAGGCAACGGAACTAGGCGGACACCCTTGGGTAGGGACAGGAAATCTCCAAGGTGGGGCAGCTCAGGTCGTGGACTCTCTACGGCCACTGTAGGATGGAGGTAGCTAGAAAACCTGGTTCCTGTCCCAAGCTGGCATGATGGGTGGGCAATTAAAATCACAGGTGTCAAAAGCCAGGTAAGAGTGGGCCACGGTGAATCAGAGGCAGAGTTCTCACCTGCCATACCAGAGACCTGGGTTCGATTCCCGGTGCCTCCCTATTCCAAAATATATATTTAAAAAAAGCCAGGTAAGTAGCAAGCGAAACAATGAGACCAAAGCTGAGCGCAGTCTGTATTTTCTTTCCCAAAACCTGTGGGGCCATCAGCCGTTCCTTTCTCCGATTTTTGGAAGTTTTTCCCCAGTCTGTGTGTTAAATGTTCGTGTGGCCCCTGGGTATGGGGTGGGGTTGGGGCCGGACTTCCAGCAAATCAGCAATTCAGGACTGTCTACCGTCCCCATTTTTTATCCCACGTGCTGTTCTTTTAATAAAAGGGCTTGTGGGGTTTTTGTGCCCTCTTTGGGTTATGGAATCCTTCCAAGGAGCGGCGCTTGCCTCTTGCTGGTGGAGAGAGGCAGAGCCAGTGAGCTTTCCCCTAAATATGTACAATTTAGAGGCTCATTGAAAGTTTGAGACTCATTATCAGGATTCCATTTAATTGTTATTTTGCCGGCGGAGAAGCCCAGAGTTTCTCCAGAGAGCTGGCAATGATGTTATCCTTTTGTGCTCCTGGGGGAATCACCTTAAAAAAATGTCTTCTCTGTTTTTCCATTGGTTGGAAGCTGCTTTTTGCATTAAGTCACCCTGTAAAGTAAGGGCATTTGGGGGGGATTGAGCCCTCTGGCTCTGGGAGAAATTGGTGCTGCTTGTCTCCGGCCTCCAAGCCTTAAAAATACTTGACAATTTGACATTCTTACTGGTAAGTGGAACTGACAGAGTCTCATCAACAATTGGGTATGGTTATGGACCCTGGCAGGGATCCGAGCAGGAGTTTTATGGGGAATGATAACTCGCATTTACTTCCAGCAGGGTGAAAGCAATTGGATTTCAGTTCCCGGTGTCCAAGGAAGGAAACACAAGGAAGGAACTCAGAGAACCAGGTTCCCCCCCGTTCCCCCCTGCCCTGCTTCCAGGTCTGTCATCTTGGAAATAGATTGCAAATTGTTTAAACCTTAAACCGCGGTGGATCGAATGCCTCCTTATTATCCCGTGTTTTGAAAGGACTCAGGAAAACTCAAAACGTTCCAGATGTGTTTTTTTTTTTTTTTTATCTGCAGTGAAACACGGGGCGAGAGACGAAGTGAAATTGCCGGCACCCCTGAGTTTGCCCGTGGACTCTTCTGCCCTTCCCCTTCGAGAACCTTGGGGTGTTAATGAGTCTTCGCACAGCCCTGGCCGGTGGTGACCTTTCGCGTCTGGAAAGGTGGAGAAACCTGCCCCGGCCACACCGAGGGGAAGCGTTCGTATCTGAAGGCTGTCGCCGACCGTGGCAGAAATGAATGCTGACAGGTTGGAGCTGAATTCCCATAGCACAGACACAGCCACCCCTCTCCACCTCTCCCCCACACCTTTTTCTGTTTTTCAATGTTCCAAAATTGGTTGTTTAATATCTGAGCAGTGCGGAGCCTGCGAGGATGCCAGAAACGGGAGGTTTGTGCGGGGGTGGGGGTGCTGGAGGGTCCCCCACCAGGTGAGCTGCGTTGCGTTGACAGCCGCAGGTGAGCCAGTGGGTACTGTCCTTGTCCCACCTCCAATAGTGACCCTAGAGAGAGACATGCAGGGAGAAATGGATGGAAGGATTTAGGCGGCTCACGTGTGACCCCCATCATCTGATTCCATGATACTCAATAAGTAAAATGATAGATTAAATACGTGCCATTCACTCACTACCTGGCCATGTTGGCTGAAATGAGTAAGGGGATCTTTGAACCCTGTGTCAGCTGTGTCTACTGTAAATAGGGGGCTTCGTGGGGTCTGGGGGTGTCTGGGTGCCACAGAAGCTGCCCCCCAGTAGAGGGGTGTCTCTTAACCTCCTTGTCTCCCTTTGGCCATTACCAACATCTAATGGCTGACAGCAGGCTGCCGCTGAAATGCCCTTTGCATGCCATCTTGGGGGGCTGCCTGCATTTCGGGAAGGGCATCTGCATTGTGCATTGGACATGCCCATTGCAAACCACCTGGGCATATCTGCAGCCTGCAGGGGAACCTACTGTGCTGCTTTGAAAATGTTGGGCACCCCAAGAAAAGCCATCCTTTCACCCTGATTCAAGACTGTAGGGTGGAAACCCACTTGATTAGATCCTCTCCACGGAGATGCGGCATGCCCAATTGTGGAGGTAGCCTTTTGGTAGATGGAGATGTATCTCCACCCATTCCAGGTGAGGCTTGATTCGTTTCCTGGAGTCCTTTAAAAGGGGAAACGTTGTGGGGAGAGCTGACACAAAAGTAGATGCTTGGAGAACAGTCGCTTCAGAGCCGACAGAGACAAAGATGTTTGGAGATGCTTGGAGTGCCCACAGAGAGAGCATATGCCTAGACAGGGGCAGAGCCCAGCAGCTGTTTCCCTGTGCCTTCCCATGAGATGTGAAGCAAACCAGAACCTGGAGAGAGCCGAGGGAAGCTGAGAGAGGAAAGCCAGCCCTGGGGAAACAAAGTGAGGAACCCACAGGAACAGAGGCTGGAAGCAACGGAGCCCAGGTGCAAGGGACCAGCAGATGCCAGCCACGTGACTGCCCAGCCGACAGAGGGGCTCCTGACCCATCAGCCTTCCTTGAGTGAAGGTAACCTCTTGTTGGTATGTTAGTTTGGACATTTCCATGGTCGTAGAGCTGTACACTTCTAATCTAATAAATCCCTTTTTAAAAAGCCATTCCACTTCTGGTGTATCGCATTCAGGCAGCTAACAGACTAACACAGCTATAGTCTGCAATGGAAATGCCCAGTGCAAACCCTCTTGGGGGGGTCCTTGCAGTCTGAGGGGACTCCCCGATCTCTGCATTGGAAATGCCCTCTGCTGACCCTCGACCCCGGTGTGGTCGTGGGCTGCTGACTGCCTGGTGGGTGGGTAGCAGGTCTGGGAAAGGGGGCCATGCTGGGGACATCTCTGCTTCCCCTCTGGGCTCCTCTGCAGTCCCTGAACGTTCCTTTGGGGTGATTTTTGAGGTCTCCTTGGGGAAGGCTGCTGCATCCTCAGCTCTCAGCAACACTCTGAATAAACTGACCGCTCTTCCCAGCGCTCGGCTTCCCGTTGTTTTTCCCAAACAGCCTGGGAGAGGCGAGCGTGCGACGCCCTGTCCGCCGAGCAGGGACCCCCCCCCCCCTCCGAGGTCCTGGGTGCAAGGCACCCCTGCCTCCTGCGCAGCTCCTGTGGAGGAAACACCTGTGCTGGCTGAGCTGGGGGCACGCTCTGCCCAGCTGCCTCTCCCCCCACCCGGCCGCCTCCGCTTAGGGTCACCCGCGTCAGCAGGTGTGCTCCCTCAGAATCGCCTGCTAGTCTGAAGCCCCTGGGTCATAAGGTCGCGGGTCAGGGGTCAAACGCGGCAGTGCGGGGTCCCCCGGGGCCGGAGCTTACCAGGTGTTTAATATTATCGGGGCTCATTTGCTGGGCTGGCGACGGCGTGTTCTCTGCAGTTGCAAATAAATTTAACGAGAGCGCGTTTCAAAGCGCGCAGGTTGGAGTCGCCTGCTCAATGGACCGGCGGGTTAACGCTAATTGGAAGAGGCATTGCGCGCTTTCCCCAAAAAGGAAACACATGCGGTGCACGGCCCAGCCTCATTGGCAGTAATTTTGGGTCTCATTTCCATTTGTGAGAAAGATAACTGCTTGCATATGGAAGCAATAAATAAGAGAAGTCATTAAAATTTCTCTAATTTAGGGGAAAAAATCTTAATGAAGTAATATCTTTGCCAGGGCAGGCAGAAATGTAAATTAGACATTGGAAGGAAACCTATTAAACGGATTGCTGTGTTGTTTGTCTTTTTTTTTTTTAATCTAATGAATTTATGAATTGCCAGTTGTTGGGTCGCAGACTTGGTTAATTTCCTATGCGTTCAGCTCAGCGGTTAGGAGACGGCGCTGATAAACAACGAATCTTAAGTTTATTAGGAACGTCTCGCTAATCATAACGCAAATGGTGACACCGATGGAACATATATATTAATTATTTTAAGTCTGGGGTTTGTCAGACACCCATCCACGTTCACAGGCATCATTGGAGATCTAAGAGGAAAAAGGCAAAGCTGACCTGCCCAGGCAGCTGCTTCAGTAGAAAATATACAACGAGGCTTTTAAAAAATGCCCTGTTACCAGTTTCTGACCCTCGGATGTGTGCAGGAAGCATCAGAATAACTGAGAAATGTGGAGAAGAGTTGTGTTAGGACAGAGGGAAATGCTAAACAAGACGCGAATTGAATCCAACAGTCCCCGTGGGGCCGGATCATAAAACGTGGGATGTTTTCTGTTTCGGTGGTGACACTTTCTCCGGGGGCTCTGGAGAGAAAGAGGGAGGTCGCAGTGTCCCTCTCTGCAGAGATGTGAGGGCAAATGGCAGCTTCTGGAATTTGCAATTTTACCTCCTGTGCTCTTCTCCATGTCGAGCTTGGACCTATGTCTGAGACCTCAGTGCTCTGACTGCATGAGTCCG
The DNA here is from genome assembly GCF_023851605.1 of Tamandua tetradactyla. Lineage (NCBI taxonomy): Eukaryota > Metazoa > Chordata > Mammalia > Pilosa > Myrmecophagidae > Tamandua > Tamandua tetradactyla. The sequence continues at coordinate 173,912,850 of NC_135353.1, read as the reverse complement.
GAGGTCACGGCAGACCCGGGGAGGTCAGCACCTCCACCAAGGACCCAGGAGAACCGAACAGGATTTTCTGAGCTCCCCAGGAGGATGTTACCTGGTAACCCTGCAGCATGAAACCCGTTGGGGCAACTCAGGGGACACATCGGATGCTGCTGGCTCTTTCCACCCTTCAGTTGTGACAGGTGAATCAGCATCCTATAGCTGTGTTACGAATGCGTCGCGTGGTTTCCCGCCGAAAGCGCCTGCTGAAATCAAGAAGGTGCTTTGGCCTTACTGACGCGCCAGCAATTCTCCACAGCTGGTGGGGGAATTACCCTTTGACCACTGCCCAGAGGAGACGGACAGGTTCCAAAAGTAGTGATGCTGGAAACATCACCTGGGTCTCTGCTAGTTTCTTCTTGGACATTCGCGTAGGAGGGGGAGTGGCTACTTAATACCGACATGGATAGAATCAGGGGCCCAGGATTATCCTAGAGAGCAGTGTGGGTTTGGGCTGGGCTGGAGGAGAGGAGACCGAGAAGGAAGTTATACATCTTTCTACACACATGCAATAATTATTCCCAATGAATTCAAGGGAAAATGCACAGTAGAGCCACATCTGATCAGAAATACAGTTACAAAGGATACATTACAAAGGAAACAATTATAAATGATATAGTTGCAAAGGATATAGTTGTAAAGGATACAGTGATGATGGCTGCCTATTGGAGACATAATAAACTTCTGCCCTTTGCTTGGCATATTCCCCATTTTATCATTGCAAGTCCTGCATCCCAGGAACCCTTGAGCGACACCAAATTTGGCCTGTGGTTGCCCAGTGGGGATGACCCTGGCCTGAGCATGTTGGAGGGGCAGTGGATGGGGCCACCCCCTTTGCCCTCTGCTTCAGCAGAGCCTTCCCCTTGGGTAGATCCCTCAGGCCAGCCCTGAGCATCTCCTGCCCTGTCTGGTTTGGGAAGTTACCATGCACAGTGGGTAGTGGACATAGCATGTGGACTGGCCTTGTGCTGAGGCTGGATAAGACTTGGGGGGTTCAGAAGTGAGGCCCACTTTTTTCTGGGCTGTGACTCATCTCTAGAGATTGGGTCTGCCTCCCCCAAAGACATGTTCGAGTCCTAACCTGTCCTGTGGGTATGAGTGCATTTGTCAATAGGGTCTTGGAAGAGGATATTGGTCAAGATGAAGCCAAACGGGAAGAGAGTGGACTTCGTCGGATGTAACGGGAGTCCTGATAAGCAGAAGTTTGGACCCAGGGAGGAGGGGATGGGAGAGAGACGGCATGGGGTGGAGGCAAGGCTGGGTCACTCATTTCCAGCGGCTACTCCCAGACTCAGGAGAAAGCACGGTCCAGCCGACACCTGAATGTTGCATTTCCAGTCTCTGGAGCTGAGAGATAATAAATCGCCGTGGTTGTGGCTGACCCGTCTGTGGAATTTGTCCCAGCATCCCCGGCAGATGGAGATGGCCACTGATTGACCATCTCCGTGCCCCTTGCAGGGGCCTCAGCCTGTTGGGGCATGCTGGCAGGTGACACCGGCTGTGGTAGATGGTAGCAGAAAATGAGCTGGTCACTCCAGGTGGAAGCAGGGTCAGCCAGCTCCAGGCCTCTCTGAGATGGACTCTGCGGCTGAAATTTAGAGTATTTCATCAGAGCCGAGGCTTCTGTGCAATGACCTGTTTACTGTACATCTGGGGTGACCTTGCCCTCTGGAAGGCCCCACAACGAGGGTGGTGCCAGCAGCTGGGAGCTCTGCGGGATCAGCAGCAGACCCTGCCCCCAGCTCTCGCGCTGGCCACTCTCCCCCCACCCCCATGCTGCTGCAGGATGGTTGGTCCTGTTGAGGGAAGTGACCCCTCCCCACCTCTTTGTTCTCTCTAGTGAGGTGGGGAAGGGTCCCTCTGTGCCTCTGTGCTACATTCCCTAAAATGGGCATAGCAATCTGCCCATCTGTATGAGTCTGTTAATGCTGTGTAACAAATTGCCCCAAATTGTTCACGAGGACAGCAGAGTATTTTCTTCTGATCCTGAGCTCAGAAGGCAGGCAAGGTCTCCTGGGGCTAAAGCTGTACAGATTGTTCGGCTCCGAAGCCCCAGTCAGCCTCCTACCCCCACCCCCATCTTCAAAGTCAGCCACGTAGCATTTCCGATCTCTTTCTCTGACCCTATTCTGGGTCTGTGTCCACCCAGCTCCTTCACTGACCCTCTTACCTCCCTCTTGTGAAGACCCTGTGATGACATTGGGTTCGCTTGGAAAATCCAGGAAAATCTCCCATCTCTGGGTCCTTCGCTTCACCCCATGCGCAGCATCCCCTTTGCCAGATAAAGGAAGGTGTCCCCAGTTTCCGGGGATGAAGATGTGGACATCTTCGAAGCTCTCACTCGGTTTTCCCTGGGCTTTCCCTGGCATCTTGCAAGGAATTTCTACAGCCACAAGGGACCAGGGAGATCACACTGGAAAAGAGTGTACAGGGAACCTGATGCAGAGAAAGCACTATGCAAGCTTTCTGTTCGATAAAAATACAGCACAATGCAGTTGTGCAAACAAAAAAGCAACGAAACAAGAAAAAGTCTGCCCTCCCCCTCCTTGGCTGCCACCTACCAAAATGGTCCACAAGGGACAGAGTCACGGCTCGCTGGCTGCACGCTGCTTGCATCTGACCTGCCCCTTCACGGGGAGCCCCCAGGCTCAGAATGGAAGCCATGCAGAAGGGGTTTGCTCAGCATTTCTCCCCACCGTGCTGAACAGGCTCTCCTCACACCAACCCCCGTGTAACATCTCAATGCACAGAAATGCTGAATCCTTTCCACGGATGCTTGGTGCCCATTTCACGGGGGGTGGGGTGGGGTGGGCAGGCTGCCCATCATGCACAGCGACGATGGGAAAGGGCCAGCATCCCCACCTGTTTCCCAAGTCCACAAGCTTTGCCACTCGGGGGTCCCGGTTCTCAGAGCCTTGCGGCTGGGAAAGGTCAACTCGTGCATTTCCCTCCTTCCTCTTGCCACAGGCATATGGTGTGGATGGCTTGTGGGTTCCGTGGCTTGGTATCTGCTTGAGAAAGAGAAAACGGCACACACACGTGTAAAAGGGACGCAGTCCAGGACCATCTCCTCTGGAATTCCGTGAAGTTCTCGGTCTCTACCTGGAGCCCAAACGTGTCGCTCGGGGAAATCTTCCCAAGGATGCTAGACGGGACACAGAATGGAGAGGAGGAGCCTCTGTGCTGGGGGAAATTTCCTCTCCCACCGTGTGTGCAATTTGGAAGTCCCAATTCACAAAATTCCTGGCGTCTAGCCTTCTCTTGCCACCTTCTTACCTAGAGATGGAATTCCGTCTCCAAGGTGTGTTCTCTGTATTATATGCAGCATGTGTGGTACAGATGCCCCAAATACACAGCATTATGTAAATGCCTTGAAACCATTGCCAAATAACACCATTTCCCTGCCATGTAAAAACCTGTATTACAAAGCAAAGCGTGCCTTCCAAATTCAGGGACGTGCTCCTGAAAATAACCCAGAAGGAATATTTCAAACGCATCGTCTCTTGTGTCTGAATACTTCTAAGTCACCTGAAATGCGAGTTTTTTAATCGGAGAGAAAGTTAAGAGCATTGGACTTTCTTTATAGGGGTTATTACAAATCAAATACTGAAGGTTGTAAACCGGGATTTTCCTAAGCACTTGGTTATATGGCCAACGGCTTGAGAATATCCTTCGTAGCCCCATTTAGAGAAGAAAAAAATGCAACACTGGGGCTGGTGCCTCAGAAGGGGGAAGGAGAGTGTGCTTAAACGGGCTGAGAGAGACAAGGGTGGAAAAACCCAACCGCAGGCAGGTCCTGATTTTATGTGCTGAGCGCAGTGGGTGCAAATGGAAAGAGCTGTGTGGGTTTGTGTAAATGAAAAGCCTTTATGGAACCTCTGCTCCTGTTACCTCTTGGACTTCTTATTAAAGGGAGTTAATATAAGCAGGGAGGTTATAAACCTGCAGCACCCAAGCACCAATTAAAATAAAACATGAGGAACTGTGTTTGGCAAATGCTGCAGAGATAGAGGAGGGCAGAGCGGTGGCAGAGATGTCAGCTGGGAAGGAAAGAATGGAGTTGTCTTAAACATGGGAATTTGGGGTCGGGGGAGAAAGACCAGAGCCCCTGAGCAAAGCATGAGAGGCCGTCCTTGGAAATGGAAAAGAAATGGTGCCAAAAGCCACTAGACGGCCCTAGAATGGGTCATCCCCACCTGTTCTGGCTGGGGAGGGACGGAACGCCAGAGCTCCTGGGATGCCTGGTGGTCAACGAGTGAAAGTGGCCTCTCGTTGCATGGGAGGCCGGGATCTCAGGAAGGTCTCTCTGTGTCCTGGAGAGAAACCAGCATTCTGGTGTCACCAGCTGGCCCCTTCAGAGATGAGTGTCCACCCAATTGGGCAATGAAAAGCAAAATGGAAGTCCCATCCCTTCTCCCCCCTCTCTTCCAGCACCAGTGAAGGGCAAAATGGAAGCCCCAGCCCTTCTGCAGCTCTCCTCTAGTCCATTCCCTCTTTTTCTACACCTCCTACTCCCCAGCTCCCACCTCCCCATCCCCCCACCTCCCATTGCACCATCCCCTCCTTCAACTCCGACCTCTCTCGTTTTTTCACCACCCCAATCTCACAACATCCATTCCTTCCTCTCACCCTATCTCATCCCCTCACCTTCCTTCCCTTCCCACCCCCCAGTGCCCCACCTCTGTCACCCTCCCACGTGTCTCATTCCCTCCCACCCCCTCACCTCCTCCACCTCCCCATGACCTTATCCCTGAACCTCTTCTAAAGCCTCTTTCCCCCCATTTCAGTTTGCTAAAGCTGCTGGAATGCAATATACCAGAAATGGATTTGTTTTTACGATGGGGCTTTATTAGGTTACAAGATAGGTTCTTTCCATATGCAAAATACATTCGTTCCATCACAATGTCATAGCAGCCTTAGACCATTTCAGTAACAATAAACAAGCACAAAGTTTTATCAAAACCACGCACAGCTGTGATCTGTTCTGGGGCAAAATTCCCCTTCGGCTGTGAACCTGTGAAACTTCGAACAAATTATCTTCTACCAATATACACAGGAGGAACAGATGTAGGATAAAGGTTCCCATTTCCATTGGGAGATGTTGGAAGGAATGCAGAGGTCGAAGGACCCAAACATTTCTGAAAACCTGCAGGCAGGACAAACCCCACTAGATTTACAGGCCTGAGGGTCATCTACAGGAAGATGTTTCACCCTCAGACCTTGAAATAGCTGCAGTCCCACCCTTTCCAAGGGCTTATGCAGCAGCTCTGCTCTCTGAAAACACTGGGATGAGGGTTCCAACATCTCCAAGCATTGGGGAGTCCTCCACGTTCTGAGCCCCAGCCTCCTCAAACATCTGGGTGGCAGCTAAAGTATCTGCCATCTCTGTGGTCCATGTCCCATCCCCTTGGAATACAGGGGTCTTGGTCAGACTCTCCCTAAGCCCAAGGAAAATGCTCCACCTTCTCTGAGGTCTGGAGGTGCAGCTTTCTTCCTGAACAATGGATTGACCAAGCTCCCCTCAATTCCCCAAGCATTTGGGATCCCTGAAGGTGGTAGCAACAGGGCAGAAGTTCCACCACCTACAGACGCCAGAGCAAATTCACCCTTTCCATGTGCATAGGTGCATCTGCTCTCTTAGTCTGAGATTTCTTGGCTTCCGTGGTTCTGCCTTTGAAGGCATTTTTCCTTCAATTTCACTCTTTTATGTCCTTCTTAGTCCAGACTGGCAGTGGTTCTGTTCATGCAGAGCTCACACAAAACAATTAGTGGGTTTTGCATGCAGCACACATGGGTCACAGCCATCAGGCAAAAGAACTTTCCACAAACCCTTTCTGGATAACTGCATCTGAAATGGCTGACTGGCTTCAGGTTTGAGTAAATGTTTTTCCAGAAAAAACTCATTTTCTCAAAGTACAGAATTTTCCAGATCATTGATTTCTGATTTCTTTTTACCTGAGAGTTCAGTTCTCAGCTTGTCTCTTTCCTGTCACATTTTACTACAGGCTGCATTTTCCATATTTAGATGGAAATTTCCTCGGCTAGACATTCAATATCATCGTTTTCAAATTCTCCCTTCCAGCCCGCACCAAGACTCAATTTTGCCAAATTTTCTGTCACCTGGATACAAGGGCTGCCTTCCTTCCAGATTGCAATGACACATGCATCATTTCTCAATCTTTAGCGTCTGTACTTATAGCAAGAGTCTCTTCAAAGCATTCTAGGTATTTTCTATCATGCATCTCACAATTCTTCCAGAATCTTCACCTTATCTATTTGTAAAGCCATTCTAGCATTTCTGGTATTTCCACACTGCAGCACCCCAATTTTCTGGTACTAAAATCTCTTGGGGGTTTGCTAAAGCTACTGGCATATAATATGCCAGAAATGAATTGGCTTTTACACTGGGGATTTATCAGTTGACAGATTTACAGTTCTAAGGCCATGAAACTGTCCAAGTTAGGATCATCAGGAGGAAGATACCTTCTCTGAAGAAAGGTTGCTTGCATCTGGTGTTCCCATGTCACGTGGGAAGGCATATGCCGATGTCTGTTGTTCCTTCTCTCCTGGGTTTCATGGATTTCAGTTTCTGAGTGCAGTGGCCTCTTCTCTCAGCTTCTGTGGGACTTATTTTTTCTCTGAGTTCTCTCAGCTTTTCTGTCTTTTATCTTCTTCATAAAGAACTCCAGTAAGGGATTAAGACCCACCTTGAATGGGCTGGGTCACATCTCCAAGGAAACAACCTGGCCTGCATCCACAGCAGGTCTGAGTGCACAGAGATGGATTAAGGAAACATGGATTTTTCTGGGGTACAGAACAGCCTCAAACCAGCACATCCCCATTGCCCTAACACCCTCCTCATTTCTTCTCGTCTCCTTCTGTCACCTCCCCACCCTCTATCTCCCATCTCCCTCCCCCCAGTTTCCAGGACCCTGTCTTTCCTTCCCAGCTTCTCCTTCCTTCAGTCCAACTCCGACCAAATGTCTGAAGCCCACACCCTTGCAGACAGCGAGGATTCCAGACCCTCTGGGAGACCAGAAAACATTCACAGGACATGATAAATGGACTCCAGACTTTCCAAGATCCCCAGGACTATGAAAATGAAGCCTCCAGGATCCCGTGGGGGTCACCTTGGCACAGAGACCAGGTGGTGAACAAGCCCTCCCTGGAAGGGGCCACACACCCCTCTCTGCAGAGGCATCTCTGAGGGAATCTAATTCGAACTGAGCTGCTGTCTGGCAGGCAGTCCACACACAAGGCTGGACGTGACCCCCCGTCTCCAGAAACACTTGCTAAGGGCAATTGACAGTGCGTCCACATTCCAACAACAAGGAACTTCCCCAGACGGCTTGTCTTGACTGAGAGAGGGGCTGCTTGGCAAAGCTCAGGGGTCAAGAAACATCTTAAAACCATTTCCAAAGGACTGTTGCCTGCTTCGGACTTGTCCAAGGGCTCGGCCGAATTTTCACGTTCCTGAATATTTTGCCAAAAGATTAATCCAGATGTTTCTAATTCATTTGCAGTTAACTCTGTGAGAATGGTGCATGTATTTTTCCTATTAGTAGGCTGGTCCTCCTTTCAGGGGATATGAGGAGATGTTGAGTCTTCACAATGGTAGACAGAGTGTCAGGGGCCAAAGGCTGACACATCCAGATGTCAGATGTTACAATGTTGCAACAACACAGTTCATTACAATGGTGCAACCACACAGCCAATGAGCCTTGCTCCTTGTCTGAGAGGGAGCAGGTAGAGAAAGCTCCTGAGTACACTCTGGAGTAAACAGACATGCAAACAAATAGATTAAAGTCTCTGAGGACAAAGAAAACTGAAAACTCACAGGAAATGATAAACCAGGCCTGACATATGTTCAGTTGCTGGACTCTGGGGTTGAGAGGTGGCTGCTTGATAACATGGCTTTAGGAAGGCTCCCAGGGCTGTCCCATACCTGGACAGGGGCATGGCAACCACCCTTCACCTCCATGCACGGATGCTCAGAGACCCAGAAAAAATGTCAGTGTAGGGCATAAAGGCAGCCTCTTGTCCCACCTTGTTCTGTCCACAGCAAAACAAAGACTTTGGCATTCAGAGACAGGATGAGGGTAAAGCTGAGTGTGGCGGTCTGACCCAGGCATTTTGAACCCAATAATTATGCTTCCCATAATAAAGAAAAGGCTACAGCAAGGGTGAGGAAGGGAGAACCAGGGTGGACATGGCATGTTATTCAATATTTCAAAGTGGCAGGCAATGGACATGGTTGTGGTGGGGTGGAAAGTTATACTTGAGCAGCATCCACCATGTAAATCCCTGCTGGACCCTGCAAAAGGGACCAGGCCTGGATATCACCCTCCTTTAGCTAAAAGAAGCACAAGGGAGGCAGAGAGTATTATAGGAAGGTGGGAACACCTCAGGACGGGGGAGCATAAGAGGAGGGTAGGAGCTTCTCAAGAAGGTGGGAGCACCTAAGGCCAGGGAACACATGAGGAGAGTGGGATTATCTCATGAAGGTGGGAGCATCTCGGGAGGGTGGGAGAATCTCAGGAAGGTGGGAGCCTTTCATGAAGATGGGAGCACCTCAGGAACGTGGGAGCATCTTGGGAGAGTTGAAGTATCTCAGGAGAGCAGGAATATTTCAGGAGGTTGGGAGCATCTCAGGAGGGTTGGAGCATTTCAGGGAGATGGGAGCATCTCAGAAGAGTGGAAGCATCTCAAGAGGGTGGGAGCATCTCATGGGGGTGGAGAATTTCAAGAGGGTGGAAGCACCTAGGGAGAGTGGAAGCATCTCAGGAAGGTGGGAGCGTTTCATGAAAGTGGGAGCCTTTCAGGGAAGTAGGAGCATCTCAGGACAGGGGAGCATCTGAGGAGAGTGGGATTATCTCCTGAAGGTGGGAGTATCTCAAAAAATGGGAGCATCTCAGGAGGGTGGGAGCATCTCAGGGGATTGTGAGTATCTTGGGAGGGTGGGAGCAAGTAGGAAGGTGGAAATACCTCAGGAAGGTAGGAGCATCTCAGGAGGGTAGGAGCATCTCAGAAGAGCAGGAGCATTTAGGACGGTGGAAGCATCTCAGGAGGGTGAGAGCATCTCAAGATGGTGACAGCATCTCTGAAGGGTGGGAGACTTTCATGAAGATGGGAGCATCTCAGGAGGGTGGAAGCATCTTAAGAGAGTGGAAGTATCTCAGGAGAGCAGGAGCATCCCAGGAGAGTGAAAGCATCTTATGAGGGTGGGAGCATCTCAGGAGGGTTGGAGCATTTCAAGAGGGTGGGAGCATCTTGGGAGAGTGGAAGCATCTCAGGAGGTTGGGAGCATCTCAGGAGGGAAGGAGCACCTTAGTAAGATGGGAGCATCTTTGGAGAGTAGGAGCTTCTCAGAAGATGGAAGTATCTGAGGAGGTAGAAGCACCTCCTTGTCAGTAAACACTGGCCCAGTACAACCGGCATGAAAAGACCTGTCTTACATAAGGAAAACTTAAGCTAACAAAAATCTGGTGAGGAGCATGCAAACCCACAGTCTAAAGGACCATTAAGATGGAACCAAATGGCACTGAAAGATATGAAGACTCTTCCTGAAAGCTACTGCATACAAAAGCTGGAAAATGTATTGGAAGACTTGACATCACCAAGGGAATGCATCACGCCAAGTCTATGAGATAGAAATCCATGAGGAGAAGAACACATAATGACACAAAAAGAGAGAAAAGAGATTTTAAAAAGTGAGTTGAGTGAGAAAAGGGACGATATTAGATCATTGAAATCTCCTTTGAAACCATCAAGTATGTCTTTGACAGGCACTGTCGAAAATGAGATACATGAGAGGTAGGAAAAATCAACAAGTTTTTGTCCAGAGAAAAGAGGAAATGCACTGAGAAAGAAAAAAGAGAGAAGGTCAAGGATTTGATGAACAGAAAATGGAGATTCTGTCAAGAATTATTGATGTTAAAGGGAAAGCAATAGAACACAGTATAACAACTGAAAGAACAGTGGACACCCATTGGGTAAATGTTAATTCAAATAAGAAAGAAACAATAAAGGGAATAATGTTGTGGATTTTGGAAGACCTAGTATGGCGCTTTAAATACTTACCACAAGTTAGAAATATTTAATAAACTGAGGCCCTCCTTTATATACATCCATGAAAGCATGCCGATGTAAAATAATTTTAAGGACAAACACACAAGCATTCAGGAATAATTAAAGAAGATAATGACACAGAGGTAAAATAAAGAGAAAATCCAGACCCAGCCCAGGGGGTTGGGGGATAAAATCCAGACCCAGCTGCAACATTAACCATAAAAGGAACTGGGATGGTTCAGGGTTTAGAGCACAAAGCAGCTTCTAGAGGAAGCTGCGCCCTGCTAAGCTGTCACTCACATGTGTGATGTTATCAGAAAGAGATGGGGAACTCGGGAAAAGAAACATGCGTAAGCCTTTCTGTTAAGAAAACGCATACTTGATAATATAAGTACTCCAGCTGATTTAGCCACAAAGAAACTTTAAGTCATCGGAACCTGCAAGAGAAGGAAGATCCCACTGCTTTGAGATCAAAAGCCAAAGACCAAGGACTGATGGAGACCAGTCCTTGAAAGTCAAAGTCTTCAGGGTGAAAGCAAGTCCTTGTTGACATCTCAATTCTAGATTTCCCCCAGCCTCAGAACCATGAGCCGGTAAATTTCCATTGCCTACGTCAACCCGTTGATTGGTGTTTGTTTCAGGAACCAGGAAACTGAGGCATTGATAGAAAACAATTCACAGCGGCAGTTCCAAATCCCAGCAGAGACGAATAGAGTGGAAATAAGGGAGCAGGATGTGAGGCAGCAGCCGGTTTCTCCTGAACTTGGAGGTCAGCATAGAGATGCTGTCGGGTTCTTGATGAGGCTAGTCAGAGGGTTCCTGGTAAAACAGTGGGATGGGAAGTCTGGAAATCTAGTGCTTATGGATTTAGGGGCACCTTATATGCATGGGGAGCAAGTAGCAAATGGGGGCTGACAGCTATAACAGCCGAAACTCCACTAGGCAAACCAGTGGACCTGCTCGAGGAAGCTTCCATTTTCTACTTCCCACAAAGATGCCCCACAAGCTAGTGGTGATTCAGGAAACTTATGAAGAGATGCAGGTCAACGTCTGCCAATATTGAAGACTCATCAGACTACCTAAGGGAAAAGGGGGCATTTCTCAGGATACCAGGGGGCAGACCCTGGAACCTCCAGGCAGTTGGCAGGAGGCCTGAAGACTGAAATGGGAAAGGACAGGTATTGGACAGCCCTTGTCCAAGCTTTCTCTCTCTCTCTCTGACCTTCTCCTCTGCATGTTGGCACTCAAGGGAAGTTTACCCCACGGCTCTTGTGAATCCTTGTCAGAAATGACTTCAAAGGACAGCTAATCCCTGCCTCGTTCCCATTTCTCTTGGGATCATACATCAGTCCCCACCCAACTATACCACCCAGAAGTGGAGTCCAAGCAGTATGGAACCAGCAGTATGACTGTGTGCTTTTGGAAGCAGAGGTTTCCAGGGAAGTAGGCTACACAGTGAGCCCACAAGTTCTCTCTACAAACTCCAAAAACTCTGGGGGAAACACAAGTAAAATGCACAAAGTCCTTAGAGCAAATGACAGAAAACAAAGGAAAGACCAAAACCAAAACCAAAATGACGATGTCAGAAGAGAAGCTAAGACTATCATTCCCAGAGACTGTTCACAAATGGGTTAAATTCCTTCATTAAAAGTTAAAGATTGTCTGATGGGGTTAAAGCCCCCTTGCATTTTAAGAGACATGCTGAAAACACATTCAGTGAACGAATAAAAATAAATCTAAAAGGAAGAGCCAATGTTTCCCATTAAAATTCAAGCTAATGGAAAGCAGGAGGATTTCAGGGAGGATTTAAGATAATGAAAGCATTAAAATGTGGGATTATTTTACATTGATTAAAAAGTACAGCACAAATGAGCAGTTGCAAAACTTTGAGCTTTGAACAAATTACATAAAAATATATACCAAAGTGAATGAGAAAGTTATCAGTAAAAGGAGAACTTGATGGATAGTCACTTAATGAATGAGGCATTACTCAGTTTTTGACATATCAATTGGTAAAAATTAATAAAAACTGGTTTGATTTAAATAATAGCACTAAACAGGTGGTTGGATATTTTCATCTTGGTTCTCATATATTTGCGTGTGTGCATGGGCTATATATATGCAATTTGTATCCAACAAACATCTTGTATTCAATAATTATAGTGTTGAATAGACCATAAGACATATACGATGAAAAGACTTGACATGATGAATGCATTCGGAATATGTATTTAAAAAACTACAAGTTCTAAAATGTAGGAAATGTGTTTGTCACATTACTGCTCAACCTTCTTTGAGTGCTTGCTAGTCAAAGTTGCTAGTTTAAAGTTCTAAGGCAGAAAAAATGCCCCAATTAAAACAAGTCTCTAGAAATGTCCAATTTAAGGCATTCAGGTAAAGATAACTTGGTTCAAGAAGGCTGATGACTTTCTATGTTTCTCTCTCAGCTGGAAGGGCACATGTTGAGCACAACGGTGTCTGCTGGCTTCTCGTGGCTTTATAAAAGGCATTCTCTCCAAAATGTTTCCTCTTTTAAAGGATTCCAGTGAGCAACTCCACCTTCAGTGGGTGGAGACACGCCTCCATGGAAATCATCTAATCAAAAGTTGCCACGCACAATTGGGTGGGTCCCATCTCCACGGGAACAATCAAACGCAATATTGAATGAGGATTAAAGGGCATGGCTTTTCTGGGGTCCACCACAGATTCAGACTGGGACAACACCCAAGGGAGAGGCCATATGAAGATACAGGCAGAGATTGGAGTGATGCAGCTGAATGCTGAGGAACAGCAAGTACTGTCAGCAAATTACCAGAACCTGGAAGAGATAGGCACAGACCATCCCTCCCAGGTTTCAGGGAGCATGGCTCTGCAGACATCTTGACCGCAGGTTTCTGACCTCTAGAACTGCGAGACAATGGTTTTCTGTTGTTTTAAGCCACCCAGTTTGGGATGCACTGTGATGGAAGTTCTAGGAAAATTAGTCACAGGGACATAAAATTCATGAGAAATTACCCACATCTTCAGATGTGTGTGTACACCAGAGAGTCGTGACAGCATCAGCCCAAAGATGGACCACGTGCATGCTTCATGAACCATGGAATGACAAGGCTGAAGCCATCAGACAATTTTCTCTTCAGTAGGGCTTTTCCATCTCTAATGTGCATGTGAATGGATCTCCTGGAGGTGGTTTGAGACTGTGTACCCCCAAAAAGCATGTTCTTAAACTTAATCCATTCCAGGGGGTGTGACCCCATTGTATGTAGCACCTTTTGGTGCTGTCCTTTAGATAAGGCATAACTCACCTCATTCAGGATATGTCTTAATCCTCTCCCTGGAGTCCTTTATAAACAGGATCAGAAGAACAAGAGAGAGAGGCGTGGAAGTAAGAAGGTGAAAACAATGAAAAAACTTGAAGAGAAGGGAGAGACCAGCAGATGCCACCATGTGTCTTCCCGTATAGCAGAAGAGCCAAGGATCACCAGCAGTCAGTCTTCTGGGAAGAAAGCAATGCCTTGATGATGCCTTGATTTAAACATTTGCGTGGCCTCAAAGCTTCAAGCTAATACACTCATATTGTTGAAAGCCAACCTATTTCATAGTATCTGCTTAAAGCAGTCTAGAAAACTAAAATTGATTTTGCAGAGTGGGGTGCTGCTTTTGTAAATATGAAAAAAACGTGGAAATGGCTTTGTAACTGTGTAGTGAGTAGAGGAGAAAAGAATAGCGAGGAGCTTTATAGACGAGACCTACATCGTGTTGAAGAAACTGTTGGTAGAAATATGGAGGTGAAGTGCACTTCTGAGGATGTCTTAGACAGAAATGATGGTGTCCTTGAAAACTGGAAGAAAGATGATCCTTGTTTTAAAGTGTCAGGGAATTTGGCAAAATTGAGTTCTGATGTTGGATGGAAGGCAGAATTAAGAGGGAAGCTTGAATATTTAGCTGAGATTTCCAAACTGAATGTGGAAAGTGCTCTTAGCTTCTCCTTGCAGTTTAAAGTAAAAATGCAAAAGGAAAGAGATAAACTGAGAACTGAACTCCTGAGCACAAAGAAACCAGAAATTGATGGCTTGGAAAATTCTAAGCTTCCAGAAAAAAAGTCCCAAGAAAATACTGCTCCATGTGACAGTTTAACTGGACATGACTTCAGCCAGCCTTTTCAGGGCAAGTCAAGAATGGAATGCATTTATGTAGGAAGGATCTGTGCAAAGTCCTACTGCCTGATGGTTTGGACCCCTGTGTGCTACCTGTGAACCCAACAAACAGTTGGAGTGACATCGGCATTCACTAAATTGAACAACTTTGGCAGAAATGATGGAGTAAGAATTGTATTAAACTTGACTGAAGAGAAAATGGGAGTTAGGGATGTGAGAACAATGAGTGGAGGCGATTCTCTCTAAAAGCAAGTGTTTGAGGAAAGATGAATGAAATTATAATAAAAATGGACATACTAAATGGCATGCAGAGTTTAAACTTGGCATGAATTCTGCTGTAATTCTCCCAAGGCACCAGGAGGCAGGAAGTGGGATTCAGTTTTCACTACAAGTCATGTGCTTAGTGACTCAGAACCAGGACTTGAGTCTATGGCTCTATCTAATCTTAATGTAGGACCCTGGCCCAAGACAGTCCCTCCGTTGCCAGCACCTTCTCCCTTCCTGCCTGTCCAGGTGTGGGCTGTGTTACCTGCTCATTGATATTCCACTTGAGACTCATGCATGGAGGAAGTTTGCTTTGGGATGAAAAGGGATGTGTCTGGGGATGTGGTAGGTGAGAACATTCTTGGAATATAGCCTCGAGATCATCACCTAAAGACAGAAGGTGGAGGAGATCAAAATGGTCACAGTGGGCAATTGATGGAGAACAGTGAGAGTTTAGAGTTTAGTTTTTTTTGCTGCATAGCAAGAACCCATCCATCTGTAAGCATGGGGAAGAGGCTCCAGAGAGCACTAGAATTCAGGGAAGGTTGGAGACTTTGGGCTGTTTCACAGGTTGGTTGGGTTTCCCCAGGAGGGAGTCTCAGCTGGACAGAGATTAAGGAGCAATCAAGAGCAGGTGAGGGGTGGGATTTTTAACATTGAGGATGGTGGTGGGAGAGGAAGGTGTGAACATACCTGAGCCCCAGAGCCTACAACCATGCAGGCAAACTACAGCATACATAGAACTGGACAGAGTAGAGAATTATCCATTTAATTTAAGGAAGGGCAGTTTCTCTTTCAAAGCATGTTTTCACCAATGTACAGGTAACATTTCTAACTGAAATCACAGTCCACCAATGTATGTGTGTGCTGATTAAATAAAGAAATAAGACAAATGCCCACATTCTTTCCTCACTGGGAAAAAACATGCATTGAGAAAGTAATATGTGGAAGCATAGCTTCCATGTTAGGGACAAAAGTTTTAAAACAAGAGCGAAAACCCCAAGGCATCACTGGTGTTAGATAAGATATTAAATATCGGTACAAAAAAAAGCCGCCTCAGCTTAGCTGACTTCAATTCATAAGATTGGGCAATGGTATAAGAAAAAGAGCGTCAATATTTTGAAAAAACAAGAGAGCTATTAAGAATATTTATTTAAAAGGGAAAAAATGGGAAAAAGAATCATGACTCAAGGGAGCTTAGTTGAATCAGCTGCTTTCATAAAAGTTGCAAAATCTGCTCTTCTATATACGAACTTGTGCTGACCACCACTGAAATTCCCTGGGCATGTTTTATGAGGCATGGAGAAAGGTCATACCAGGGTAATGTAAATTTTTTAAAAGTTGGTCTAGCATAGTTTATAAATAACAACTGTCAGATACAGCAATTACATTTCTCAGTGAAGCTACTGTGTGTATCAAATAAAGTAATATCTGTATATAAGCATTTAAAAATCAAAATAGGAATAACTGTAAACCCTGACACTTGTGGGGTGGCAGAGGACTGGGTTAGTGTATCACAGATGTAAGTCAGATCAAAGATCAATGCATCAGATATTCAGGAACTCAGGAAAACCCCAAGTCCAACCTGGAAAGCTTTTCCTTATTGCATTAATTATTAAGAGACATGCACTTGTGCTGATGGATGAGTGCAAGAAGTGCAGAGGTCATAAATCCAATGAGAACCCTCAGAAAGCAGATCTGTGCACGTGGATACCACATGTCTTGCAATGTCTGCTTGCTGGTGCATGTGGGTTATTGCATGTACAAGGGGACTCATTATGAGTGAGTTCATGAACAATATACCCAATGGGTCCCCAGCTCTCCAGGGGAGACAGAAAAGCACCCCCCTCCTGGAAGGGGTGGCCCAGATGTACATCTTTTCTGAGGCTATCTTTGCAGTGCATGACACTCTGAGTTTTTAAAGAGCTTTGGATCTCAGAGGGCTTAAGTGAGACCTGTAGGCATTGATAGAATTTGACTCGGTAAAGTGCATGTATGAGGGCATGACTGGAGGGGTTTTTGGAGGATATGAGGATGGATGAGACTGGGTGCTGGGGACGGGTGCAAGAATCTTAACCTTACCTGGTGTAACTGGCATCCAGCCCAGTCCTTGCCATAGGTTGTGTGTTTCCTACTCAACAGAATTGAATTAAACCAAACCAGGGCTGATGGAAATTGATGGATTGGGTGGCGGCATCTGGTCTGCATTAAGGACTCAGGCAAAACAGAGGCAGAGAAGAAATCAGTAGAGCAGAGTGGACAGTAGGTAAGGCAAATAAATAAACCTCTGAGGACAGGTGTTGGAGCTGAATGCAGAACAGCTTTGAACACTCATGAGAACTCCCAGGAGAGTACAGAGGCATCTGACCTTCTGAGGCATAGCTGTGAAGCCCACAGAGGGAGAATTTCCAACAATATCGAACAATAAGATGGGACTTTGTCTTCATTCCCGACATTTGCCTTGATGGTGAATGGAGTGCCTGCCATGTTGTAAAATCATGAGCCAGAAAATAGGGGCTGTCCAGGGTTGGGATGGACTGAAAGAGAAGATAAATGGAAATTTTAGTATAAGGGAAGGGGGGAGTTCATCAGTTGGCAATGTTTCCTGGGCACCTTGTGCCAGTAGATAGATTTCCAAAGCCCACAATGCTTGCCCTTTCAGACCTCATAATTTATTGGGGCAGTGGGAGACAGTTTAGCAAATAGGCCACTGTGATGGCATGTGTAATGAGCAGATTATGCTATTGTATCAATCATCAATCAATCACTCAATGTGGAGGGACTTTACCCTAATCTGGTGGGAGAAGGGGTTATGGGGAGCTTCCTTGGTGCCTCAAACTGGGTAAGGAACTTCACTGACAACACTTTCACTGCAGAAGTTATAAACTCTTATCCAAGAACCAGGCTTCACACAAATATCTTTTATGATGAAAAGCCCCCCAAAGTTGTCTGATTCTTTGATTCCATTCTACCATCGCTTCCTGGCAGATGTTGACTACTGTATAGACTTTGGAAGTTCAAGCTTTAACCCTAGAGCGAAAGATTGTGTTCTCCACACTTGTTCACCACCTTCAAACCTAGTTACTTTAAATTTTACTTCTAACCATTTTCTAAAGCAAAGCAGATGCTTATTGCTGCCCAAAGCTCCTGGTACTGAGAAGTAGGAAATAGTTTTACATTTAATATATATAAATATATTATATTTATATTTAATATTTCTATAACTCAAAAAGATCCAGGAAAAATGCAGTTGCTGAAAGATGGTTGTGAAGGGGACTCTTTTCTCATCAAACTCGGTGGAGTCAAGATGTATTGGGAAGTGCTAATAAGATATCATTTGTGTCCCAGACTTAACAAATACCCTCTGTGGATTAGCTTCCTGGGATTGCTATAACACTGTACACAAGTTGAATGGCTCAAAATGGCAGAAATGTATTCTCTCCCAGTTCTGAAGTTGAGAAATTTGAAATTAAGATGTGGACAGGGCCATGCTCTCTTGGGAGCTCTAAGGAAGGGTCCTTCTTGCCTCTTCTAGGTTCTGGTGGCTCCAGGTGTTCTTGGCTTGTGGTCATATCACCCCAAGCTCTACCTCCTTCTCCATGTGGCCTCCTCCTCTGTGGGACTCTTATAAGAACACTTGTCATTGGATTTAGGTCCCACTCAGATAATGCACCACAATCTCATGGGTAGAGCCTCACCTTACTTACATCTGAAAAGACCCATATTCCACATAAGGGTTCCATTTTGAAGTTACAGGTGGACACGTTTTGGGGAGCCAACAATCAACCTACCTCGCCCTGTACAATTACATAGTCTTCTAGACACAGAAAATGAATTCTATGCTGGATGAGGCTCAACATTCACAGTGGAAATGAATTTCCTCCAGGTACCTCGATTTTCCCCTGAGCTGGATGAGTCCTGCCTCCCATGTGTACCCTACCTATTGAAGACATATGAGAGAATGCCTTCATTCCCAGGAGCTAGAGCCTTTGAAAGATGGTGGCCCCATTGCTGGAAGGTTCCAGGATCATTTCGTCATATGGTAGAGGATTTATGACCCAACACCAGTGGTATTGCGTGTAAACATGGGGACAACTGAACGCATTGGTAAACAGATTTGTGAATGTCCATCCTTGAGTTCCAAGATATGTTCTGACTTACCATATGTCACAAAAACCATCTTGGAACATCTGAAGGGCATACGTTAGAGAAAGAGGAGTTGAAAATAAAATAACAGATACACTCTTTTTCTGTGTTTCTTATAGTATTTCTGGAGTGGTTTACTCATCTCAATAGGCCATAAGAGAGAAACCTTCATGTTGTCTTTTCAGGAAAATGTTTCATTGTTCACAGAAAATCAGATTATCTTCCTCTCATCGAGAACTTGGGCAGGGAACATGATATCTTTGGACTGCTCTGGGACACAGATAAGGAACCCTAATTTATGAGAACAATCTTTTATTACTGGGGGCCACTGATCTTGGCTGACTTAGTTTTTTCTCAGTAATATCAAGCCCTACAAGAAGCATTGGGATAGATTTTTGCCCTTGAGCAAGGGGTCATCTCCTTGCCTTCTGGAATATCTGTGAAGGGAAGGACACATCACCTCTAACAGGAGGGGAGATATAAGGGCCACGCATGCATGAAGCCCACTGCCCATCACCCCTTCATATGGGCGGTTCTCTTCGATGAACTTTCTTGTGGGAGGAAAGATATCTCAAGGGGGGTTTCAGATACTCTAAGTCACAAGCATTTCTCATGACACCCTATACCCTACCTGTTCAATTTTTTTCTGATCTACACTCCACTTAAAGTCAATTCAAACCTTTCCTCTCCGTCTGATTTTAGTGGCAATGAGACACCCATATTCTCAATTCTATGTCAAGGCTTTTAGTAGAGTTGGTGAATGTTGGAATCCTTTGTCTTCTAGTCTATTCTCAGATCTGAAGAACCCTAACGTATCGGGTCATTCTTTCAGAACCCACTTTCCAATTCTTTAATTATCTCTATAAATTTATTTTCAGTTTTCTCTGAATATTTCTTACTTTTCTCCAATTATGAAACCTGTGGAAGGAACAATAAATGAGATCTGAGGGTTTTGGACCAGTGTTTTTATGAAGCCAATGATTTGCATTGAAGGAAATTCAAGAAATTACTTAAAAAACTGGTAATACTTGAGGGTCATGCTGTGCTTTGAAACACAGTTAATGTCTCTGAGCATTCTATTTTTTGGAAATGTTTTAAATGGGTTATAAAATCCATCTCCAAATTCTTCATGAGTACACAAGGTCATTGCTAATGCCTGAAAAGAATGATATTCATACAAAAATAGCATTGTCCTGTTTATCAAGGAGCTAATTTTAAAACGTCATGCATGCAGAGTAACTGAGGTAGGTTGTTTACAAATGGTAGCCATAGCCGCCCCTTGCCCTCTGTGCTCGGTCATTTGACTTATCGTGGCTAATGGTACAAGAGAAAATGGAACCAAGTAGAGCCTCCAGAGACTTTGGTGCACCAGGGTTTGTCTTCATCTACGGACACTGGCAACCCCCACGACTATGTGAGATTGCCTTCTGGAGGGCAAGAGACTACCTGGGGAGGGTCTCAGTGGACACCACCATCCTGGCCACTCCCACAGAGGTCCAGCCATGGGAGTGAGGGCATCCTAAACCATGCATCCATAGCCATGCCAGCCCAGACCAAAAGAACCATCCAGTCAGATCACCAACTCACCAGATCATAAATGCCCTAATCTTGGGGGCTGTTTTTTTATGCAGAATGAGTCAACTAATACTGCCAACTCCTTTTTCCTAGCTTGAGAGGTGTATGCCTTAATTTCAACTCTCATAATGCTAAAAAAAAATTGATTGTATTTGGGTCCTTGCTGTGTAATGAACACAATAAGATTTGTACGTGTTTAAATTCAAGTTGGTGTCTATACGTGGACTGTCTGGAAATTGGGTACTTTGGGTCGATCATACAATTGTCACTACAATACACATGCAAATAGCATTTAATACGTGGGTCTAGATATGGTAGCAATCACTGTTTTTGCTCCCCACTTTGGCAATCACTCTCTTTCAAGAGGAATTGTACCTTATCCTCTAATTTTTTATAATTTAGCTTCTATCTGCTGATATGCAAATATATAAATATTCAATTAGGGAATATAGATAAACAAGATTGGAATCCTAATATAAAGTGGTTTTAAAAAGTCTACAGTTGATTAAAGACCGTATATAGTGGAATTTTATAAATCCCTCCAGTGAGTTATAAATTAATAATTTGCTATATTTATTTGTACACTGTCTATGTAATTCAGTCAATTATTAATGAATACATTTATTGTGTATAAATAATGAAATTTTCATCTCATAATACAACTAATGCTTCCTGTTAATATACTGAAAATAGCACATAAATAATAAAATAAAGGCAGAGTAAATAATGGCATGGGAGTTGCCAATGATTTGTGTGCTGCAAAGACTTTGAGCTAAAGCCGGAAAATGTAAGTAATGGGCTCACCAGTAGGTATATGTCCCTCTCTCTTTATCTTCCAAACGGATGGACAGAGTTGCAGACGGAACACAGACCTTCCCACAGTGGACTTGCATGGGTTTCCACCATCAGAAGGCTGCAATGACAAGGATAAATTTACTGAGCAGGTACTGTGTGGTAGATCCTATGGGAGAGGCCGGTTGTGTACTCCACCTTAGCTTTATGGCCAATGGGCAAGGAGGAACTATTAGACTCAAAACCCGACCTATTTGTCAACAAACTTCGTGATTGATTGACCATCCCATGAAGCTCCAGGACAGACCACCAATCTATGGTTATAACAGTAAGGACTGCATTTCAACAGATGCAGGAGAATACAGAGTAAAAGGAAAAAAGGTCACCCATGGTCCCATCTCCCTACAGACCCTGCAGGCATCACAGACTCCCCATTGCTTGCATGTTCTTGCAGACTCGTAGAGCCCTTCAGCCGTCTTACCGGTCATGGTTGAATCTGGCTACAAGCATGAGCTGAATGGTGTCCCCCCAATGATATATTGAGCCCTTAAACTTCGATACCTGAAAATGTGACCTTATTTGGAAATGGGGTGCTTTCAGATGGAATTAAACTAAGAGAAGGTTGTAGGAGTGGGTGATGGAGCAGAGTGTCACTGAAATCCAATACAGAGGGTGTACTTAGAAGAAGAGGGAAATTTGGATACAGACCCACAGCGCAAAGACAGTCATGTGATGATGGAGGCAGAGATTGGAGTGGTGTGGCCACAAGCCAAGAGACATCAAGGACCATCAGCTGCCATGAAGAACTGGGAGAAGCAAGGAATGATTCTGTCCTACAGGTATGAGAGTGAGCCAACATCTTGATTTCAGACTTCTGGTGTCCAGAACTGGTAGAGAATGAACTTCTGGTTTTGTAAGCCTCCCAGTTTGTGTGACTTGAATATACAGGATCAATTGATCCATAGTGACTTGATAAAGAATGGTCAACCCCAAGAACTATTGGGGCAAAAATAAAACTTCAACGTGGGACAGAAACTCACATGGACACCCCACAAGAAAAGCAGTTCATATGCAAGTTAGGATGATGAGGCTGGTTTTCAGTCTCCTTTCCAAATCAGAAGACAGCATAAGTGAAGTTTCTGGAAATATGTGTGAAATGCTGTGCTACCCTAGGTTTCTGTAGGCAAGGAATTGCCTTCTTATGAGAGAGGTGACAAGTAGACCTTCCATGAAATGCACCAGGACACGGAGCTGGGGAAGGCAATATCTTGGTAACCCCAAATGCATCTTCATGAATATGAAATCCAGTCTGCCATGAACTGGACCAAGACACAAAGTTCAGCAATGAAGATGACACCTGGAAGGTGGTAGGCACTGGAACTATCCAAACATAAGATAGTTTGACTCAGTACAGCAAGTAGTTGTGGTAAATCAGCACATGAATAGCTCAGATTTTTACAATTCAAGCATAATATTATGATGAACAAATATATTACATACTTTGGAAGCCATCTCTTCTCTCTTTACTCATTTTGGTTTTCTCTTAAATGAGTGTAAACTGAATTAAGATTTTGAGAAGCATTCATAAAGTGATGTAATAATCAATACATTGCCGTGTATCCACACACAATCCTTTGCAAGGCATGAAAAGAGTGAAAAATCATGCTTGCATAGCTAGGGAAAAATGCTGGGGTAACTTTTAAATTGAAAAAATAAAAAGCAAGGTGTGCTGGTTTGCATGTTATGTGCCCCAGAAATGTCATGCTCTTTTAATCATGTAGACCTACTGTGGGTGGGAACTTTTGGTAGGTTGCTTCCCTGGAGATGTGATCCAGCTCATTCAAAGGGGGGAGGGCGGTTCTCAATCCCCTTGATGGAGTTCTTTATGAGATGATAAAAGGCAGAGACATTGTGGAGAGCACTCAGAGAAAGAAAATGCCTCAGGAGGAGAGAGAAGGACCCACAGGAGCTGAGAGAACCATTGAAACCTTCTCAAGAGAGAAAGATCAGCAGATGCCACCATGTGCCTTTCCGTGTGACAGGGGAACCCTGGATGCCAGCAGCCTTTCTTCAGATAAGGCATCTCCCTCTTGATGCCTTAACTCAGATGCTTTCATAGCCTTAGGACTGCAAGTTGGTAACTTAATACATTCTCTTTGTAAAAGCCAATCCATTTCTGGTGTATTGCATTCCAGCAGCCTTAGCAAACCAAAACACAATGTAAAAGAAAGTGTGTCCAATATGCTACTAGATAGCTTAGAAAAGTTGAAGAAAAAATGCCCTAATATTTCTGGAAGGATACATGAGAAATGGGGTAGCACCCAGCAATGGGGCGGGGGGCACACAGGGTGGACGTGGGTGTTATATCATCACCATGTCGTACTTCTTAAATTTTGATATAAGCCCAGGTTTCAGATCCAACTTGTAAAGAGCCTGCAAGTTGTCACTGTGTCTTTACAAGAAGAGATAGCTGGACAAGCAGAAATTTATTTCATGCATCCATCAGAGAAATGAGGTCACAGGGCAAGCTTCCATCCTGAAATTTGGAGAGGCAGGTAAATCCAGAGAGGCCGAGCAATGAAGATCTGCTTTCCAGGAACAGAAGTTGCTGGAATCCACAAGTGGGAAGGGGCACTGATGAAGTGCTGGAAGCTGACTGAAGACTCTCCCAAAGGTAAGAAACTTGGGGGGGGGGGTCACAGTCCTAAGGGGTTCCCCTCACTGGCCTTCACTCCAGAAGCCCCACTGGGTTCTCAGTGTGAGCATCTGAGGAGGTTCCTGACTTGACCAGGCAAAGGGAAGGGAAGAGTTTTCATCGTGAAACCCTGCCAGATGTCTCCTACTAGCAAATCAGTAGCATCCTGGCTGGAGGAATTCACCAGGCGGCAATTCCAAACACTTATCCTAGCTGACACGTGGGAATTCCACCCCTGATCCAGCTTTCCTCTCATCTAAGGAAAAATAAAAATAAAATGGGAACTGGGTTTTAAGGAAATACACTGGGAATACCGAAGTTGTGGCAGTCAGGGCAGGAAGTCACAAAAGTGGAGAAATAAAAGTTAACCCCTGGAGGAGGTCAGGATCACTTTGAAAGCCACTCTCCCAAGAGACATTCCCTTAAGAAGCACATTTAATGAAAATATTACGGAGTACACCCTCCCATAACACCATGATACCCCACCATTAAGCCCCCTATGACAACTGGATCACAGCTAAAAAATCTGGAAGACGTGGATTGTTTCTGGGGAACAGACCCAAAGGAAACTGCAAAGCAGAGAGAGAGTCAACATTGAAAGGGTTCTATCTATAGAAAGTGGAAACCTTTGGTAGCTACAGCTATTACAAACATTTAAGCGCAGCCCACTCCTAGCCACATAATGATAAATCCTTACCCTAAAAGTCTATGAGCCTCAAGTTCCTTCTATGTGATAACTTGTACGCTTTAAACAAAAATTACAAGGTGGACGAAAAGGCAAGAAAAAGACATACTGAAGAGGCAAAGAGATCATCAGAACAGCACTCTGATAGGACACAGATGTTGGAATTATCAGACAGGAAATTTAAAACAATGATGATGAATACGTTATGAGCTCAAAGGAAAAACGGGCAATATATGAGAACAGATGGTGAGTGTAAGCTGAGAGATGGAAATTCTAAGAAAGAATCAAAAGGAAATATTCAAAATCAAAAAGGCTGTAAAACACAAAGAATATCGCTGATGGGCTCATTAGTTAACTGGATGCAGCCAAGGAAAGACCCAGTGAGCTTGAAGAGAGATCAGTTAAAACTTCCCAAACAAAAACACAAAGAGAAAAAACGATGAAAAAGAAAAAGAAAAAACCCAGAGAAAGAGAACATAATATCCAAAAACTTTGGGGCAATATCAAAAGATGTAATGTACACATCATTGGAATACAACACAGAGAAGAAAGGAAAAATGAAGTGGAAGAAATACTTGGATAAATGCAATTTTTCAAAGACTTGGAGCTTTCCAAAATTTATAACAGAAACCAAATTATGGATCCAAAAGCCCAGAGAATACCAAGAAATATTGAATAAACTCACACCAAATCATATCATATTCAAGTTGCATACAGCCCCAAACAAAGAAACAATCTTGGAAGAAGCAAGATTTTTTTATTTAAAAAATAACTTACTTAGGAGAAACAAGAATAAAAATTACATTAGTCTTCTCTTCAGAACCATGGAAGCAAGATGAGAGTGGGGTGAAATATCTAAAGTGTTGAAAGATAATAAAAATCAACTCAGAATTCTGTGCCTAGTGAAATTATTCAGTGACATAAACTTTTAAAACAAACAACTGAGGGAATTATTTTCCAGCAGACCTGCCTTGCAAGAAGAATTCAAAAGAACGTTCATTCTAGGCTGCATTTTTAGATATACTTAAAAGAATAGAAATCATGAAAGTATGTTCTCAGACCACCATGGAGTTAAACTAAAAGTGAATGTAGAAAGATACATCTGAGAAATTCCCAAATATTTGGAAAGTAAGCCACACACTCCTAAATAACTTATGCATCAAAGAAGAAGCCTCAGGAGAAATTAAAAATACATTTTTAATTTATATATCACTGTATGATAATGAAAACAGAACTTAGCAATAGAAATTGTGTTGCATGCAGCCAAAGCAGCTCTTTGAGGGAAAGTAATAGCATTGAATGCATATGCTTGAAAAGGAAAGAGATCTAAAATAAATAACCTAAATTTCCACCTCAGGAAACTAGAACAAGAAGATTAAACTAAACCTAAAGCAAGCAGAAGAAAGGAATGAATAAAAACTGCAGCAGAAATTGATTCCTGAAAACAGGAAAACAATAGAGAAAATCAACAAAAGCAAAAACTGACTTTTTGTAAAGATCAATCAAATGATTAAACCTGTAGCCATGCCAGCCAAGAAAAAAACGAGGGTTCTAAGACACAAATGATTGCAATCAGTGACCAAAGAGGGGCATCATTACAGATTATGTCGATAGTAAAAATTGTAACAAAGGAATCCCACAAACAACATTGTGGGGGGATTGAGTTGTGTACCCACGTTGGGCATGTTTTTGTCCTCAACCCCATTTCTGGTGGGTGTGAACCTGTCATCCGTAAGAGCTCCTCACGTCGTCACTTCAGGTAAGGCGTGGTCCCACGGAATCAGGATGGGATTCACTTTGGATTACTAGACTCTTATACAAGCAGGACGAAAGCCAGATGGAGCAGGAAGCCACGGAAAGAAGCTGAAGTCAACGGAACCCAGAAGAGAAAGGAGAAGACGTCATCGTGTGCATGCGATGGAACCCTAGAGGTTAGTGGCCAGTCCAGAAGATGACAACTCTGAGAGGAAGGAACCCTTCTAGCCTCAAAAGCATGAGCTCATAAATCCCTGTGGCTAAGCCAACCCATTGCATGGTATTTGTCTTAGCAGCTGAGAAACTAAAACAGTCCACCCACAAATTTAATAACCTAACTGAAGTGGACCAGTATCTCAAAAGACAAAAAGTACCAGGACTCACTCAAGTAGAAGTAGGTAACCTGAATAGCCCTATTTCTACCAAAATTGAATTCATAGCTAAAAACTTTCCATAAAAGAGGGCACCAGGTCTAGAGGGCTCCAATGGTGAGTTGTATCAAATGTTGAAGGAAGAAATAATCCCAACTGTATACAACCTCTTCCAGAAAACAGATGCAGAGGGAACTTTTCCTAATTAGTTCTCTGAAGCCA
This sequence comes from Tamandua tetradactyla, assembly GCF_023851605.1. Classification (NCBI taxonomy): domain Eukaryota; kingdom Metazoa; phylum Chordata; class Mammalia; order Pilosa; family Myrmecophagidae; genus Tamandua; species Tamandua tetradactyla. Next base: position 173,886,084 of record NC_135353.1, on the reverse strand, counting down.
GCGCTGCTCACAGAGAAGCATGGAGACATGACAAGAAAGGAAAACCACAGAACAAGAGTGTTCCTCAATTTTGAACTGCCTTTTTTTTTTTTTTTTTTTTTAAAGAGAGAGGGAGGAAGGGAAGGAAAGACAGAGAGAAGGAAGGAAGGATGGAAGGAAGGAAGGGAGGAAGAAAGGGAAACATCTTTTAAACATTTTCTTGTTTTATTATATTTTGTTTGTTTGTTTGTTTGTTTTTTTTTACATGGGCTGGGGCCGGGAATCGAACCGGGGTCCTCCGGCATAGCAGGCAAGCACTCTTGCCCGCTGAGCCACCGCGGCCCGCCTTGAACTGCCTTTTTGCATGGTTACCTGTAAAGCACAAGCGAATAAATGGGAAGTTACTGTCAGAGAGGAGATGGTATGTTGCAAGGTGTGTTAGTTTGGAAGCTGCTGGAATGCAATCTACCAGAACTGGAATGGCTTTTAAAGAGGGGAATTTAATAAGTTACAAGTTTATAGGTTCAAGGAAGTGAAAATGTTCAAATTAAGGCACCAACGAGAGGCTCCCTTCACTCAAGGAAGGCTTAGGGGTCAGGAACCCTTCTGTCAGCTGGGGAGTCCCGTGGCTGGCATCTGCTGGTCCCTTGCTCCTGGGCTTTGTTGCTTTCAGCCTCTGTTCCTGTGGGTTCCTCACTTTGCTTCTCCAGGGCTGGCTCTCATCTCTTGGCTTCCCTTGGCTCTCTCCAGGGTCTGGCTTGCTCAATATCTCATGGAGAGGATGTCTTCTGGGTTCCAAGCATCTCCAGATCCACGTCTCAGTTTTCATGTGTCCACATGTGTGTCAGCTCTGCTCTGAAGTTTCTGTCCGTTCTGAGGTTTCTGTCATTTCTCTAGTCTCTCTCGTTTCTGAGGCTTCTCCAAAATGCCTCCTGTTTTAAAGGATTCCAGTAAACTAAACAAGACTCACCTGGAATGGATAGAGTCACATCTCCATCTAATCAAAAGTCACACCCACAATTGCGTGTGTCACAGCTCCATGGGATAATCTCATCAAGTTTCCAACCTATAGGACTGAATAGGACTTAAAAGAAACAGATGCCTCCACGAGACTGAATCAAGATTAAAATATGGCTTTTCTGGGGTGCACAATACTTTCACATTGACACATACAGATACACACAAATCTATATATATTTATACAAACAAATGTATGTATGTATGTATATATACAAATATGTGTGTATTTATATGTACATGAACAGATGTGTATGTGTGTTTCGGTTTGCTAACACAATAAACCAGACATGGGTTGGCATTTAACAATAGGATTTTTTAAGTTACAAGTTACAATTCTAAGGCCATGATAATGTTCAAATTAAGGAATTGAGAAGGAGATACCATCCTGAAAAAAGGCTGCTGGCATCTGGGTTTCCCCTGACATGTGGAAAGGCAGTTGGTGACATTTGCTGTCTCTTCTCTCCTGGGTTGGCTTCAGTGGCTCTCTCTCTTCTCCTGAGGCTTTTCTCTGGATCTCACGTCTTAGCTTCTGTGAACTCTCTGAGTTTCATATGTGTTTAACTGCAAGGCGATTAAGACCCACCTTGAATGGGCGGGACACATACACACAAATAAGTATCTGTGTGCTTATGTGTACAAATATCTGTACGCATATGTGTGCATATGTAAAAAAATGTGTGTATATACCTACTGACATGCGTGTGTGTATACACACAAATTTACGTGTGTGTATATATGCAGCAATAGGTTTATATGCATACCTACAAATGTACATGTTTATATATGCACCAGTATGCATGTATATATCACACATATTTAGGTGTATATATGTGCACCAATAGGTATCTATGTGTTTATTCATACAATTATATGTGTACATATGCACCAGTAAGGATGTGCGTTTACATACAAATGCATGCATGAATATATGCACAAATATTAAATATATGCACATCTCGACACACAAAGATATGCGTATACATATATGCAACAATAGGTATGCATGGATATGTATAAGTATATGTATGCGTGTACATATATGCACAAATATGAAATGTATGTGCACACACACAGAGATATGTGTATGCAAATGTGCACAAATGTGGGCTCTGGTTTGGGGTGCCTATGCCACCGAGAAAGCCTTTCAGCTGAGGAGGTCTTGAGCTCCAAAGGCTTCCTAGGAGAGGCAGGGACAAGTTCCCCTAAACCATCTAGGTCTGCCCCTGCCTCCTGCCTCTCAGCTGAGAGCAGAAAGCAGATGGTGCTTTGGGGGGACAGGGGGACAGAAAGCATCCCCAGCCTGAGCACAGTGAGGGTCTCAGAGGGCGCCCAGGGCAGGGTTGCAGGAGGGCAGGGCCAGGGGATGTGGCCGAGAGAAGCGTCTTCCGTCCCCCCTTCCCATGGGTGGCTGAAGAGGACGCGGCCACAGGGGACGTACACGTGGGTTGGACAGAGGCTCCTTCTCCCGTTGTTTCCAGAGTCCACTCTTGGCTGCAGGGGAAAGGGGCAGATTTGTATCAGAACAAGGGGAAGGCTATGTCCCCAGAGGCACAGGGACCCACGGAGGTGTGTCCGGCAGGAAGCATTCCCTGTCTGCCTGTCGGAGCTGGGCTAAGGAGAGAGTGAGTCAGAGGGGGAAAAGAGAAAGCAGGGTGGGGGGAGATTTAAAGGGAGAATTAGGGGGACACCCCCCTTTCTGACATGCTCCAAACCCGAGGAGCACATGGAGTAACCCCAGACCCAAATGCATGCAGCCGGAGCCCCTAAGCTTCCCCACAGATGACGGATATGCAGCATGAAAAGAGCCTGGAAGATTTGGGGAACTGGCTTCCTCAGCCTTCTGCTGAAACCCAGGCACCTTTGCAGGTGACTTCTATAACAGGAACTCATGCTGGTTCCCTCCCTCCAACTCTGATTTCCCCTAGGATAGAAACAGAAATCCAGGCTGAGAACTGCAGGGAGACGCGTGCTCCTCCCCCATGCAGAGACTGAGCTGCCTGTGGGCTGCATGGCGAGCTACCCCATGGCTGGCTTGCATTCTGGGGCACTTTGGCCTGAATCAGGAAGGCCACACCTTCGGAAGGACCCCCGGGGAGGATGCAGCCTTGAACCTGGTGTGTCTGAGTTTCCTGGGGCAGCCGTAGAAAATGATTACTGATTGGGTGGCCTAAAACAGTGGGACTTTATTCTCTTGCAAATCTGTAAGAAGGCATGGGCAGCCCCTCGGAGAGGCTCCTTTCTGCCTCTTAAAGCTCCTGGGAGCCATAGGCATTCCTTAACTTGTGGCTGTATCACAGACGTGCATACCCTCATGCACACACACACACACGCATGTACATGCATTCACACACAATACAAGCACTCACGCACACGCAAACACACACATCCATGCAAATCCACACCATGCAACACATGCACACACACACACACGTACGTGCATTCACATACACATACATGCAGTCATGCACACACAAACACGCACATCCATCCACACCCACACCATGCAACACATGCACACACATACACTCACAAGTGTGCAATGCACACATGCAAATACCCATAAACACATGCACATACACATACACTCACACATGTGCAATGCACACATGCAAATGCACACACAAACACAGGCACACACTCACACATGTGCAATGCACACGTGCAAACACATACACTCACATGTGCAGTGCACACGTGCAAACACACACACAAACACATGCACACACACATACACTCACACATGTGCAATGCACACACAATGACAAGTTGGGGAGGCCCCGTGCTGAAGTGAAAGAAGCCAGCGCTGCAGGCATTTCTTCGAAGCTGGAAACGTACTGCATATCCCACCCTGAGCCCAGGAAACACCTAACCCTGCTGTGACGCCGACGCCCTCTCCACACAGCAGCCTGTACTCGGAACATATTTTATTTCCATATTTATTTTAGAGACTGTCGAAGGGTGGGGGGTTGCGGTGTCACTCACGACCCAGGGGCTCCTCGTAATGGGCTCATCTGCATAAAGACTGAATAATTTACTTCTATAAATTATATATCAAAGAGTTCTCTGGATTCTATTGCGTTCGGTGATATTGTTGTTTTGTAACTTTTAATATTGAGGGGCCTGGATTATTTATCATGAGCTCCTCCACGGGATAGAAGCCGCAGGATCCACCAGCATCCAAGCTTGAAAGGAGCCGGCACTCGTCTCCGTGAGCGAAGGATGAAGCTTATGTGGCAGCACAACTGTTGCGTGGCTTCTGGTCAGAGGAAAGAGAATAAAACTCTAGAGCCGCAGGGAAATGATGAAATTGTTCTTCTCTCTTTCTTTGGAGGAAGATTCTTTTCACTTTCTCAGCCAGGGAGGGTTTTGGCTATGAGAAGGCACCAGTTAGCTCTTTCAACCTCGTATGCCTGTTACAATGTAGCAATGCTGTTGGGTGGGTGCTACAAAATTACTTTGGGGAAACAGGCCCTGCAGAAAACACTCCAGGGTCCTCAGCTGGAAATGGATTCTCAAGTCTCCTGTTAAGTCAGCCAGGTGCAAACGATTGCCCTGGGCGCTGTGTTAAGAAGGATTCTGAGGCTGCATCAGGCTTGGAGGGAAGAGGCCATGTGCCAACACAGTGTGGAATTGCAATAAGTACCCCAATTGTCTTCCCCACATGGACCGGTAGAGAAATTAAAGGTCCAGTCTCCACCCATATTTCACAGCTGTGGATTTGTGTGTGGTTTCAAACATCTGGCCTCTAAACTCCTAAAACAAAGAATGAGATTTTTTTTTTCTCCTGTTTGAAAATCTCTTCCATGTCTGGAATTCAGTCATGTTATTATTGCCTCAGTGAACTCCTCAAGCCAAGTGTGTATATCATCTTATTTACCCTGGAATAATTCAATGGGACCTGCCTTTTAAGTGGGTGATCATGATGCTTTGAAAAACATGTGAAATTTATCTTATCATAAAAATATGAAGCTCAAATATAGTTGTAAGGGGAGAGTTTCCATGTTCTTCTAGATATACCTCAGCTTTCAGGCGATGTTTCATTCGCACATTTTTCCACTGGTAAAAAAAATAAGAAAGTCCATATTTCAAAACGAATGAATCAAGATAGGCTGAGTATATTAATTTTTTTGGATTTCACCTAATGCTGCACAAGTAAATAGGGTTCTCTTTTCTTTCTACTGTGTTTGCGATGCAATTTGGAGAACTATTTTGCATTCCTAGAAAATGTTCTCAGAAGTCGGAAGAGGCAAGGAAGGAGTTGTCTCTTATTTAGGACTTCTGGCCTCTGGAACTGTTGTTTAAGCTACTTGCTTTGCCGGACTTAATTATGGTGGCCCCAGGAAGCTCTCACACACATACAGACTTCAGGATTTCACTCGTGAGCCTACCACAACACCAGTTGCTATCTCCATGACTTCCAACTGGTGGTCACATCTTGCCACTCAGACCATGAGAAGGCTGCAGTCTGGACACCTCTGGGAATGCCTGTGTCCTGTCCCCCTTGGTGCTGGCTTCCTTTGGAGAGATTATCGATCACAGTCAACCAGAGAAATAAGCCAGATCTGTGCGACAAGAGAAGACATGAACAAGCAGGTTCTTGGAGTTGGGTAATGGGGAAGCTGCTTCAAGGAAGATATTTAATCTGGGGTATTGAGGTGACCTTTTATCTGAAAGAGGTCCCTGTTGGAAGCTGGAGATGAGAGAATCAGGAGCAGGGGGCCATGGCATGAACAAACCATGAGGAAGGAGGTGTCCAAACTATGTGCATCCTGTGGGCATGAGTAGCAATGAGGCTGGACTGTGGGATCCGGTGTGTGTTCTAAGAAAATGACACGGCATTCTGTGGAAAATGGATGGAAGGTGGGTGAAGAGGAAGAGCAGAAAGGAGAGTTGAGGGTCCATGGGAGAGGGGGTGATTCCCCAGGACATCTTCTTTAATCTGTGGACGTGGACCCAGTGTAAGTAGGACCTGTTGGTGAGGCTACTTCCGTTAAGGTGGGTCCCACCTCATTCAGGATGGGTCTTAATCCACTTCCTGGAGTCCCTTATAAACAGGACAAATATGGAGAGCAAGAGAAAGCCACAGAAGCAAGAAGCTGAATCGAACGATACCCAGAAGAGCAGAGAAAGACCGGCAGATGCTGCCATGTGCCGCCTGGTAGAGGAGTCAAAGATTGCCAACAGTCAGTCTTTGGCAAGAAAATATCACCTCAAAACTGCCCTGATTTGGGCATTTTCCTGGCCTCAAAACTGTAAACCAATTATTTTTCATGGCTTAACCCACCCATTTCTTGGTATCTGCTTGGAGTAGCCTAGGAACTTAAGGCAGGAGAAGACACTGGAATATTACAAGATGGCGGCTAGACCCAGGCATGGTTGGGTAGAGACGCTGCTGTCAGAGGGGAGGGACATTTGGGAGGTGGAAATGGGGAGGTGGGTGATGTCTTAGGGTGAGACTGGTTGAACCAGGAGGCAGGAGGGGTTAATGAAGACCCCACATTTTCTAGCTCATCTGCTGGAAAGAGGATGTGTGTATGAATGTATGTGTGTGTGTGTGTGTGTGTGTGTGTGTGTGTGTGTAAGAGGTGTGAGAGTGAGGCCTGTGGGGAAGGAAACAAGGATGGAAACAGAAATTGCTACTTGTGTAAGACATTTAACCCCAACAACATCTTCCAGTCACCCTGAGAATGCATCGTCTTTCAATGTCTGCATCCACTTCTTATAATCTGTAGATTCTTTGGGATGAGATATACTAAAGAAACGAAAACAGAAGAAACTTGGGAATTCTTTTGACGTGAAAGCAAATTCTTCAATGTTCCACGTTCCTTTCCTTTCCTTCTTTCTTTGAAAAGCACCTTTTTTCATGAGCACTGCAAGCATCTTAGATATATAAGGATGCCAATGTGACTCAAGCTCATTTAACAATATGGTCCAGATTTTTTGTTCTCTAGATGTACTTACAAGTGACTGTGGGATAGAATCAAACTTTTACTTTCTCTACCATGCCCTTACCATCCTGAAGATGAAAGAAAAGAGCTTGCATCCCTATAGGAATAATTACATTGTTCAGGGTGAGACCATTTTTAATGATAATGGGCCTGAAAATAAGATGGGTTATTGTGAAATCCTCTGAGACAGACTTTCCAGTTTCTGTGCCGAAGCTGATGGCCTGGTTTTATTGTCCAGGGAAAGGTGTCTGGGTTGGAACAATTAGCTTGTGGAGCTGACCAGAATTCTCTGCTCTCCGTACCTCCGGGGTCCCCCCTGGGTGCTGCTGGGTTTCCCCACCCCAAACCATATTATGGATAAGAAAACTGAAATGTGAAAACCCTACATGCTCACTCTCAGGCTAAGCCAGGTGTAGGACTTGGAGAAATTTTAGGACCACCTGGCTTGAGCCCTCCCTCCCTGATATATGCATCTAGCATCATAAACCCTTAAATGAAGCAACAGTAACCATTCAATTCCAGAACCCCTGAGCCATTCCCATGTGCCTACGAGCCATGAAATGAGGCATGACTAATTTACTTTTGGATATTTACAGAGTCGGATTTACTGGTGTGCTAATTCTCCAGAGTTCTCTGGGGTTGAATGCTGAGGGGTGGAGGTGATATTTGAGGTTGGTGATGGCAGCTCTACCGGGCTCCTTTTCCCCCACTCTAAACTAGCTGCAGATACAGGTTTCTGGTTTACTCAGTGGGCCAGGAGTGCAGACCGTATTGGAGAAATGTTGGCAGAATTGTTTGGAGCCAGAGCTTGGCACAATGCTGCAAACCAGGGTCAGCAAATTCTTTCTGCAGTGCGTCCGAGGGTGAGTGTTTTAGGGCTCACAGGCTCCACAGCTTCGGTTGCAACTGTTCAGTACCGTCTCTGTAGCTCACAAGTGGCCCTGGACACCATTTGGTGTAGGCTGCTGTGCCTTAAGTCAAAGCTTTAAAAAACATGATGGAAATGAAATGTACATAAAACAGAATTAACTGTTTTACAGTGCACAATTCAATAGCATTTAGAGTCCACAGTATGGCACAACCAGCAGGACATTTTGAAATGGAAATACCTTACCCATTAAGTTTTGCTCCCCATTGCCTCCCTGCCATGAAGCCCTAGGCAAACACTTAAGTGCTTCCTGGCCCTGTGGGTGGGAGTTATACAATATTTGGCCCTTTGTTTTTGGTTACTTTTACTCAGTGTGAGGGAGCGAACTCCATTCTCAACATAGCATGATTTGGAGCAGAGTAATATTCCTTTGTACAGATGGACCCCATTTCATTTTTCCATTCACCTGTTGACGGAAGCAAATGCCTTCTGCAGTGAAATGGTTTCTGTAGCCTCTGTTGGAAGCATTTTCTGGAAATCTTGGCATCATCAGGACTCATTTTGTCACACCAGGAGGGAGATCTGAGACACATCAAACACTGTTTCACTAGGGAAGGTCGTTTGTCGCTATTTTGTTTGCAGAGGTTTCCTTGTCCTTTATTGGGATACAAAGAAAGTGCTACATGAGGCACTGACCCACTTCTGTTCCAGCCAGAGCTGCCTGGGGGACACCTTGGGATGCCTGAGCCTCAGGTTTATCAGCTTAGCACATACACCACACTGCCAACTGCTTGTCTGGAAACTTCTGTAAGACAAAGGGCTTACCCAGCTGCTCCCTAGAGTGAACCCGTTGGGTGAGTTTAATTCTCCAAGCTCAGTGCAAATCTAACAACTGTCCAGGGGGCATTCACTACAATTAAGAAAGTTGTTGCATTCCCAGTTGACCCCTGTGGGTTCCCCAGGTCAGCTTCCCTGCTGCCGTTTAGCACTTCTTCTATGATCCCGTTCACCAAGAAAATGCCCTTATTTTCCCCCAAAGGAAATGGGTGACTTAGTATATCACGCTCAGGGAACTTTTGCTATCCAAGCAAGATGTACAGCCAGCACAACTTACCGCATGAGCTTTTCGATCTTATTGGGGTCGAGAGAGACACGTCTCTGCCAAAAACTGGGTCTGCCTGTTTCCAAAGTGGATTAATAGATGTGCTACACAGATTCAAGTGCCTTTATTGGCCCAAAGAAAATTTTCAGGTAAGTATGGCAGTTTACCATAATTTTTTCAAGTAAATTTGAGCATTGATGGGAGATGGCTGATGCAAGGTTTTGTTCACAGCATGGTTCAAAGAAAGTGCTGGCTCTCCCCCAGGAGGGTGCTGCCCCTGGGACAGCTGGCCTGGATGGAGACATGTTTGGCTATTACAACTGGGAACAGCAAAACATCCTACAGTGGTCAGGATGCTACACAGAAAGAATTCTCCAGAATATCATCAGAAATACTTACTGATGTCAGTAAGGCTGAGGCTGAGGAGCCCTGGTTTAGCAGGACAGATTATATCAACCTACCTGTCTATCCATTTCTCTTTCTATCCATCTATCTATCATCTATCTATCTATCTGTCTATCTGTCTATCTATCTAATCTATCTATCTATCTATCTATCTATCTATCTATCTATCTATCTATCTATCTATCTATCTATCTATCTATCTATCTATCTATCCATCCATCCATCCATCCATCCATCCATCCATCCATCCATCCATCCATCCATCCATCCATCCATCCATCCTTCCATCCATCCATCCATCCATCCTTCCATCCATCCATCCATCCATACATCCATCCATCCATCCATCCATCCATCCATCCATCCATTCATCCTTTCATCCATCTGACCATCCATCCATCCATCCATCCATCCATCCATCCATCCATCCATCCAACCATCTATCCATCCACTCACCCACCCACCCATCCATCCATCCATCCAACCATCTATCCATCCACCCACCCACCCACCCACCCATCCATCCATCCATCCATCCACCCACCCATCCATCCATCATCCATCTATCTATCTATCTATCTATCTATCTATCTATCTATCTATCTATCTATCATCTATCTAATCCATCTGTCTGTGGCAGTAGTAACTCACCAGGACAATTCCCCCATCTTGCAGTAGCCTCATGATGTCTGGAGACAGTCTTGGTTGTCACAGTTGAGGAGAGGGAGCTGCGGACATCTAGTGGGTGGAGCCCAGCAATGCTGCTCAACATCCTACTGAGCACAGGTCGGCCCCTACCTGAGAGAACCATCTAGCCCCAAACGTCAATAAGACCAAGGTAGGGAAAGCCCTGAAAAAGGCAAACATTTGTCCCCTGAGTGTAGATTTGTCAACTCTACTACCCAGTCATCTTCGACTTTTGTCAATGATGCTCCCCAAATTAAAAAATCCTGTTTAACAGCAATAGAAAGATGTACTCAGAGGCAAAGGTTCATGGCCCATGTTTGAGAGGAAAAATAATCTTGTGTATCATTTGTTCAGGCATGCCTTGGGAAGTCACCATCTGTTCTGGGAAAGCCCTGTCATTGTAAGAAAGAGAGAAGAACAGTGCACACCCCAAAGAGAGCAGCTATGTGGGGTCAGGTCATTGTACCTGGCTCTTTGGTCATTCAATCTGCCTCCTTTCCCTTGGCCCCAGCTCCTCCCTTGGATGTGCGATTGGAGGGAGGTTGCATCCCCAGAGCTCAGACCCACCGTGAGACTTCCAGAATCTATTTTATTTAAGCCAACTGGTCAACTTTCCACATGGAAATCCTAAGAGCATAACCTCCCACCCTTTTTCCCTCCGTAGCCTTCTGATGCCAAAACAGCCCAGGCTGAGAACTTTAACTGCTCTGCAGACCCCATCAATTCCCCGGAGCAAATCCCCAACTCCAAAATAAACTAGGCTATGTTAGAAACCTTTATTGGTCCTTTGCTCTGAATATAGTCTTTCTCTCCCTCTCCAGCCCGTGGCTGATGCTATTTAAACAGGCCTTCAAAGAATTCCAATTACCTTGGTGCATTTATTTCATCACCTCCAAACATGCTGCCTACAGGATATTTTTGGCTTCATCACAGATGCTGCTCCATGAAATGGAAGGAGCCAGATTCTAAACCTCATCCTTTTGAAAGTCTACCTGTTAATGGGGAAAACATTAAATGCTCAGCCAACCTCAGTGATGATTGTCATATCTCTAAAGTTAAAACATGGGCTCATGACCCAATAATGCTCTGATAGATGGATATTTTAACAGTGCAAAGAGCAGAGCTGACTATCATCAAACTTGTGTTGGATGTGAAGATAGGAGGTAATGGATGTGGAAGGCTGGGTGGGGAGGGACTCGTGTCTGTTGGTGCCCTGGGCTGGTGAACTCCATGTGTTCATGGAACATCTGCTGTGCAATAGCACAGATTATTGTAACAGATAATTGTCACAGGGTTACAATGAAGAAGCACTCGTGTCTCTTAACCACCACAGTTCTGTCCTACGACGTCCCCAAGAAGATGGAATGAGGGAATGCTGAACCGCTGACCCTAAAGGGAATACAGGATTAGGTTCCTGACAGCATCCAGTCCTGCAAGCGTCTTCATCAACTGATCAGTACGTAACCTTCTTTTGCGTGTGTTTCTGTTTAAAGATGCCTTATTTGATAGACATTGTTGATTTATTAGTGTTGTGTTCTCAACCAGAAGCGCTTTAACTCATGCCTGCACGGAGTTGATCTAAAACACCTATTTTCTGCGTAAGGCACATCTCAGATTCTTGTGCTTAAGAACAAGCAACAACCTTTTGGCAGAATGCTTGGGGAACAATTTTTTATACATAATTTTATTGAGAAGGCTTCACACACATAGAGTCGATACATGGTGTACAATCAATGGCTCACCATATCTTCACATAGTTGCATATTCATTATCATGATCATTTTTAAGACATTTGCATCACTCCAGAAAAAGTAATAAAAGAAAAAACAAAAAATTCTTGCATCCCATGCCCCTTACCCCTCCCTCTCATTGACCATCAGTGTTTCAATCTATCCAATTTTGAATCTCCTATCCCTCTCATTATTTATTTATTTTTATTCTTTATTTTTTTTACGCATCTGTCCACACCCTGGATAAAAGGAACATGAGACACAAAGTTTTCACATTCACTTGGCCACATTGTAAAAGCTATATAGTTATACAATCATCTTCAAGAATCAAGGCTACTGGAACACAGCTGAACAGTTACAGGTACTTCCCTCCAGTCTCTCTAATACACCATCAACTAAAAAGGGATATCTATATAATGCATAAGAATAACCTCCAGGATTACCTCTCTACTCTGAAATCTCTCAGCTTCTGACACTTTGTTTTGTCTCATTTCTCTCTTCCCCCTTTTGGTCAAGAAGACTTTCTCAATCTCTTGATGCTGAGTCCCAGCTCCTCCCAGGAGTCCTGTCCCACATTGCCAGGGAAGTTGACACCCCTGGAAGTCATCCCATGTAGGGGGGGAAGGGCAGTGAGTTCACTTGCCAAGTCAGCTTAGAGAGAAAGGCCATATTTGGGCAACAAAAGAGGTTCTCTGGGGGTGACTCTTAGGCATAATTATAAGTAGGTTTAGCCTGTCCTTTGTAGGAATAAGTTTCACAGAGGTGAACTCAAGATGGGACTTAGCCCATTGAATTGGTTGTCCCCACTGCTTGAGAGAATATCAGGAATTCCCCATATGGGGGAAGTTGAATATTTCTTCCTTTCTCCCCAGTCCCCCAAAAGAACTTTACAAATAGTTCTTTGTTCCCTGCCCCTATTACTCTGGGATTTTTGGGGCATCATACTAACCTGGACAAACCAACAAGATCTCATGCCCTACTCAAGATTCCATGTACTTATGGTGTTCAAGTAAACTCTTCATACAAGTTACATTAGATAATGTGCTACCGAAACTATACATTTTGCACCAAATAAACATCCCTTCTTTTGGTCTCACACAGAAATTGAAGTTTTAAAATATGGACCCTTATCACCTTTTACCCTGTATTCTGATTTACCTTAGCCATATCCAAATCAGCTTCATCCACATCTCTAGATGAAGTCTGATCACTTTTTCAGCTTTATTAATAGTTGCTGACTTTCATAGCTTCAGTGCCCTAATGCTAAGTCTCAGGAGTCACACAAATTACCCGAAGTTTCGAGGAATGACTAGATATACAGCTCAGTATCTCAGAGTTTAGAAATATCGGTTACACCTCCTGAGTAGATGTAAGAGTTAGCAATCTAGGACTCTTTATAATAGGCTCCAACCTGATAACTCATGCTCTCAATTCACTGAGTTTGTATAGTAAAGTTAGTTCATATGTGGGAGGCAGGATAATATTTGTCTTTTTCGTTTCTGACATTTTCATTCAACACACTGTCCTTAAGGTTCATTCGCCTAGTTGCAGCCTTACAGCTTCCTTCCTTCTTGCAGCCAGGGAGTAGTCCATTGTATGTGCACCCCACAGTGCCCCCTCCCATCCCTCAGTCGTTGTACCCTTTGGCCACCTCCATCCATTGTGTATCGGGAACACAGCTGCCAGAAACACCAGTGAGCCAATGTCCATTCATGTCCCCACACTCAGTTCCTCCAGGTATATACTGAGCAGTGGGGTTGCAGGATCCTATGGCAGCCCCACCCTTCCTGAGAAGCCACCAGGCTGCCCTGTAAGGGGCTGCACCTCTCATTTCCCTACCAACAGTGAATAGGTCCAACCCTCTCTCCCCACTTCCTCTAGCACGTGTTTCTCTCTGTTCATTTTCAGTTTTATTCACACATCACCCAATCCAACCAAAGTCAATAGACACGCCTTCACCACCATAATTATATGAAGGCATTTCTTCCTCTTTGCAAGAACAGTTCAAACAGCAAAACCACCCACAAAAAAATGCACAAAAAGCTCAGAAAACGTAGCACTTAAATATGCCACAAAAGGGCCATTTGATTACTGCATGAGAGCTGAAACAAGAGGGTAGAGAGTTGCCTTGTTCGACCTCAGGCAAGAATGTGTGTGTTTGACTGACTCCATTTTCACCGCTTTGTATACATCTGCTGATGACTGCAAAAGGCTGTGAGGATTGATTTGGGGGGTACCAATACATTTGAGCAAGTAGACAAATTTGCAAAAATGGAATCCACAGATAAGGAGGATCAAAGGCAAAAACTCAAGGCACAGAGAACCAGAGGGGGTCTCTTCAAATGCACTTGCTCTCAACCTGATCCAGCCAGGAGGGCTTTAAAGAGCACCGATGCCCGGTCCCACCTACAGGTTCTGGTTTCATTGGGCTGAGGTGCTGCCACTCTCCAGTGATTCCATTATTGAATCGATACCAAGGCTCTCTGATTGTGATAAAGTAGGACAATCATGGGAGGCACTGACAAAGTGGCTTTATCTCTCAGTGCCTGTTTCCTTATTTAAAATATGTCCCTAAATGCTCGTGCATGAGTTTTCTAAGTCTGTTTTTAAAAATACCCACACATTGGGCAGGAGGGGTCAGACAAGAGATATCCATTCTCTCCCAGTTCTGGAGGCCAGAATGTGGAGTCCAGATGTGGGCAATGCTGGGCAGGCTCTAGGGTAGGGTCCTTCCTTGCCTCTTCTAGTTTCTGCTGTGACCAGCTATCCTTGGTGCTCTAAAGCTAATGGAAGACCTTTCCAGTTTCCATCTCAGGTGTCCCATGGCCTCCTCCCCAGGTTGTTTCCTCTCCTTTCCTTAAAAGGGTGGTTGTCATTGGATTTGGGAACCCACCTACTCCAGGAAGATCTCATCTTAATGAATTTCATCGGCAAAGACCTTATTTCCAAATACGGTCACATTTGGTATCCTGGAGGGTGAAGACTTGGGCATAACTCTTTGAAGGCTACAACTCCATGTGTTATAGGTAGAATGTAGGGCAGCATATGGAAAATAACAAAATAGTGTTCAGATAGATATTCTTATTTTTTTACCATCATCTTTATTGGTGTGAGGAGAGAGGGCTGTCTGGGATTGGGAGGTTTGGGTGGTGAGGATGGGAAAGCACAGGTTGTCTTTCAGGAATTGTGCGCCATCTTCAGTGGTGAAGGCATAAAAGCATGGGGTACCTTCTGGAAGTGTAAGTTGTTGGAATGCTACATACCAGAACTGGAATGGCTTTATTTATCTTGTATGGGTAGGTTCCGGGAATCAAATCTAGGTCTCTGCCATGGCAGGCGAGAACTCTGCCACTGAGCCACTGTTGCCCACCCTGGAATGGCTTTTAAAAAGCGGAATTGAATAAGTTATGAATTTACAATCTAAATCTATGGAAATGTCCAAATAAGGCATCCAGGGAAAGATACCTTCACTCAAGGAAGGCCGATGGGTCAGGAGCACCTCATGTCAACAACATGGCTGGCATCTGCTGGTCCCTTGCTCTTGGGCTCCATTGCTTTTGGCTTCTGTTCCTGTGGGGATTCCTCAGTTTGCTTCTCCAGGGCTGGCTTTCATCTCTTGGCTTCCCTTGGCTCCCTCCAGGTTCTGGCTCATTTAGCATCTCATGGTAATGTCTGCTGGGTTCCAGCCATCTCCAAACATCCATGTCTCTGTTCCCAAAATGTCGGCATCTGTGTCAGCTCTCTGTTAGCTCTCTCTCTGTCAGCTCTGTTCTGAAGTTGCTGCTCTGTCAGTTCTAAACTCTCTCCAAACTGTTTCCTCTTTTAAATGACTCTAGTAAACTAATCAAGATGCACCTGGAATGGGTGGAGCCACATCTCCATCTAATCAAAAGATTGCATCCACAATTGGGTGTGCCACATATCCATGGAGATAATCTAATAAAAATTTCCAACCTACAGTATTGAATTAGGATTAAAATAAATGACTGCCTCCAAAATGTTGAATCAGGATTAAAACATGGCCTTTCTGGGGTACAAAGTATTTTCAAACCAGCACAGCCGGTGAAGGTAGGAAAGCATGGTTGCCTTCGAGGAGTGGTGCACCATCTTGGGTGGTGAAGGTGGGAAAGCATGGGTGCCTTCCGGGAGTGGTGCACCATCTTGGGTGGTGAAGGTGGGAAAGCATGGGTGCCTTCCAGGAACAGTGCGCCATCTTGCGTGGTGAAGGTGGAAAAGCATGGGTGCCTTCTGGGAGTGCTGTGCCATGTTGGGTAGTGAAGGTGGGAAAGTATGTGCGCCTTATGGGATTGGTGTCATGTTTTGGGTAGTGAAGGTGGGAAAGCATGGGTGCCTTCTGGGAGTGGTGTGTCATGTTGGGTGGTGAAGGTGAGAAAGCATGGGTGCCTTCCAGGAGCAGTGCACCATCTTGCGTGGTGAAGGTGGAAAAGCATGGGTGCCTTCTGGGAGTGCTGTGCCATGTTGGGTAGTGAAGGTGGGAAAGTATGTGTGCCTTATGGGATTGGTGTCATGTTTTGGGTAGTGAAGGTGGGAAAACATGGGTGCCTTCTGAGAGTGGTACGCCATCTTGCGTGGTGAAGGTGGGAAAGCATGGGTGCCTTCTGGGAGTGGTGTGTCATGTTGGGTGGTGAAGGTGAGAAAGCATGGGTGCCTTCCAGGAGTGGTGTGCCACCTTGGGTAGTGAAGGTGGGAAAGCATGGGTGCCTTCCAGGAACAGTGCACCATTTTGGGTAGTGAAGGTGGGAAAGCATGGGTGCCTTATGGGATTGGTGTCTTGTTTTGGGTGGTGAAGGTGGGAAAGCATAAGTGCTTTCTGGGAGTGGTGCACTATCTTGCGTGGTGAAGGTGGGAAAGCATGGTTGCCTTCCCACAGTGGTGTGCCATGTTGGCTAGTGAAGGTGGGAAAGCATGGGTGCCTTCTGGGAATGGTACACCATCTTGCGTGGTGAAGGTGGGAAAGCATGGGTGCCTTCCCACAGTGGTGTGCCACGTTGGCCAGTGAAGGTGGGAAAGCATGGAGCACCTTCCCAGAGTGGTGCGCCATCTTGCATGGTGACCATGTGGGAAGTAGATTGGAAAGGCAGAATGAAGCAACACAGCTTCAAGACAGTTCAGGATGTGTACCCGGCAGACAATGAGACCTTGCGTTGGGCAATGGCCTCATCTCAGCTGCTCTAGGAAGGCTAATGTGGTGGGGGAAAGTGAGAAGGGCCAGAGACAAAGGAGTCCATTTTGGCATCACAACAGGGCTATTTGTTCCCAAGCAGACTAGGAATGGGACCACATCACCAAAACGATAATTAATTGGGAAGAAAGATATACTTCCTCCACATTCTAAAAGTGAAACATTAGAATAATTTATATTGCTGTCAGGATTAGGCAAAGATGTCCACTGTCACCAAGTTGCTTAACGTTGCTTAGCAATTCACAGATAATACAATGACACACATGATGTTTAAATTTTAGAGAGTAGAGAAAATTAGGATTTTTCATCAGTGATATCACTGTATTCTGAAAAGCAAAAGCAACTTTAAACAATGAAAAATAATGATGAGATCTCAGTAGAGAACACATTGAGGGGGATTTAAATAAATAGTTCAGTTAAAACCAACAACAGGCCAAACCATTTTGAAACTCTTACAGAGAAAATGGAAACATAAAATATAAAACATTTAAAAATACATTGTCATTAATGGGATCATCACGTGGAAAAAGAACGAATGGGGTCCCCACCATATAACATACCCCCCCAAATTATAGAAATATATAGTTATGATTGCAACAAATAATAAAATGGCTAGGAATAAACTTTATAAGAAACACACTGGACCGATTTAGAGGGAAAAGTGCAAAGTTTTACTGATGCACATAAAAGAATACTTAAATAGAGAAGCCTGTTGCCTTCTCGGATATAAAGATTTACTATAGTAAATATGTCAGTTCTTTCCAAATTAAAGTTTAGGGTTAATCCCTCTAGGAATTATTTTTTTAATGTTTTGGAAACAATACAGTGATTCTGCAAGTATTTTGTAAGAATCAATTGGTGGAAAAGGCCTGGCCATTTTTCTAAAAGGAAGAGTGATCAGAAGGACAGGTATTAGCAGTCAATAAAGTGCTTTATAAAGACACAATAAGCACGGGAGGGAATTGGCTCATGAATAGACAGATCAATGACAACTGAGAAATTCACTGGGCACTTTTGATGGGACAAAGGTGATTTTTCTAGTTCGTTCCAATAAAACCCCAAGATTTCTGTGTGTTACAAAATATACACAAAATTAAAAGGAACAATGGGGAACATATGGAAAATACATTATACACCAAAACCATCATTAATACAGAAAGGACTGTTTTAAATCAAAGATAAAGTTCCCTAATAAAAAAGCCAAAAGGCATAAGACAAACGGCCTGTAATCAAAAGAAAATGTTTGACTTCAGCAAATATTATAAAAATACGTTCCTTAAAATGAGAGACCTTGTTTGAATCTCATGGAATTGTGCTTTTTATTTCACCCCAATGATACCAGTGCTGTGAACATTGTTTGCTGAAGGCAGCACAAAATTGGGACAGGTTTAGGGGACAGGATCTGGCTTTCAAATCAGAAACCTTAAAAATGGTCCTTCCTTGAGGCCGCAATTACATTTTGACTAAGTACAGGAAGGGGATACAACAGCGACGACGCTGGAAGAACAACACAGTGGAAAGAAAACCAAAATACAGAGTACCTGTCTTTATGGATGAAACGCTGAATGACTTTTAAGAATCTTTGCATATTTTTTCCCTTACTTTTGACAATTTATACTGAGAAGATGTGTATCATGGGTTGATTTGACTTCCCTACAAAGATACATTCTACCCTAGCCCCCAGTCCTCTAAAATAAGATACCTGAAGATGTTAAGATGAGGCCAAACTGGAGTAGGGTGGGCCTTACTAGATCTGAAAGGACTAGTTAAGAAGAGGAGAGGAGACCCAGACAGAGGAAATGGAGACACTAAGAACACCACGTGAAGACGGAGCAGAGGTTGGAGTTGCCGAGGACTCAGGCAGCACCAAAAACTAGAAGAGGCAAGACGCCTTCTCTTACAGTTTCTGCCAATGTCTTGATTTCAGACATGAAGGGTCCAGAAGTGTGAGAGAAGATGTTTCTGTTGTTTTCAGTTGCTCTGTTTGCAATCCTTTTTAATGGCAACCCCAGGGAAACTAAGATAATGTATAGAAAATAGAATATGTAAAAAAAAGTTGCAGACACTAATTTAGAAAGGATCGTGAGTTCCTGATATAAGTCAGGGGATAGAAGGCAAAGTTGACCCAAATGTGATGGGAATGGGGACCAAGTCTAATGACTCACTGAATATGAGTAAAATGGGATCTGAGGAGCTTGGGAACATGGCAGTCCCATTACCAACAAAAGGAAAACCTGGGGCAGAAGATGCCAACATGGGGTGTCTCCATATTGAGAGAGAGACACCAAGTAGATGGTTCAAGAGACCATTGGACATGATCAACTAGACACACATATGCATCCAGCCACACGAACATGCAGCAACTCCACCTGCCTGCAGCCGTTGGAGCACTGGCCAAGCACGTGGACACAGCTTCCATTGCCCTGTCTCCTCAGTGGGCGGGAAGACCAGCCCTGAAAAGAGCATGAACTAGTTCCAACGTAGAGGGCAAATGACCTTCAGACGCCCAGGTTTCTGGTCTCTGATCTTGCCCAGGAATGGACTAAAGAATGCCTGTAGTCATAGTTTATGCTCCAGTGGATGGAAGGTTTTGCTTGGAAGCATTGATGAAGTGTCTGGAAAGGCTCGATTTGCCAAGCACGCGTGCTTGTCTACGAAGGAGTATGTGTCGTGTGACCCTCCTTTGGGGGGACCAAACCTGTAGTGAGAGAAAAGGCCCAGATGCAAGTGGAAGGATGCCGGAGAATCGATGGAAGACAATGGAAGTAGGAACCTGGAATTCAGAGATCCTGGAAGGAGAGGGATTGCCTATTGTGGATATTCTTAGTCTATTTAAATCAACAATTAAGGAGGCCACCAGCGAGAGATTCAACATATGCTTTAGAAAAGGCGGGAAGGGCAAGCATCCTGTTTGGCTCTCCCACCTCCCAAGGTTCTTTGGAAGATGGCACACCCCAAGTGTGCCGTGTTTCTAGAGATGGCAGTGGGGGACCCAGGACACAGCTGGCTTCTCAATGCATCCTGTCCAACATCTGTTCTGGTTTTCTCGTTGGTCCTGCAGTACCAGAGGGAAGGAAATGCAATTAAAATAAAAACAGCCACGAACGTTTTTCTGAAGGCAGTATTTTTTTTGGGGGGGGGGGGGATTTAAATGGTGACCTCACTGTGGACCATAAATATAAAATTCATATGTGCTCAGCTTCCTGCGTATAATTACCTACCGAAAGGTTCAGCATTTAAATGAAATTCTTTATGAAGCAAGAATGGCAGATGCTGGCTCGTCGTCCCACACAGGCATTGGATGGGGCACATTTTCCGTAGCTAAGGGGGAGCAGTAGCTTCTGAGAGAACAGCCACATTTGCCGTTTTAATCCTTTTGCAAAACGTTTGCTAATTTTCTTATGGAATGTTTCCTTTCTCCTCAGCTCAAGGACAGACATGCGCAGCCATCCAGGAAAGAGGCGAAATGAAGCTGTCTCCATCAGCTCTCCGTTCAGCTTCTCTCATTTGTGGACAGAGAAACTGGCTCTAACCTTGCAGGGTCCACGGGATTAATTATCAATATTCCGTCAATAAGCATGCCTCTCCCCGTCAGAAGGGAAAGTTCTATGGGGGATCCATGATTCCTTGCACACTCACCCAAAGGCTCTCCATTCTTCCAGGAAACATGTCATCACAAAAAATTCTTGGCAAGAATGTCCGTATCTATTCCAGTCAGTGGAAAAGCTTCTTGTTTTCCCATTATATAATCCACTTGCTGTATGCGCTCATGCTCTCCAATTTCTTTGTATGTTCCAGAGCTTTTGGATCGTGTCCTTTACAGATACGCTCGACGGGCAGAGTTGACTGGCTTAGATGGGTGCGTATTTATCTCTGTGTTTTCAGAGTCTGGGAGTTGGAGAAGAAATGCCCAGCCGAAGACGGTGATTGCTTTTGTTTTTCCAACTCCGCCGTGTTCCAGCACATCAGTACCATTCTACTAGATATTTCTGCCTGTGTCCTAAATAAAGCCGAGTCATGTGTTCCACATATACCCCCTTTCCTCTGTGTGTCATTGTTAAATGCTATCATTTTTTTGGTCTAGAGGTTGAACGGAGCGAAATCAAGCTAATTCTAGAGGGGTACGAATTCTGGGTACGGCTGATCTGTGCTTATTAAGATCAAGACCCCGGGATGTCTGGTTTTTATTCGCATGAAACTCTTTAGAGAGAGCCACTCTCCTGGAAAAAGCTCGGCTGTCGATGCAGCTTGTGGCAGACTGTAAAAACCATGGGCGGGAGCTTTATATGTCGTCGCAACCCCCCCAAGGGGTGCCATGCAGCTTGGAAAACCACACGCTCACACCTCTTGCAATACCGCCGCCACCCAAGTGTGGCATTTCTACTAAGTTTACAGAAGAAAGACCCTGTGGGAGAGCAACTGAGAATGGATCCTCTGCCTTCCCCTTCAATCAAATAGATACATCGTGGCCTTCGTATCATTTTCTCTCTCCGTCTGCACCCAGCATTGTTTCTCAGTTTCCAAAACGTTGGCGAGATTGAACGTCCGTGACTCAGAGCAAGAGGTCTCCATGACATCAGTTCAGGAAACCTTTTTCCCCACCTGGAGTTCCCGTTAAACATTTCATCTTGGCACCCCCAGCCTACATTGCGATCAGCCCCTAAATTGGGCCCCTCCTGTGTGCCTGACACGTTGGCTGGCCAGGTCAGGGTTGCCATCTCAAGCCACAGCACGGGACTTTGAGCTCCAGCCTGCACCCGTCTCTGCCTTCTCAGCTGCCCTGCACACGCGTTGAGGATGCTTCTAAACTCCTTCCGCCGTACTGGTCCACGGAGCTCATTAATGGACAGCCGGGCACTCCTAATGCACTTCCTTATCACGTGTAAATTGGAATCTTCAGAGGCTGGGCTCATTCATTAGAAAAATGAGCCACGTCACCTGCCTTCAGTGAGCGAGCATGATAGATTGCCCAAGAAGCAATTAATAGGTTCATAAGCGATCTGACTAATTGACTTTAAGTGGACTCTGTCCATTACTTTAGCCTCCTTGATATCTGATTAGAATCGACCTTTCAATGGCAAATGCATTCCGATCGATCCTAATGGCAGCTCAGATAAGAGGTTCTTGGACTCTCTGGCCACATGTGTAATATCACTGGCATAAACGGACGTCCCCAGTAACACCACCGGCGCACATTGACCCCGCACTCTTAAATACAGGTTAAAATCTCTGTTAATTTTCCAATTTAAGAGACGTCCAGGCTTGGCCGTCACTCTTGATGTCCCAGGCATGATACGAAACCCTTCGCGTGAATCGCATCGTGCAATGCTCACCGCATTATCTGGGGAATTGGTGAGGTTGTAATTCCGTCTGTCTTCCACCCCTTCCATGGATCTGCTCATCTTCATCCTTGCTCTAACTGAACCCTGCTGGCCTCCTCCACTGTCCCAGGCACAGCTGGTCATTCTTGCTCATTCTTCCTCCTTGGGCTTGGGGAGTGGGACAGGCAGGGGTCTTCTCTGCTCATCCTTTCCCTTTCAGCACCGCTGCCCCCAGCCCCAAGTCCTGCTTCTTTCACCTCTTCAGTTCTTGCTGATACAAAGTATCATAGTGTTCATTTGACCCAGTGATTTTTTTTTTCAGACTGCATGCTTCAAGGGGTTTGTAGATATTTGGTTAGAACATCATTTCTCAAGTGTGGTCTTTGCCCTCTAAGAACTTCCACTAAAATAACGCGCCTGCTGTTTTGCATGCCAAATTTTAGAATTCACCCTGTGAGAAGCACGTGCTGCCATGCTCACTCACGGAAGGGATTTCTGCCATGCATTCCTGTGCAAATGTTCCAGAGCTGTGTAGTGGCTTGGAAAACCCCATCTATGCCCAGGCATTACAGAAAATCTCTGCTTGCTTTTAGTTCCTCCTGTGAAATCGCCAAGGACACCCCATCCTGTATCAAAAATGCCTGCTAGCTCCTCACCACCCTTTGACACCTAAAAGAGCTGAGGTCCTATTGCATGATTTTACAATCTTAGGAGGGTTTTAACACGGGACAGGGGGTCTGGCTCTGAATTTGAACGCTCCCCTTGCTTCGTTGGGAAACTTAGGCCCGCGTCCTGGGCTCAGTCTTCCCATCTGTGAAATGGGTATTGGTTCTTTCATCTGCCAGGGCTCATATAACCAACACCACCCGTTGGTTGGCCTCAACAACTGCGATTCATTGTTTTGGGATTCTGGAAGTTGGAGGTTCAGCATCGAGGAGTCAACGGGCCACGTTTTCGCTGAAGGCTGCAGGGTTCTGGTCGTGGCTTCGGCAACCCCTGCGTCATTTCTGTCTGTCTCTTACTCACTGTTACTCTGTATCCAAATTTTCTTAGCATAAAGGCCCACCCCAATTCCGTTTTGGCCTCAACTTAACTCATAATGTCTTCAAAGATGTTAATTACAAATGAGTTCACACCCGCAAGATGGAGAGAAGTGGGGGACGTGATTGAAGCTGGGCAGCAAAAGGATATTGTCTCACAGGACCCGTGTGTGTGATGATGTATTGGCGCTCGATACATTGTATCATAGGTCATAGGTTACTTTTGCTCTACATTTGCATTTATACTTATTACATCATCAGACTGTGAACCGGGTATGTCTCCAACCAGAAATGGATCACACGTTGAAAAGTGAAAATACATTGCAATATGAGGTTGTGCGGGAAGGGTTTGAAGAGGCTAAGGGTTAAATTACCAGCTAAACTTGGGATCCGAATGAAAACAGCATCACAAACAAACTTGCGAAGTTTGGAAGGCAAGGAAGTGGGATGATAAGTATTCCTGTTAGGGAAAAAAAATGCCAAAAATGTAAATTTACTTTATGTGGCAATATTTTCCAAAATAGTTGTAGGGTCCTTGGTAAGTTTTTAGTTAAAAAATAGCGAGTGTAAAGTATACATTTCTTACTTCCTTCAGCGAACGTTGAACGAATTCATGTTTTTTGGTTAAAATCAATGCAACCAAATTTAAATTTGATAATCAAAATTCACAAAGCATGGAGATCAAACAGCAACACGGTTTTAGGATGCTGTCTATGCAATTCACAAAAAATGAGCAGCCGACTCAAAAAATGGATGCCACTTTTTGGAGAGCACAGTCCAGAGAAGAACATGAAAATGTCTGCAATAGTTAATGACTTAGCTCAAAGCTGGGGTTAGAAAAATGTATTTTCCAACCACGTGGAACAAGGGATACAAGCTATTCCATTTGGTGTATTTTTGCACAGTATGTTCTTGCTGACCAATACGACGTCAGCTAATTGCGCTGTCAAACAGTCTACATATTCTTAATGGTAGGAAGATGTGTAAATGTTTAAATCCATTTTTAATGCACTATGAACTTTGCTGATGAACAGACAAAACAAGGTCAGGGAAGAGGTTGAGATGCAGTGACTTGTATTTCAATCAGTTATCCACATTCGTTCTCAAGGTCGCGGGGTGTGGTGTGAGCCTGTTCAGACAAGTGTGAAGGTCATCGGGGCACACACTGCAGATTTCAAGCTGCTCTGAGTTTTTAAGGGATGTGGACACAAGATGCTGGTATGAATATTTCAGACCAGTCAAGCAATTCTTGCTGACAAAGAACTTCTAAGCGCAAGATATGCCTCAAACCTAACAAGCCTGTTCCAGTTTGCATATCTTGCTGATATGTTTAATTAGCTGAATGAGCCCAATCTGACAGGGCAGAATTGTAATGTTCCTTTCCTGCTGCCGTCAGTTAGCCTCGGACGAAATAAAATCTGATGTCTATATTCACAGCAGTCAAATGCATTTTGTTTTGCAGTTTTGCCTTCTCTGCTCAGAGATGGGAGCTGAGTCTCTTTTTTAAAAAGCACTATTGCACATCTTACAAACGTTACAAAATACAGGTGGAAAGTATTTTCTGCCAAATAATGACTTAAGACGGCTGAAGATGCTTTCATCACCTCTTTCTAAATCAAAACCCAATGAAGGGTTGATAGACATTGTTACCGATTCGACTTTGAAACTCAACATCCCCCCCCCCCCCACCAGCCTCTGCAATGACTTATCAGCACCAGCGTGATTTCCTTTACACTGCACACACTAAACAATGTTTCGAAATGCAGCAGATGCTGCTACTGTATAAGAAGCAGGCATCTTTCAAAGGCCTGATGACAAACAACTTTGGAAAAGGGAAAACTTGGCCAACTCTTTATGCATTCAGATGTCCCATAATCAAGGCTGTTTAATTTTGGTTCTGCACATGCAGACAGGGTGACTGCTGAATTTTGTCTGCCTTTTTCCGATAGGTCAACTCCTCTAAGATTCGACTTCCATTTATAGAGAGCTTGCTCTATTTACATGACCTTCTTTCATCTCATTTTCCAGATGGGGCACTTAGAATGGGCCCTTCTCACAAGGAAATGCAGCTCATGTTGGTTTAGAGGGGAACGGGGTTGAGCTGGCCGTCTCTGGGGCTTCGGATGGCTGCAGCCCCTCCATCCCAAATCTGAAATGTCTCTCATCCTGGCCTCATCAATGAGTCCACGTCTTCTCTTGGGATAAGAGGCTTATTTGGCTTCCAGTTGGCTCATTTCATAGAATCGCAGTTTCCTGCCACTTGTTTCTCAGTTGCCTAGAATTGCCTGATTCTAGCTTAACCCAACCTTGGATTGCTAGCAACAGCTTCAGTGTAGCATTTGCAAGAGTCAATCAGACAAGCCCGTCACCCTAACTGACGAGTTGGGTTTAGTTAGGGTTCTCTAGAGAAACAGAACCAACAGGAGAGATCTGTCGATATGAGATTTATGAAGGGGTCTCATGCAAAGATGGGAACGGAAAAGTCCAAAGCTCTCAGGGCAAGCTGTGAAGCTGGTGGCTCCAATGACGCTCAAGGCTGAGGTCCATTAAAACAGCTATAGATAAGGTGACTTATGTTAGATTATATAGATATGATGCAGACACAGATTGGGTGTGGATCTGATTAAACGTTAGATATGGATCACCCATGGGCATGGATAGATTAGGTATATATGTAGGTTAGATATTGATTAGTTGGGGTATAGATTAGAAATAGATGCAGTTATAAACACAGATAAGCTATAGATAAATACACCTATAGATTAGATATGGATTGGAAATAGACGTGGCTGCAGATTGGCTACAGATATGGATTAGACGTACCTATAGATTGATGTAGCTACAGAAACACCGGAATGGATTCACACCTGCTTACACAGGTAGGTGTACATGTCCACTTAATCACGTATACAACATATAAAAGTACCAAAACAGACACTTGCATCAGTAAAAAGATGATGAAGGTGAATTGAATATCTCCACATTCACCTGTCATTATTTTTACAACCATGAAAAACGTTTAAGAGCAGGTGGCTTGATATAACATTATTTCTCTCTGAAAATCTTTGCTGAGCCTTAATTCTGCCAGGAAATACATCCTC
Organism: Tamandua tetradactyla; assembly: GCF_023851605.1. Classification (NCBI taxonomy): domain Eukaryota; kingdom Metazoa; phylum Chordata; class Mammalia; order Pilosa; family Myrmecophagidae; genus Tamandua; species Tamandua tetradactyla. Next base: position 173,859,680 of record NC_135353.1, on the reverse strand, counting down.
AGTAGTCCCCTCCCCCCCACCCCAGCCTGTACATGGATGTCTGTCATCATTTTGGGAGCTCGTTCTCCAGAAGATTCTTCCAGAAGGGCTCCTGGGAACCTTGTCTTCTGAGTTCCTGCACGTCACGGTCAGTTTGCAATGATTCTTTATCATGCGGAATGGTTGTGCTGGACAAAATATCTTTGGCTCTTGTGCTCTTTCCTTGATGACATAATAGCTTCCGCATCACTAAAGTGCTACTCTAAAGAATCGGACAATAATCTCATTTTCATTTCTTTACGAGTGACCTGCTCTTTCTACCTGCATACCAAAAGGAAGCTTTTCTTTTTCCGCAGAGTCCAATAATTTCACTGAGGTTGATCATATTGGTTTATTTTGTATGGCCTCTCAGTATCCAGTTTTAAATCTGTATTTCTGGAAAGTTGTCTATGGTTGCTTTTTACTAATTGTCTTTTTCTCTTGCTTTGGATTTTTACTTTAGGGACTCCTGTTATATTTGTGCTCATTGATTTTGCCCCATCTTCCACATTTATCACTTTTCTTTAATCTTTTCCATTTCATTCTTCCTTCCTTTTTTATTTTATTTATTTGCCCTTTCCACCCTCTATTTCTCTTAAAGGCATCATCTCTTGTCTTTATTTGTTCTTGTGTTCCTTCCAGTTTGATCATTTTTGGAAAATAGGTTATTATTTCCAATTATTTCCTGAGTTCCATGACCTCATTTCGGAGTTATTAAATTTTTAATTACACGTATATTCTTTTATGTCTCATTTCCTTAATGCACTTTCGCTACCTCATTTCTATCATTCCTCATTTTATGTAGGCATGCTATTTAACTCCTGTTCTCATTTTTCTCATAAAAACTTTGTATGGGATTTGGCCTCCAACATTTTTACGTGATTAGTTTTCCTGAACTTCCACAAGGTTGGGGAAGCTTTTCTAGCTTGGCTCGACAGCGTTCTCTTCTGCTGCTTTAGTGAAGCATTGCAAACATGAGAGCTTTCCTTGTGGAATAACCCACCTCTATTTCCCTTTTGCACTTTCATTTGTAGTGGTGAAATGCATGTAACAAAATATTTGCCATTACAACCATTTGCAAGTAAAAATTCGGTGGCCTTTGGTGTATTCAGATTTTTGTGCAACCACTTCTATCGAGTTCTACAATATTTTCATCACTCTGAACCTAACCCCAGACCCATTCACAGTCCTTTCCGATTCCTCTTTCTTCTAGTCCTATTAAGCACTTGTCTGCCAACACACTTCAACGTGGACAAACCTTGAAAACATTGGCTGAGTGACAGGAGCCAAGTGTGAAAGGCACGTAGTGTCCGATTCTAGTGACAAAGAAACTCCACTTTCACCTGGGCCTTCTCTCTCCTCTCCCTCTGTGAGTCCTTTTCTCCTCAGTTTGGATTTGGTTCGGAGGAGTCCCCTGCTATGGGGCATTAGCTTAGCTGGGAATGCCAAGAGGTTTGGGGTCCCTGGCTGCCCCACTCCTCTCAGAACTGACTGTAGACCCTTTAAACTCATGCACTTTCGATGGCTCACCACCCTACAAGTTTCACTGCTGTTCTCAGATGAGTTTTCTGCCTTTTCACACGAGTGCCTGTAAGGGATCTGGGGTCGTGCATCTGTCCACATTCCCGTGCAGAAATCCCCACGCCAGGTAGGTTTTGGTCTGGTCAGGGGTTTGTGCCCACCCCCTCATATTTTAAGGTTTCCTCAAATAGATTGGTGGCAGACGCTGTCCATGGATGGTTTTGCTTTGCCATCCCATGTTCTCTGTATTTACGGGAAAATTGTAGAGATTGAAAGTATGTTACCACAAAGCAGAAAGAGAGTAGCTTTAAAGGAATTATGACACAATTATGTACATCACGCGTAACTATATCCATAGGACAACATCTGAGATATTAAAAAGATTTTCACTGTAAAGTAGGAATAAGCCCAGGGTAATTGAATTCTTCAAGTTCCCTGCATTTGCCCATGTTTCTATAATGAGCAGAATCAGAGGAGAAAGTATTTTTTAATAACGCACTATCTGACTCTTAGTTCAATGGTAAATAGGAAACATATTACACAATTTGGTTTCTATCAGAGCCTGCTACGCTAGAAACTTATTATTCTCTTTCCCTCCAGTGCATGAGTGGCCACATCTGGGCAGGATATTTCACTCTTATGAAGCAGATCTTGTACTTTCGTGTTTGTCAAATATATATCCCCCAAACTCTGTTTAAACTTCTCAAAAGTGCTTGAAAGGCAGAGACCCGAGTTCCCCCTATTGCAGGGAGGTTGTGGAAATTGAAGCAGCCTGTGCCTCATCCGTACACGGTAATTTGGGGGGCATGATTTATCTGGATGTGAGTTTTTGCCACCAGCTCTCTGCAGCATCGGCTTGCCTTATTCTCTCCATTTGGATAGAAAGCATCACCGAGCCAACCCCTCCTAGATACACCTTCTGGGCAATGTTCCCCCAGCCCTGAGATGTCTCCTATATTTCCAGCTAAATTCCCACTTTGGATGCAGGGAGAAGGGTCAGCAGCTGCTTGGATGGAGCCAACCCTTGCAGCATTCCAAAGCTCTGCTTCCCACAGCCTCCCTGCGTGCTGGGAGCCGATGCCGAATCCTTAAGCAGAAAAACTTTTCCCGCGTACACCCGGGAAGAACTTCAGTCTCCGTTCTAGCTTAAAATATCTGTGACCCGTGTGCTTTCCGAGGCTCTAGTCACGAGGGGTCTCAGCACCTGTGATAACTTTGGGCTGCCAAGGCAGGAATTTGCCAGGCTTACCCAAAACACTCTCCCAAAGTAAACACGGAATGTCTTTTCTAAAAGATGGGTTCTTATTCCAAAAAACAGTGATGATGACAACAAAAAACCGTTTTGGAAATATGAAGTGTTTAAAGGGGGAAAAATGATATTTTACTAAAGAGATGGCCACCTATCACAAAAGAGAAAGTGAATGTTTTCAGTACGTGGAGAAGGTCCTTAAAGGATGGAGAGAACAAGTTTTTCTTCTATGAATAATACTAAAAAAACAGCATGTTTAAAGTTTCCAGACTTATAGCCAAACACTCCTAAAGAGAGGGATGGAAAGATCAAAGGTAATGGTGGAGTTATCCAGAGAAGGTAAGATTTCACAAATAAATATGAATGCTGAATCATTAAATCGATTATTTCCTTTGGTTTCCAATATCATAGAGCAGTTAGAAGTAAAAACCTGAAATTGTGGAATTGTAACCCACGTCAAACCCTGAAATATGTTGTACAAGTAATTGTCGTGCTGTGCTTTGAAATGTATTGCTTTTTGTATATATGTTATTTTTCACAAAGGAAAAAATGTCCATTGTGATGATAAAAATATATTTAAGCCTTCTAGCCTCCTGTATTCTGGAGCAGCTAGAAGGAAAAATATGAGAGGATCGATGGTAGCCCATGATAAACTCTAGGATCTGTCCTGTAACTACTTGTGGAAGAGTGCTTTGAAACCGATTCCTTTTTTATTTCTTTGCTTTGTATATGTGTTAAACAAAGTTTAAAAAGAAGTTTCCCGGCTTATTACATGAAGGAACGAAAAGGGACAAGGCTGTGCAACCCAGAAATGTTCGCCTTCCGTGCTTTACTAAGTCTCCCCAGCAAGAGGTGAAGGAATTCTCTTTTCTTTCAATTCATTTGCTAGGAAGCTTCAAACTTCATCTCCTCTGCTCTCCTGCGTGTATAGGGAATGCACCCGATTTTTTGCTTTCCATTTGTATTTATTTATTTTTATGGAGACCACACCGACTGCGTCCTTTCTGACTTGCTGTCTCAGAAGGAAAGAACGAACGTCAGTGGCAAACAGCAGCTGTAGCAAAAGCACCCCAAGAGCCAGCTACGCCCTCAGCTTTCTGCTCATAGCTTCTGACTCTGCAGATTCAGAGAAACTTCTCCAGGAACAAACTGATCCCTGCAAGCATAGTCTTGGCACCCAATTTTGAACCTACCACGTCATCTTCGTAACTGAATTTTGAAGTTTTAATGGTTTTCATTATCGCCGTATTCTTGGGCAGTTGTGTTGGGAAAAAGGGACCTTTTCAAGAATCTGTAATTCAGGAATAAAGATGGTTTTAAAAGGGTATATCAACGTAAATTTCCTCCCCAGAAATGTGCTATGGTCCAGGATGCTGCCACACGTCCCTCTATGCCCCCATGCTTCTCTCCATTTCTTTATTTGCATTGCATCAGAGCAGTTTTAAGTTTGAAGCAGATATCACCGACCTTCCATCAGTCTGATTTAAATCAGGCAGCCTCGTCAGAGGGTCCCTTAAACTTCCAGGACCCTTAAGTTGATTATGCATGTCCCATCGGCTGCGAAAAGAGGGGAAAAGCTCCCACCTACGGAGCTGATTGCTTGGGCGATGAGCTGGGTTCAGCCATGCCAAGAAATGGGAACCGGAAGATTCTGTCCAGGCTAAGCCAGGAGACGTTGGGAACGGGTTTCTCTGGACACAACGAAGCATACCCTCAAGAGGAGGGGGGAGGACGTGGGGGGCTGGTGTAAGGCATGGTCACCCACACAGGAAAGGGGTCAGACAGCCACCCACGCCGGACGCACGCTATGCCCCAGGACGCCGGCTGGGGCGGGTGTGCAGAGCTCGGCGTCCCGCGTGCTTGGAGGAACAGAAGCTGTGCCGGTTTCGCCCCATCGGGGGAGAGGAGGGGGTATGATTTAGTGCCTGAAACGGCACAGGGGGCTTTTCCAAGCATAAATTAATTTCCCCACACAGCCCCACTGTGAGGGAGGTAGGGCAGCCGGCGGTCCAGCAAGTTGCCAATTTTCGTTTGGACGGCGGACGCACCAAGTAACTTCGTCAAGGCCACACAGCGAGTCTTTGCTGGAACGGGCGTAAAACGCAGGAATTCGCCAATCCCCTGGTTCCGTACCCGGACAACAAAGTTTTATGAAAATGACTAAGCACCTGGTGAGCGTGCATGGGAGATGTGTTGAAATGGGAAGGTTTTGATCCCTGACTTAATGGTTTAATTATACCTCCCAGGACTTGGGTAACACAGTAACCTTGTGTGCAGAGCGGTTTCTGAGCCATCTTTTATGTCTTGGATTCTGTAGACCATTGGCCAATGTACGTTAAGATGGAGAGAAGCGATGAATGCACATGGGGGCCCAGTCTATCCTTGAGGCACAAAGAGGCAGAAAACAAAGGAGGCGTCCTCTGAAAATAAGCGGAAACCTTCAAGGCAGCACCTGCTCCCCGGTTAGTTGACAGGGTTTATGAAGTAGTTGTTTTCCTGGCGAGATGGCAATGCAGCTCTGTCCTAATTTTTCTCCTGGGTGTCCGAAAGCCAAGGCAGTTAATGAGGTGGAAGAATTGCAAATAGTAACGACGTCAATTATGCGACCTGCCTGGAAACACAAACATTCCGCGTGTTCCTCCCGTCAGTCTGACTTCTGAAAACACAACAGATACTCTAAATCATTCAAAGAAAAATAGAAATACTTGCGATCAGTTCCATGCAATCCCTGCTTCTCCAAAGCGCTATTGGCAGCCACCTACGCTTACAGGGTAAACAGTCCCAGGATGGAGAATAGGAAGATGGGAAGACGTGTGTGATTTTTTGCATTTTTTAGCCGTCTCACTCATGGTGGAATGCGAGTCTTTGATGCCTGTGAGATCCACATTTTATGAGATGGAATTTTTAATATTGCAAGTTGGAGAGTGCTAATAGAGCTTCTGAGTCCCAGTTGGTTGAGTAGAAGTAGAGGTATGCAGGTTGTAAAAAGGGCTCGATTTTTCTCATATAGAAATTGCTAACGGTGAGTCTGTTCACCCAAAACAACTCCAGAATCAGACCAAGCTAGAATTTACTTAGCCGCCCCCTCCCTAAATTCCCAGATACCCAAAGCCAAATGCAGATGCTGAGTCTCTGTTAGTCTTGGTCAAGCCTCTCTTATTACAAGGAAAGTATCGACTAGGGTGATAGATGCCTCAAAATGCCCTAGCTGGGGAGAAATTGTTCGGCCCACCCCCCACATTTCACAGAAGAAGTTGCTGACACCAGAGAGGCTGTGTGGTTTACCCAAGGTCAATTGCTCATGGGCCCGTGTTTGGTTTTTCCTTTCCGTGACGTTGCATTTCCAAGGTCCACCTGACTCCTTTAGCCCTTTGCAGGAAGGAGGATGTGCCCCCCACATGGGAGGGTAAAACAAGCCAGGAGGCTGGGTGACCAGGGGACACTCGTCTGACCTCTAGCATGTCCCCATTTCTGCGACGAGAACAGGCTCTCCGTGAAGGATGGGGAATTTCCAACATCGCCCTTTGGGGTCCCCATGCCCTCTTCTTCTTATCCTGCTTATTACTGTAGTTACCTGCCCCTTATCAAAGAAAAGGAAAGAAAGAAAATAGGGTCTCCTAGGTTAATGGCCCCAATCTTCACCCAGCTGAAAACGCGATCATTCCCTCGTGGAAAGGGATCGATCCTAAGTCTCACCTCGAGGGCGTCAGAGGTTTATGGCTCAGCACGGTCGACCCTGGTGCTTTTCCAATGCTGATATCCCCTGTCCTTATGCCAGAAGGAAGGAGCGAAGTGAGGGAGAGAGGTAAGGAAGAAGGGGAAGGAGGGAACAAGGAAGGAGGGTATTGCATCAATTTGTAGTTCACGGCCATGTTTCCCACAGCTCGTTCCTTTCTCAAAATGAATCTTGCTTTTCCCCTTGTGAAAGGAAACCAACCCACAGCTTCGCCTACCACGCCACCACGCCCACACCCACAATCTCTGGGTAATGTCCAGCTAGTCCCTAGTCCCACCCAACCCCATATCCTAGGGACAACTTATCCGGTCAGCCTTCTCCAGCACCCCAGACACAAGCAAGGCGACGTCAGTTTGAAGATGGGTGGTAGAGCAAATCCCCCAGCTCCTGCCCAAGATGCTCCTTCATGTCTTGAGTGGACCTGCTCTTGGATCTTGCTTTGGCCAGTGGTACGTGGGCAAAGGGGCCACAGTCCAGGGCCAAGCTCCAGCCTCGTGCAGGTTTGTGCATGCATTTCCCGTGACATCTGTGTGTCTGTCCCTGCTATGGGAAGTGCATCTTTGGGCTGGGCCACTGGACCCAGGAGGACAGGAAACACATTCACACCCCGTTCGCTGGGATCCTACCCTCAGCTGCACACACACGGGTGAGATGCAAACGCCACTGAAGAGCCTTCTGCAACTGGACTCCATATGCAACCGCAGACCTGACCAGTGAAGAGGGAAAAGCAGGTCAATGGATACGGTGAATTTTCCAGAAGCTGCAATGGCTTTTCTGAATTTCGCCCATCACCCTGTTCACACCCCATCGAGTTTTCCAAAGGCTCAGTTAGCTGGGGGTGGGTACCCAGATGGGAACTGAACTCCATCCCTGACCATTTGCGACCCCTGGCCTTCTCTCTGCCTGACCTTTGCTAAACTTTCCAGCGGACGTTGATGAAGTCGTAAAGATGCCCCATGAGCTCTGACTTCCATCTGTATACTCCGTTTCCATCCTCTAGGATCAAGCACCTTTCCTTCGAGAGACACCGTAAAGGATCTAAGCCAATGACATAACCTCCCCCCACCTCTCTCTCTTTTTTTAACCAATTGTTCCCAGCAGCCACCCCTGTATCCAAGTGGAGGTTTGCAGTCTGGGTTGGACCTACAGAGGCAGGTCTGGAGGTGGAAGATTGTAGCCAGCACAGTTGGGCACACCTACGAGACATCCTCAGCTCACAATTTTGTGGTGGGGTGGAGGGGCAGTGAGTGACCAAGGAGTGAAGCCAAAGGAAGCCAAGTCAGAACCTTCCTGGTAGGTCAGTCCATGCTGGGTATCAAGCTTGCCAAGAGGGAAGAGCGTTTAAATCTTCTGACAGTCATGAGTCCCTCCTTGGGAGATTCATTGGCCATGAGTATAGGTGAGTGATAAACTGCTGTCCATCCCCTCTGTCCACTGTCAGGAGGGTTGGTGTGTGTTCGGCTTTTCCCACAACCTTCGGTGGGAAACCCTCCTTCACCAACCGACTGAAGAGGACGCAATCAGAACAGGTTCAAGACCTAGGAGCAAACAGACGCCAACCCCTGTGTGAATGTCGCCATCTAGAGTTGTGCCACGTTGCATGGGGTCCTGGATAAGATTACTTCTGGATTGTTCTCCCAGAGGTAACGGGTCTTTGGATGGCTTTCCAGGCATCACTGACCTCACCTCTAAAATGTAAGCGTCACCCAATCCTATCTCCAGAGGTGGCTTGAGGAGTAAATGAAACCAGGGAGGGGAGAGTGGAGGCAAAGGGCATAGCTCTTTCTGGAGAAAGGAACAGACTCTTTGGTGGCCAACATTGAGAGACTTCATTGAGTCTTCTTTCTGGGATGTGGAGTGGACGGCGTGGGATTTGTGCCCTGAGGAACTAAGAGCCAGCACACGGAATTTAGGAGTTTGCACGCATCAGTGGTGCCCCCCTACCCCATCGCTGCTCGGCCTTTGTCTCCACGTGCACTGCGACCCTGCTCCACGGAAATCATTCCATCCCTCACAGGAGACTTGCCGTGTAGATGACGATGCAGTGAAACTTCTACCTGACTTTGAATCCGGGGTATGAGGACAGGAGGGAGGTAAGGAGGGTCATAAATGACCAGTAATGGGCCAGTACATGACCGTGGGGTGGGGTTGACAGTGGATAGAGCTTCCTTAGGCATCCGCCCTTGAGGAAGTTGTATCTCCTCCAAGTTTTCCATCACAAGTTTGGCTGCAGGGAGAAGTCTAATCATGGAGGTGAGAAGGAACAACCCGGCTTCATTCCAGGGAGAAGTCTGATCGTGGAGGTGAGAAGGAACGACTGGGTTTCGTTCCAGAGAGAAGTCTAATCATGGAGGTGAGAAGGAACGACTGGGTTTCATTCCAGGGAGAAGTCTGATCATGGATCTAATCGTGGAGGTGAGAAGGGATGATTGGGCTTCATTCCAGGAAGAAGTCTGACCGTGGAGGTGGGAAGGAACGACCGGGTTTCATCCCAGGGAGAAGTCTGATCGTGGAGGTGAGAAGGAGTGACTGGACCTTCCACCCCGAGTTTAATTCGTGATCGAGGCATCTAGGGTAGCTCAGCTTCCATCTGCTCAAAGTGGCGCCCCTGGAAATTCCCTCCTCCAGGTGCACTGGCGGGGTTGCTGAGGTCGCACTGATATTGCTGGGCATGTCGGGGATTTTCCAGCCCGATGGCTTGGTTGCCTCCTCCGTGTGCACGTTCACTCCCTGAAATCCCCATCGCGTTGAACAAGACGCCTCCTCTCACCAGAGTGGAATCACACAACCTAGTCACAATGCAATCGTTCTGTGTCTGACATCTTTTCCTCAGCATACGATTTTCTAGGTCCGTCCCTGTCGTAGCGTGCACTGGAATGTCACTCTCTTGCACGGCTACATGGTACGGATCCATTGTATTTACCTGGAGGATAGATGAGAGGTAACCAGGGGCTGGGTGGAGGAGGATTTGGGGGTTATTGATTAATGGGACAGAGTTTCTGTTGGAAATGATGGAAAACGTTTGAAAATGGAACATGGTAATGATAGCACAACACTGCCAATGTTCTAAAGGAACTGAACGGCTGCCCTAAAAATGGTGAAAATGACACATTTTATGTGATCGATGTAACACAAGAAGATGGGGACAAGAAAGCACCCCTGCAAGATGATTTCCTGAGCTGACACCTGGGACATTGCATCTATTCATTCGGGGTGTCTGGGCTGTGCATTTCCTGTCCCATTCCAAGGACCGTCTCTGGGACTCACGTTTCCATGTTCCATGGGGCAGGGTAGCTCGGTCCCGCTGACCCCTTATGAGCTCAGCTCCTACTAGAAATAAACAGGAATCTCTATACTGGCTCTACAGTTCCTTCCAGGTCACACGATTTAGAACTGCCTGCATGTGAGATGGAAATCAGCGTCCCAAGGGCATTTCAGGGGCTTGTCTCCCTCAGGATCTCAGCGGCTGGCTGAATCAGCATGGCCCTGGGATGACAAGATGACCGGTCTTGCTGGGACAGCGGCCGGCAGGATCCAACGTGCTTCCCCAGGCCTGACAGGTGAGGCGTGGACATGCCAGCTCGTCTCTCACGCGTTGCACGGCAGTAGGAGAAGAGGAGCAGAGCTGGTCCCGGGCCTCAGAGCTCGTTGCCGGGGAAACAGGGGGAGGTTTTCAGAGTCCATATTCATTAGTGGCTGTGGCCACCGGCTACTTGTCCAAAGTGGTGGACACAAACCTGCTCTCTGGGAAGATCAGAGATGCCCCGTCACACCTGACATCTGCTGAATTGCCATTTTGAACTTGAACCTAAGCATGAAAGGGAAAGAATTGATTTTTGTTGGGATGCACTTCGATTTAAATCACTTTCTGCGCTTTCAGAAGGCACAGTATTTATCATGTACAGGTTGTGAGAGACTTCCACCTCGAGGGTCGTCATGCCCTGTTGGAAGGAAGCAAGCTTCTGACTTTGCCCCATGTCCACTCCCGTCCACTCCAGGGGACCCCTCCTAGCAAGTTGCAGAACATGTCTCAGCTCGCACAGGTTTCCGAATTCTCATCCCTGCATCTGCTTTCACAGGGTTTTTCATAACTCTTTGCATTCTGGCTAAGCGTTGCAAAGGGTGAAGCGTTGGGGTGGAAACTTGTATTCTCTCACACCCACCCGTGCTTTGAAAAAGAGCAGACACTTATACCATCCGTTCTAGTTTGCAAGCTCTTGGAATGGGATATGCCAGAAAGGGAACAGCTTTTAAAAGGGGGAATTTATTAAGTTGCAAGTTTATAGTTCTAAGGTCATGAGAATGTACCAACTAAAGCAAGTCTATAGAAATGCCTAATCTAAGGCATCCAAGGAAAGGTACCTTGGCACAAGGAAGGTAAATGAAGTTCAGGGTTTCTCTGTCCACTGGAAAGGCACATGGCAAATGTGGTGACATCTGCTAGCTTTCTCTCCAGGCTTCTTGTTTCATGAAGTTCCCCTGGGAGCATTTTCCTTCTTCATCTCCAAAGGTCTCTGACGGCGTGGGCTCTCTCAGCTGGAGCTTTTTCCAAAATGGTTCCCTCTTAAAGGACTCCAGTGAGCAGCTCCACCTTGAATGGGTGGAGACACATCTCCGTGGAAGCCATCTAATCAAAAGCTACCATTCGCAAATGGGTGGGTCACCTCTCCATGGGAACAATCAAAAAGTTCCCAGTCAGCAATACTGAATGAGGATGAAAGGACATGGCTTTTCTGGGATCCACAAATTCAAACCAGCTCATTCTCTAATGGGCAGCTGGGGCATCCGGGGCATTGATGCTTCCCAAACCAGAGAAGGACACACCCGAGGACCCTTTAATGGCACCTTGTTTTGCCAATGAGCCTTTCAGAAAAGCTCTGACTATTTGGTCTTGTGATGATAGGGTCAAACGTCCAAGACCCAGTAGCCATGCGGTCCATGGGCTTGGACTATTGGGGTTGTCAATCTGGGGACAAGGCCCCGTGCCTTCACTTCACTTCTTCCAGGGGTTATGCAGGCCACTGACCTTGAAGTCAGTGAAGTGCAAATAAAAACCAGAGGCCCTTCAAGAGCTACTGAAATGACATGTCCATCCCCAAACTAGCCGGGCCGAGAGTGCATTTCACTTAAAATGCAGAAGACAATTTTTCGTTTCTCCTTCCTGCCCTTTAGACACACTCTTTCTCTTTGCAATAAAGGTCTGCAAACACCCGACACTGACTTTCTCAATTTTTCTGATATTTATCATGTCAACAGCAACTGCTTATGTCTTCTACAAGTAGAAGATGGTAAACCCAAAAGGAGCAGATGTTTCCCTGCCCTCCAGAAACATCTTCAGGTAAAACTTGTAAAGCCCAAAACAGTGTTTGGACACTTTGAGGTCCCAGCTTTTGTTTTTTCCTTCCAATTTTCTAACTTCTCCATCTGATGGATGTAAATATGTAACTCATTTCTCCTTAACTCTGTTTTTAATTGAAGCATAATGTCCATATGTTGCTAAGTACACAGATAAGCACAACTCAACGAATTTTTTAAAACTTTTTTATTGTGAAATATATAGACAAAAAAGCAATAAATTTCCAAGTACATTTTAATGAGTACTCATACAATAGATTTTAAAGTTTAGCATGGATTACAGTCCCACAATTTTTTATTTTTCTTCTAGCTGTTTTTATTTTTCTTCTAGCTGTTCCAAGACACTGGAGACCAAAAGAAATATCAATATTTTGATTCAGCAGTCATACTCATTTGATAAATCTTATCTTCTCTATTATACTACTTCCTCTTTTTTTTCCTTTTCTTTGAAAAAATAACCTATATACAAAAAGCAATACATTTCAAAATACATGGCAACAATTTGTTGTAGAATATATTTTAGAGTTTGGTATGGGTTGTAATTCCACAATTTTAAGTTTTTATTTCTGGCTGTTCTAACGTACCAGAGATGAAAAGAAATATCAATATACTGATCCAGCACTCATACTCGTTTGTTAAACCTGACCTTCTCTGTAATAACTCCACCATCATGTTTGATTTTTCTCCCTCTCTTTGGGGATATTTGGGCTAATTTTTTCATGTTGGAAGAGGCTGTTGATAACATGGGGTAGGGAGATGGAACTGTCTGACGTTCTGGAGAGGTTGGGCCATCTGCATTTCAGGACTTATCTGGACCAGGGACCCATCTGGAGCTTGTAGTTTTCTGAAAAGTCACTCTAGTCCCTTGTGGAATCTTATATATTGCCTTAGGTGTTCTTTAGGATTGGCTGAGATTGTCCTGGTTGGGGGTTGGCAGGTTATGACAGGTAGCAAGGTCTACCTGAAGCTTGCATAAGAGTGACCTCCAGAGTAGCCTCTCGACTATATGAACTCTCTCTGGCACTGATGCCTTATTTTCCTCCTTTTGGTCAGGTTGGCGTTGTGGATCCCACGGTACCAGCACCAGGCTTATCCCTGGGAGTCCTCTCCCACGCTGCCAGGGAGCCCTTCACCCCTGGATGTCATGTTTCATGTAGGGGGGAGGGCAATGGTTTCACTTGCAGATCAACTCAATGAATTTTTACAAAGATGTATCCCCCTATAAACATCACCTGTATCAAGAAACTGATATTTAATTGATATAAAATAATGAATCAATTTTTGGCACTCTGGAATTTTCTTTTCTCCCCCCTTCTTTGGAGTGCCCCCTCCCCAAATAACCCCTGTTCTCACCTGCATCACCATAAATCCATTTTCCCAGGTCTTCATGTAAAGGGAAGCAGGCAGCCTTTTGTGTCTGCATTTGAAAGTCCATATTTATCGTCAGGGTAATCACGTTGTTGCATGTAGCAATATAGTTCATTCTTCTCTGATACATAGTATTCCATTACATGTGGGCACTCCCATGTTTAAAAATTCAGTTTAGCACAGGCTAAGCACAGGCTAAGCACCGTTGTGTTTTCCATTCAGAGCCTTGCAGATAAAGATTTCTGGTCAATCCAGCACCTGGCATGCAAATCTGACACACTGAGGAAGGAAATTGTTGATCACGGGTTGCAGGTGTGTTTGGTGGCTGGCCGTTTTCCAACATGCCTGTAAAAATGGACTCTCTCACTAGCAAAAGATGAAAGACAGCCCTGTTTTCCCCCCTCCCACCTCCTTTCCATTGCTTGATATCATCCGCTTTTCTCCCGAACCCTCGCTTTGGTGACGATTTTCCCTGCTGCCAACATGCATGCCCCAAATCTACCCATCATACTTAAGGAATTAGTAACCTCAGCTCCTATTTTTGTCAGAAGAGATGTTGCTCTCTGGATTTTCCTCCTTTACTTCTGCTGACCAGGTTGTGCAGTATTTCTAATTCTTCCCCACCCCACTTCCTCCAATTGTGAGAAGGAATTCAGGGAGGCCAGGTTTTAGGGTGCAAACTAATAAGACTCATGCATGGGTCCCTGTGTGTCAGTCTTGATGTAACAGAGAACTTTTGACGACTTAAACATTTCCCAATAAATGCTCTGAGCCCACGGAAGGGTTCAGCATAGCTGCACAGGGAAGCCAGAAGCTTTGGAAGTTCCAGAGAAATGTTGTGGGGAGGTACTGCCTCTAATTTTCCAGAGTCATCTGCAAGACGAGGCCAGGGGGAGCTGGGTGGGTTGCAATCTATGGAGATGTAAGCTAATTGCTTAATCGCTTGCATTTGTAAATCCTGTTATTGGAAAAGAAATTGCTCTGGTGATCGAATTACAGATATTTATCTGCTAATAGCCCTGATTAACTGGTGATGCTAATCGGTCATTTTGAAAGCTAATATTAACGGCATCAATCTCTCCAAAATATAAATAGTTTATATGAAATAAAGCTTGGCTTTTTTAAAGCAGGGAACGTCAAAGATGCTGGATACAGTATGTGCTTGAGTTGAATTGCTTCTGCCCGTTAACCCTTTGTCTGTTCCGACACAGTCTTCAGGTATGTACCTGTGATGTCACTCTGTCTGATCTGCACCACAAGGCATTTTCCTTCTTCATCTCCAAAGGTCGCAGGCTGGTGGACTCTGCTTCTCGTGGCTATGTCGTTCTGCTCTGCTCTCTCCGAATGTCCTTCATTCTCCAAAATGTTTCTTCATTAACAGGACTTCAGAAACTAATCAAGACCCACCCAAATGGGTGGAGATGTGTCACCTAATCCTGCTTAACAACCGTTCTTGATTACATCACATCTCCAAGAAGATGATCTAATTATATAGGACTGATAAGGATTAGAAGAAACGGCTGCCTTTGCAAAATGGGATTAGGATGAAAACATGGCTTTTCTGGGGACAGACATCCTTTCAAACCGGCACATCTTCTCTGCAGATTTTCTTTATGGGCTTCTCTCTATTTCACCTCTCAGCTTCTCTGACCTCTCTGGACTTCTTCTGTGTGTCCTTTAGCCTCTTATAAAGCTCTAGTAAGAAGTTTAAGATGCACCTTGAATGGGGTAGGTCACCTCTCAGATGAAACAACCTCAACCAAAGGTCCCGCCCCCAATAGGTCTGCACCCACAGGGGTGGATTAAAAAAGCACGGCCTTTTCTGGGTTGTTATAATAGCTCCAAACCACTGCAGAAGGCTTTGGGGTCCAGGAGTATTAAACCAAGGCATCATGAGGGCTGTGCTTGCTCTCAAGGCTGGGGCTCCTCGCCATGGTTTGCCACCCTTTATAACTCAAGTCTCTCTCCCATCTATGCCTTCTCTCTCTTTCTGCCTCCTACTCTCTCCTCCTTCACCTAGTCCTATTGGATTAACCCTGACTCAGGGTAAGCTCAATTTCTAGGGTCTTCAAGGACTCTGTTTACCAGTGGGCTTCCATCCACAGGCCAAGGGTGAAGACTTAAACATGTCTTTGTGAGGCCCATGATTTAATCCACAATGGGAAAGCATCTCATCCCACTGAAGGTTGTATTCCTGTTTTAACAAAAGCGGATTGAATATTCCTCTCATCTTCCAGGCTTCCCCAAGGCTCAGGTCTTCAGAACACTCATTTTACATGGTGACTCCATCACTCTTCCACTGGATGATTCACAGTCTCACTGACCTGCCACCAAGCTGAGCTCTTGGCAGCCCCCACCCCAATCAGACCCTTACTTCATTGGTGCTTCTCATTTTATAAATAATTTTTTATAAGACTAGCTATTAGCTAAACCCACTGCACTTTAGAGAGAGCAAAATTGGAGCAGGGGTTCTTCCATAGGCAGTGAGAAGAGGTTGGCATTAAAGAAGAAGTGCAGGAGAAGATGTCGTAATGGCCACAAGTTGTAGCCCAAAGGGATTCAAAAGGCCTAGAAACTTCCCCACAGCCAGAAGATGGTCTTGGGGTATCAACTAAGCATCCCAAGGCTGGTGGGACTTTTGCCTGTGTAGACAAAGAGAGTGACTGGGCAAGAACACTGATAAGCCCAAGAGTTGAATGGTCTCTCAAGCACCCTTTTTGGTGCCTGTGTGGATGTCAGCTGCCACCTTGGAAGTTTCCACC
The DNA here is from genome assembly GCF_023851605.1 of Tamandua tetradactyla. Classification (NCBI taxonomy): domain Eukaryota; kingdom Metazoa; phylum Chordata; class Mammalia; order Pilosa; family Myrmecophagidae; genus Tamandua; species Tamandua tetradactyla. The sequence continues at coordinate 173,843,671 of NC_135353.1, read as the reverse complement.
ATGGAGTGCCCATGACGACCTTTGTCCTCTCGTGGATCCCCAGGTCTTCCTGTGAGCCATCCCACACCACCCCACTCCCCCAGCCTGCTGACCACCCACCCTGCTTCTAGGGGCATTCTCGAATGTGTGGATGGAAAAACAAGATCATGTCGCCTTCTAGTTTCCTATCGGTGGGCAACATAGCTCCCCAATGTCAACCTTGAACAAAACCCCGTTACCTTCTACCGACCCTCTCTCCACACACTAGCTATGCTTCTGATGCTCCCAGATCTCTTGCCCCAAATAAGACTTTCTGTCAGAACTTTGCCTTTTACCATGAAATAGGGTGAAAACCGAACTGGGCCCCTGTGGTGGTTAGGGTCAGGTGTCAACTTAATCAGGTGAAGGTACTTAGTTCTATTGCTGTGGACATGAGCCAATGGTATGTGAACCTCATCTGTTGCTGATGACATCTGCAGTCAGCTAGGAGGCGTGTCTGCTGCAATGGATGATGTTTGACTTAACTGGCTGGTGCTTAAATGAGAGAGGTCAATGTAACACAGCCCAAGCAGCTCAGCATACCTCATCTCAGCATTTGCAGCTCAGCCCAGGCCTTTGGAAATGCAGAAAGAAATCACCGTGGGGAAAGTTGTTGGAACCCAGAGACCTGGAGAGAAGGCCAGCAGAGATCACCCTGGGCCTTCCTGTGTAAGAAAGAACCTCAGATGAAACTTAGCTGCCTTTCCTCTGAAGAACTAATGAAATAAATCCCGTTTTACTAAAAGCCAATCCATCTCTGGTGTGTTGCATTCCTGCAGCCAGCAAACTAGAGCAGCCTTGTCAATGGGAAATGAGCTGCAGGTAGATGTGGAGGGAACAGTTAATTATCGCCAAAACCTGAAAACAAAAACTTGTACGCAAATGTTCAGTCCATAGCAGCTGAAAAGTATAAACAAGACTGTCAATGTGCTGTTAAATGGATAAACAAAATGCAGTATGTCCATAAAATGTAATACTATGCAAGTGTGAAAGGAACGAGTCCTGATTCATACTACAACATGGGTACACTTTGAAAACATTATACTTTCAATGATCCCATTTAGGTGAAATGTTCAGAAGAGGCAACTTCATAGAGGCAAAAACGAGATTAGTGGTTTCCAGAGGAGGGGGGCATCACATTTTTGGGGGGGTCATGAACACATTTGAAAGTAGAAAGTAGGGATGGTTGCAGAACATTGCACATTTATTAAATCCCACTGAATCATACACTTTAAAATAGCTAATTTTTTGGTGTATGAAATGAAATGAACCTCCATAAAAACTATAGCTCAAAGGGTGGAGAGTGGACAGTGGTGGTGACAGCTAATTTTGGTGGGAAGGGGTTATCATTAAATTCTGGACTCCCCATAGTTTCTTATAAATTTCAAATGGAGTAGTATAGGTCACTGAGCTTGTCAGGATATCTGTTTACCTTTCTTGCTTCCTGTCTTCAAGACACCTCCTCTCTATCCCTTCCACAGCTGAGGGTCTTGCTTATTCTTCAGGATTCAGGAACCTTTCACTAAGCCTGGAACACAGCCTACTATGGCCCCGGCAAGAGGCACTTTTCTGAACGTTCGCAGTTAGATTTCCTCGCAGAGCTGCCTCCCTCACCCCATCCCTTCCCTCCCCCACTGACTGAGCTACCCACCCAGGCTTAGAGTCTTTGCTGTCTTCTGAGTGTCTGGAATGCAATCTAAGACTTACAGACACAAGCATGCGTACCTGGGATCGTTCATCTCGGGTAGTACACGGTGTGCTGAAGGTGTTAATAGCATTGGTGCACCATATGCATTTGCCGAACTGAATGGAACTGTTGTTTGAAGACAGAGCCCTGGTGTGTGGCTGCATTTAAGGATTTTCTGAGTGGTAGGGGCTGCCATAAACTGTGTGCTCAGTATGTTGGATCTGTACCGAACTCTGGGCATGGGTTGATTCATTTCATCACCCCAAGAGTCACATGGGTGGTGCTGTTTCTATCCCTACTTCTCAGATGGCAGGTCCTTGCTGAGCTTGACCTCCTCTTCCATCCGTCCCTTGGGGAATACTGCACCATGGGTGGACGTTGGGTATTCCACTTAAACCCATGGACCCACCTTGACCATTGGCTTAAAAGAGGCTCTCAGCTGAGCTCCAGATCTGAGCCCAACACTTGTGGTGCAAAGGGGGCCACACAGCAGAACCCAGATCAACTGACCCGGCTGTCCACAGGCCAGGAAGCTTCAGACCCTCCCCTGGTGCCTTCCTGGGGAAGGTAGCTGCCAAGACCACACAGAAGGCTGATTCAAGACAACCAGTTGAGTTAGGGCTGCTCACTCTGGTCTCTGAGCCCGCATGGGGCAAGGTTTCCATGGCCAATAAAAGGGCAGTGATGGCTGCAGAAAGCATGAGCTCTCACTGAGGCCAGACTGCCCCTCCATGAGGTCAGAGGCAACCTCTGGTGCCACCCACTCAGCCACCACTACACAAGCCAGTTGGTCCTTGTGACTCATGGATTCCACGTGCCTACTCACCAAAATTTATTTGTAACCCCCAATTTTTCCAATGGCCACTTGTGGACATGGGCAGAGAGAGGAAAGTTTGAGTCTCCCAAGATGCAGCTTTGCAGCTGGGACTGAGCAAGGTAATACCTGCCTTCTCGTTTTGGTGTTCAAACTGGAAACATGTGCTCTTTCCACGGTATGTTCCATGCCACGTTTGCCTCATTTTTCCTGCTTTCTGTGGGTGATTCTGCTGCTTGAAATGGGCCCAAATGTGGGACGAAGTACAAGGCAACTAAAACACAGGTGTGAGGTCAGTTTTGTTCAGCCATGAATTATGTGGCTGTTGGCGATGAGTCCAATAATTTTTGCAGAGTTTCGACTTGTTCTATTATTAGAGAAGCTGTGGGTTTACAGAACAATCGTGCATAAAGCACAGCTTTCCCACTTCCCAGCGACAACACCTTGCGTGGGCGTGGCCCAGTGGTGACAACTGATGAAAGCACTTTGTTAGAATTGTGTTTTTCACTAAAGCCCATGGTTTCAGTTAGAGTTCATTGTGTAGAACTGTCCCATGGATTTTTTTTAATTGCATTCTATTATGATATATAGAACCCAATATTTGCCCTTTTAACTGCATTCAGGTGTGTGTTTCAGCGCTGTTCTTTGCATTCACAAGATTGTGATACCATCTCCACCATCCATTACCAAAACATTTGCATCATTCCAAATAGAAGCCCCATACATTTTAAGTCTTAACTCCCCATGCCCCATCCCTACCAACTCTCCTGGTAATCTGTATTCTAGATTCTGATTCTCTGAATTTGCTTATTCTATTTCCTATTAGTGAAATCATACCATATGTGTCCTTTGGTCATGTTTTCAATCTTAGTGAATCAACACAGATTACTAAATCAGGTGTCTCTGATGGAAGGGAACACAGATGGAATGAGGTTATGTGTTCATTAGTGACACAAATGTTGTGACCAGAGGCTCCCAGGAACTTCCCCTGAATTCCCACTGGGATCAGTGGGAATTCTGGATTCACCAATTCAGTGTTTGCAGCAACTTTATACAACAGAACACGAGAACTGAGTGCATCTCTGTACCTGACTGATGCCAAATTGCTTGAACCTCACCAGTCATTTGTAGCAACCACACCTCAATCTTGGGCCCTGGGAAGCTGCTAATTTCCCAAACTTAAGCCCCATATACCCCTGTCTCTTCCCTTTTCCACCAAACTCAGTTCAACTTTCCCTCGGGAAAGGTTCCAGGCAAAATGAGCCCATCCTTTCCAGAAACTTAGATGATTGGCTCTTTCTGTTCTTTTCTGCTGGTTTTCGTCATGGAGAGATTTATTACAGAAGGATATTGGGGTGTCTTCCCCTGTGGGCTCTGGTATTCACAGCCCAAACTCCAGCTCTTCCAGCAAGGGAAGAAAAACTGCAGCTGACCCTCACTGAGCTGAGTCCAGGCCACCTGTCTCTGGGGGTAGATTCACAGGGACCTGAGAGTGTGTCCCCACCATCCGATGGATGCCTCAGTTTCTCCAGTATCTACCCCGCAGCCTCCTGGGGATGACCGTGCCCAGAAGCTGGGCTAGCTAGGGAAGATGTGACTATGTCCAGAGTTGTTTGTTTTCACCCTTGCTCAGCGGACTCCAAAATTGAGCCAAGGAGACAGCCCCAAACGCATCTATTCTCATCGCCTTGGCCGTCTCTGGCTGTTCCTGGTGGTTCCCACAAGACTTGTCCTTCCCAGCTGCCATGCCCCTACCTCTTCTCGTGAACACACCTGAGACAGCAGGATGAATAGGTAATCACCCACCTGGCTGTGCAAAGCCAAGGAACATCTGTTTGGAGGCAGAGACTACTACACCGAGTTCCTCTTTAATTTTTCATCTTTCCTCTGGAATACTGGTAGGGTGTGAGCGATTGAATAAGGTCTCTCTGATTTAGATTCACCAACATGTGCACCTTTCAAAACCCATCCGTCCTTACTGCAGCCACCTATAAAAAGTCATCAGAGTGGCACGGGAAGGAAGTGTAAAGGGAGGGGGACCGATGAGCAGGCATGCTTTGGTGGAAATGCATGGAAAAAGGGGAAATGGGAAGCCCTTCCAAGCCTTCAGATATCTTCTGGTTAAAGGCCAGGGTTGTCCGAGATACTTTTTCTGAAGCTGTCACCAGAAGAGGTATGGATTCTCCCAATTTCTTTCTGAATTCATCCCTTCAATTTCTGCCCTCTCATGTCCCCACCCCCAGTTTGTCAACCTCCTGGGAAAGCAAGATCAAACCTTCTCTTCTTGGCGTGCCTTTGAATTCACTCGTTGATTCTCGCCACGTCAAGTGTCCACGTATGCTGCAATCCATGGGGACGACAGAATTCCGCAGCTGTTTTGCAAGCCTACGCGTATTCATCAATAGGAAAACCGCTTTCAAAAAGGGGGTTTCCACAGTCAGCGTATGAACTGTCCGTATGCTGAGCCAAGTTCAGAGTCATTAGGACCACGAAACTCACAGCCTGCATCACAACATGTCGTATTAGGAACGCATGGGAAACCATCCAGCTATATTAGGAATTCCTGCAAAATGAAACAGACCTCCAAACAACACAGCTACCGAATTCCAAACTTTTCCTCAGCATCGGAAAATCCTAATGAAATTTAGAAGCACTGCGACTGTCTGAAATGTCCAAAGCACATCTCTGCACAACACTGCATATGTAGAAGAGAAAAAGATGTCGTCTGCGAGACCTCCCCAGGTAAAATCCTTCTGTCTGTCTGATTTCTTTCCCTGCATCCCGACTTCTCCTTCTTGTTCCAGGGAAGAGGGTTAGGCCCCTGGAAAGGAGAACCTCGAGGGAAGGAGACATCGAAGGGCTTGGGGATGTGTGGAAAATGATCAGAGGGAGGGGAAGCAATGCCGGTGTACAGATCTGCAAACCACTCCCCCCCCAATGTGATGGAGACGTTTATTCTATGAGCCAGCCCCATCTACCGAGGTCCTAGGAGCACGCAGAGGGAGCCTCTCACGGGAGGATGTGCCTGACAGCACTGCTCTCCCCTTGTGCCGTCTCACCAAAAGCCCGTGAAGACGGAGGAGAGAGAAGCCCTGGGGGGCAGGGAAGCTTACGAATATTTACCTGAAACGGGCGTTTCCTTTGCAAAAGGAGAAGAAATCTCTGCCATGAATGGTCAGGCTTAATTGTTTTACGTTGTCCTAGAAGAATGGATGGGATCGGTTATAGGAAGTAAAGGCAGAGGGGCTAAACAGTCCACTTTTGCTGGACTCTTCACCCACTCACTGCCTGGGTCCAAGAATATTTCTGCCTGCTCTGCCATAACTGTTTTCCTTTTTTCCTTGTGCCCACGCATCTGCCTTCCTAAATGATCCGTTCCTGAAATGTGAACCCATTCAGCTTTCTTTCTAGGAGTTTCCCTCCAGGTCTGGCAGATGCTTCGCAGAGCCTATCAATGGTTTTCTTATCTGATAGATGCACAATTTGGCCCAGCTGGAACTGACACAGAATTTGTGGGGAAAATGGCAGATGCATTAAGTGGAGGGGGGTTGCTTGTTTTTTTCACAGCTGGAGAGCTCCTGACGCTCTCAGGAGACTCTGATGCCATGAATGCATATTTTATTGGGTATAAAGGTTGGCAAGTGTAATATTCTCACCGTCATCATCAGCATGGCCTCTTTATTCCGAGGGTTTTTTTTACCTCCAAATTGAATATTTCTGTGGTCTCGACGAGATGAGAAGAAAAGGTAAAGAATCACGGGAGGATGGATGCCCGATACTTCAAAATATTAGATAACTTAACCGCACCTGCTTAAGCGGTAGGTAATTTAAATGCATGAACAGATGCAGGGTTAACTGGCATCTCGTTAAACCTCACGGAACCTATAATTATTCACCGATTGATTGAAACCGAACCGGAAAATGAAGAGCTCCGAATCGAATTTACTTTACACAGCCAATAGCTCTCTGTATCACATTCTCTCCTAGCATCCAGCAATATTTTACTCTCTGCCTAAATGCTGTAAGATTTTTATTTTAAAAAGGTGCCTCAGTAAGGCACCTATGGCAGGAAAATACAGAGGGATGCTGTTTTAAAACACTGACCAGTTCAGTCCAAGAGAAGCATGTTTGCCAATGGGTCGTAACTGTCTGACACTTATTTCCACAGTTCCAAGGTCAGTCCATGGATGGAAAATATTGCAGGGAATGAGCTCGGGGGTGCCAGCATTTTGGGAAAGACATTATTTCCACCGACCTGAGAATGCTGGAATTGACATCAGTAGTTTAAAGATTTTAGGAAGTATGCAGTGAAGGCGGCTTTTATCGCCTTGTGACACATAAAATACCAACCCTGAGGGAATCCACCCGCTGCTCCACAAAACCTGGGACTATGTGACCTCACACGGAAGGGATCTTTGCAGGTGCATGTTCAGTGTTCCCCACATCTTGGGGTGGGGAAATTCTCCTGGATCATCTGGGGGTCCATTCTAATCATGGGGTCCTTCAAAGAAGGAGTCAGGGGTGAGGGGGCTGCCAAGAGAGGGAAAGATATGGGGAGACAGAGGAGAGGACAGAGTGAGCACAAACCAAGGAAGGTGGGAAGTCTTTAGAAGATGGAAAAGACGCGAAAATGATTCTCCCCTGGAGCCTCCAGAATCACTCAACCCTGACCCCTCACCTTAACTTAGTCCAGTGTCAAACTTCTGACCTCCAAAAGGGCCAGGCATTTCATTTGGGTTGCATTAAGCCCCCAAGTCTGTAGGCATTTGGGACAGCATCTTTATGTAATCTATGCTTATTCGGCTGCCGCCCTTGTTTGTCCTTCTTTCTATCTCAGATGTTCCCGGTAAGAATGTCCCCCTCAACCCGACAATGCTGTTTTCCCTAACATTTACAATTGTGCCCGCTCACACGCATGGCAGAATCTTGTGTGGTTGAGGGCAGTGCAGACCTTTGAGAAACGATGTCCAACTCTTGAGGCTGAAGTTGAGGGGAATGTTGTCAGAATCCCACCGTCTCTGAGCCTTCCCCAACGTAGGACTCGGAAAATGATAGTCCACCTGTTCTGAAAGTTTCATACAAGTGGAAACATCCAATATGTGGCCTTCAGGACCTCATCCCTTTTCGTGGCTGAATACCACTCCATCGTGGGGACCCATCTGTCTTTTCGATCCATGCATCAATTGATGGACATTTGTGCAGCTTCCACCTCTTGGCCACTGCACATGCGTTACTATGTATCCAAAGAGAGGGCAGGTGGTTTGACAATGGATACCAAGTTGTTTCTTCCAGAGAGTGTCTCATCTAGAGCACAGAGCGCAATTCTCACTCACTCTCATCAATTCATAAACTAAATTAGTTAGTGCCTGTTCTCGGCAGAATAAGATTCTCCAGGTGGCCTTCAACACCTGTCTTGGAAGTTGCATATTCTGTGACTGCCACCTTCCATTTTTTCCTGGTTGGTTCAGGGGAACTTCTTATATCTCAAGCATTCTAAGTCTTCTCTACATTGTTTCTTGAGAAAAAAACAATTCCCATTTTCAAATACTATATTCTAAAAGACAGCATTAGGATGCAGCTATCTGAAAAAAAGGCAGCTATAATTTGAGTGCAATTTTATAAGATTGGTTCTTTGCCTTCTATTCAATTTTCCTTTTTCCATGAAGACTCGCCCAGGATCTGTGGAAATCTAGAGCCAGGGGTCTGAGTCTCGGCACTGCTGACATATGGGGCTGTGGAATCCCTGTGGTGGGAACCGCCCTGGGCTAGCATCTCTGGACTCCACCTGGTCTGCCAGGAGTGTCCCCCACCCCTTGTTTGTGATGAGCACAAACGTCTCCAGACGTGGCCCAGTGTTCCTTGGAGAGGGAGCAGATCTCCCTGTGGTAGGAGCCCAGGCTTTAGAGGAAAATTGTGTCATTATGGATGCAAATCGTGCATTCTCTCCCCTGGCCCCCAGATTGTCCACTTCACGATGTTAGCAATATTATCTAGAATTGCAACAAACTATGGACAACCTTCTCGGAAAACTTCATCCCTTTTCATGGCTGAATACCACTCCATTGTGGGGACGGATCTGTCTTTTTGATCCATGCATGAATTGATGGACGTTTTTGCAACTTCTACCTTTTGGCCATTGTGCACACACATTACTACGTATCCAAAGAGAGGGCAGGTGGTTTGACAATGGATACCAAGTTGTTTCTTCCAGGGAGTTTCTCATCTAGAGCACAGGGTGCAATTCTCACTCACTCTCATCAATTCATAAGTAAATGAGTACCTGTTCTCCACAGAACAAGATTCAAATCCCAAGAAAGCTGTTGTGACTTTCTTCTCCAGCACGAATTTCTTTCTGATGAGTTTCTCGAATACTTGTTCCTAGCACTTCCTTGTCCCTTTGTAACCTGGAATGACAGCTATGCGGATTTTCATTTCGTGGTCAGGACAATTGCCTAATTGTTCATTTTTTTCCAAAGCACCCATTTCATTCCAGTGTCACCCCAAAGGCATCCTAAATGATACCAAGTTTTAAACGTTAATATTTCCACTGCAGCTCCTTTTACATTGCTTCTTTCTTCTCAAGGGACCAAAAAAATGTGTGGCCCTGAGTGGAATGTTCTCTGGCAGGACTTGAAGGGGATGTTTCTTTTCTTTGCCCAAAGATGTTCTGACATTTCAGGTCCAGGCAAATTACTTTTTACTGTTTTCCCCTGATAGCTGGTAAATGTGTTAATTCATTTCCTCTAATAACCTTGACTTCCCTTCTATCTTGTAACTTTTTAAATGGGTCCCACAGCATCCTCAGAATTTCCTTAGAGAAAGTAATTTCACTTTGATTAAATTGCACTTTTGCGTCTGTCTTCTCTTTCTAAGTACCCAATACCCCGAAGCACATTTTTTCATCTTATTTCCACAATATGCCCAAAGTGGTCACCAATACATTTATTTTTTTTGCATTTTAAAAATTCTACTTATTTATTTTTAATTGTGGTAAAACACACATACTATAAAAAATCATTTTACCCGTTTTAAGCGGACACTTGTTGGACGTTACATACATTGGCAAAACTGTGTAGGTTTCACCACTATTTCCAGACTATTATTATCATCCCCCTCAAAAACGCATACTTATTTAGCAAACAAAACCTTCTCTCCCCTCCCCCACCTTCTTGCAACCTCTATTCTGCTTTCCAACTCTATAAATTTGCTGAGACTAATTCGTGTGAGAGAAATAATATAATATGTCTCCTTTTGTATCTGCCTTATTTCACACAACGAAATGTTTTCAAGGCTCATCGTTTTGCACCAAGTACCCGCACTGCATTATATGTAAGTTCCACATACTGTGTACTTACCGTGTTGGATTGCATCTACAGTTTCGCCGTATGAAATGCTGTGATGTACAGATGTCTCTCTGAGTCTCTGCTTTCAATTATTTGACGTATGCATCCTAGGGTGGAATTGCAGGGTTGCGGTGATTCTACATTTAACTTTTGGAGGAACCCCTAGATTTTTTTCACAGCAGCTGCACCTTCTCACTTTCTCTCCAACAATGCATGCAGCTTTCTTCTGCACTACAACCTCGCCAATACTTGTGAATTTCCGTTTTTAAAATCCTAGCCATCTTAATGGACGTGAAGTCCTATCCCATTGCAGTTTAATATGCAATTTCTACTGGCTGATAGCGTGTACATCCTCCCATATACTTCTTGGCCATCTGAATCTTCTTTGGAGAACTGTCTGCTCAAATCCTTGGGTTGTCTTTTTGTTTAGTTGTCTGCTTTTTAAAATATATATTCTGGATGTTAAACTCTTATCAGATACATGGTTCCCAAACGTTTTCTCCCAATCTATGGATTAGCTTTTCATTTTCTCTAGACAGTGCCCGTGGATGTGCAAAAGTTTTTAATTTCAGTTACATTCATTTTATCTATTGTTTCTTTTGTTGCTTAGGCGTTAGGTATAAAATCTAAAATCCATTGCCGTCTAAGGGGTCTGAAAGCTATTTGCCTGTTTTCTTGTAAGGGTTTTATGGTAGTCACCCTTATATTTAGGTTACTGGTGCATCTCAATTAACTTTTGTATATAGTGGAAGGAGGATGTCGCTTTCATTCTTTGGCATGTGGACAATCCAATTGTCCCAGCGCCATTTGTTGAAGAGACTATTCTTTCCCCATTGAATGGATTTGGCAGCCTTGTCTAAAATCAGTTGGCCATAGATGTCTGGATTCTCAATTCTCTTCCACTGCTCTGTGTGTATATGCTTTGTCCTAGTATTACCACACTGTTTTAATTAATGCAGCTTTGTGGTAAGTTTTGAAATGAGAAACTGTGAGTCCTCTAACTTTGTTCCTTTTTAAGACTGTTTTGGCTATTTGGGGTCCTTTGCAACTCCATATGAATTTAAGGATCAGCTTTACTATTTCTGCAAAAGATAAAGCCTTCTCGAATTTCAATGAGGATTGCATTGATGGTTTGCAACATTTTAGGTAGTATTGACATCTTCCAATCCTTAACACAGGGTGACTTGCCATTTATTTAGCTCGTCTAATTTCTTTAAACAATGTTTTGTAGTTTTCAGAGTACAAATCTTTCAGTTCCTTGGTTAAATGTATTCCTACGTACTTCCTTCTTTTAAATGTTATTATAAATGAAATGGTTTTCTTGATTTCCTTTACTGATCATTCATGATGAGTACACAGAAATCAAACTGACTTTTGCATTTTGTCTTGTATCCTACAACTTTGTTGAATTCATGTATTACTTCTACCAGTTGTGTTGTGGATTCTTTGGGATTTTCTATTTATAGAATCATATCACCTCCAAATAGGGATAATTTTACATATTCCTTTGCAATTTGGATGTCTTTTATTTCTTTCCCTTGTGTGATTACTCTGGCAAGGACTTCCAGTATAAAGTTGAATAACAGTGATAACAATGGGCATCCTGATCTCATTCTCGAATTTACAGGGAAAGTTTTCAGTGTTTCACCTTTTAGTATGATATTTGCTGTGGGTTTTTCATAAATGCCCTTTATCATCTTGAAAAAGTTCTCTTCTATTCCTAGTTTTCTGAGTGTTTTTATCTTTAAAAGATGTTGGATTTTGTCCAATGCCTTTTCTAAATCATTTGAGATAATCATACGTTTTTCCCCTTCCATGTAAAATATCTATTGACTGTCATATGTCAAACTATCCTTGCATTGCATGGTACATAGTCCTTTTTTTTCGGGGAGGGGGGGATGCAAGGTCCAAGAATCGAACCTGGGTCTCCAACATGGAAGGCGAGTTTCTACCACTGAACCACCCTTGCACCCAATCCTTTTAATATACTGCTGCATTTGGTTTGCAGTATTTTGTTGAGGATGCTTGCATCTATATTCGTAAGTAATTTGCATTTACTCCAGATGCATCCCAACCCCGTAATTGAAGTCCTTTCCTCTGAAGCTGAGCTGTGGGATTGGCAAAGAATTCACACAGCAAAGCCATGTCACCAAACAGGCGTCTGACTGAAGACTCTCAGCAGAATCACTGCCACACAACCCATTTGGATGGACGCCCTTATTTTCAGCAGACGAAACTCTCCATCATTTGCAGTCAGGTCAGACCCGGCACTTGTGTGGTTGACGCTACTTCTCAGTGGGTTTTAGCTGTCAGCAATGAGCGGCAGAGGAGATAAAAACATGGACAGATGCCAACGCCAAGTGTGCTGGAAAACAGACATGTCTAAGGCTGACCTGGAGAAACCTGCAGACATGAGAAGGAGCTGGAACTTTCACCAGCCTTGGCTGCAGGAATCCCTGCAGGGGCTCCCCTGCAGACTGTCCTTCCTGACTGCCCTGACCCACTCCTCACCCTTCCCATGAATTGAAGTCTGACTGTGTCATCCTGTTTCCTGGGGGAGGGTCTTTCTTTCCAGTTGCACTGGGCAGCTTTGTCTTCAGTGCCCTCTGACTGTTTCCTCCTTGGTGGGGGGAAAGAAATAAGACCCTCTCTTGGTGGGATCTTCGTACTTGACTCCGTGACTCATCAACCAAGCTGGAGTTGTATTTCCCAAACGTTCCTGTATCATTTCAGGTGATGGTTGGCCACAATTGTGCAATTAAGAAGATGGAAGTTATGCGGAGTCATTGCCCCATGTTTGAGTTCCCTGGAGCCACTGTGAGAAATTCTCACGAACCTGGTGTCCTTAAACAGCAACCATCTCTTCTCTCCGGAGGCCAGAATTTGGAAGCTCCTTCATGCCTCCTCCAGCATCTGCTGCTTGCCAGCCATCTCAGGTGTCCTTCGGTCCCTTGGAAGAACTGAAGGAATTGCTGGTATAAAAACAGCTAGTGTGCTAATGAGTGAGCCGCCTTCTAATCTTCACAAACCCTTCCCTCATGTCCATCATGGGACGTCTCTGTGGATCCATCCCCACGGGAAGCTTACTCTGATTCTCAAGACACTTTGTGACATGGGTGAGCAAAATGAGCCCAAATCCCCAAAACCTGCGAAAGCGTGACCTTACCTGGCATAAACGACTCTACAGGTGCGATGATGTTACAACTGTTGGCCTTAGGTCATGTCATCGTAAGGCCAGGAAGAGGCATGCAGGAGATGGGATGGTGGACGCGAGAAGCCCGAGAGTGGAGAAGATGCTACAGCGCTGGCTTTGAAACCACAAGCCCAGGAATGCAGGAGCTGTTAGTAGCTGGAAAATGCCTTGGATCAGACTCTCCCCTGCCATCTCCAGAAGGAACCAAGCTTGGCACACACCTTGATTTTCACACCGAGAGCTCTGAACTGACCTTCTGTAAGACAGAGCTGTAAGAGAGTAGATTTGAGTTATTAAGGCCAATAAGTTTGTGGTAACTTTGTTACAGCTGCAAAAGGCAACTCTGATGAGGACCAACTCATTGATAAAGGCAAAGGGTGCAAACGGCGAGCTCTAGCCTGTGCATCAGATCCTGGCTCACTGCTCAGAAGCTGGGAACGGTGGGGGGCTAGGGCAAGGTCCCCACCAGCCCTGCACCTCACAGCGGCTGGACGTGAGACAAAACCTGCCAAGTGCCCCTGCCGAGCTCTGGGTAGCACATGGCAGTGTCATGTTCCCCCTTTATCTCATCAGCCTGCTTGGTACAGATGAAAACCTAAGATGGCCAGGGAGGACGCCCTCTCCCGAGTGCTGTGTCTGCAGGATGTACAGCTCAGGACAGAAATGTGGCTCCTGAGAGCAGAGCATGGCAGAGTCTGCAGCGTGAAGACTGAGTCAACGGGAGAACTGGTGCATGCTAAAAAGCCGATGCATCTTCAGAGAGAACCACCTGAGTCTCGTTGCCTTATCTAGGTGCAGGGCTTCCAAGGGGAGGAAAAACCAGCTCTAAAAAGCAAGTAGGGAGCTTCCAATAAAAAATCAGACCCTGTCCTCTTCATCTGTCTTTTTCCAAATAACATCAATAGTACAGTTTGATAATGTTATCTTGAAAGTAAATAAAGAGTCAGGTGCTGATACGTTGAATCTAATTTCCCTGCACTGCAGGGAGCAGGCTGCAGAGGCTCTGAGCTGGAGTTTGAAGGTGCAGAGAAGGGGACCCATTCCATGGGCAAAGCTGAAGGCTGGGAGCACTGGGGGTCTCCGTGTCAGGGGGAACATGTTCTCTAGTGGGGGAGGCCAGGGACCCCTTCCCTGCAGGCAGCGAGAGCTCTGCAGACCACAAATCAGAACTTGGCTCTTCCGTGCTCGCAGCTTTTCCATGCAGGGAAGGACACCGGCCCTTGGCTTGGCATCCGATGCCCCGTGTGGCCTGGGTCTGCCCGCTCTGTGCCTGACCCGTCTCCTTTCCCACGGGGCCCTGCCTCTCCCCTCTCAGCCTCTAGGACCTTGGAGAGGGTCTAGCCTGTTGGGTGGGGGCTGGTCCCCTGCTTAGAGGTTGTGGTCTCCACTCAGAGGATCTGCGACTGTCCCTTTGAGTGTTGATGGGTGGGATGCTGGGCTATGATTTGTCCCCCACTGGACAGTTCCCCAGGTATAATAATAGAACGTATTATTCAAAGCTAAACCATGGTCCAGTCCACAAGTTTATGGTATCTTACAGGAAAAGAGCTCAATGAGTTCTCCGCTCTGAATGCACCATGGGGAGAGAGATTTGAGGCAAAAATCAAGAAAGGAAGAAGCAAGCAACCAACAGATAAAATAGGGAGTTAGCCAACTCTGTAAAATTGCCACAAAGAAGAAAAACGAAGGCACACGATCTGGACTATAAAGGTTTTCTAGAAGAGCAGAAAATGCCGAAAATGCACAGTTTTGAAAGGCTTCTGTTTAGGAGATAATGGACCACAAGAGTAAATGCATGTTGCAGAAAACAAGAAGGAGGATAAAAGTGAGAATTTAAAACAAACATATGCAGAATATTTCTTGTCATTGTGGTATAACATCATCATTTTTTAAAAGAAATTACAAGCATTTACATATGCTGCCATATAAGTATTGAGAATAAAAAAATGATTTTCATAAGTTAAATCTACGACAATCAGATGTAGCATGGAAAAAAAATAAATCTCGGTCCAGAGCCTAGCTGTGAGAGTGATAACTTTACTTTCTTATCGCAATTCTTTATCAAGACCCCATTTTGGTTTGCTAAAGCTGCTGGAATGCAATATACCAGCAGTGGGTTGGCATCTACAGTGAGGAT
Source organism: Tamandua tetradactyla (assembly GCF_023851605.1). NCBI lineage: Eukaryota > Metazoa > Chordata > Mammalia > Pilosa > Myrmecophagidae > Tamandua > Tamandua tetradactyla. The sequence goes on along the minus strand of NC_135353.1, from coordinate 173,828,479 downwards.
TTGTTAATCTACAATTTACAGTTCTTAGACCCTGAACTGGTCCAGCTCAAGACATCACCAGGATGATACCTGGACTCTGAAGACGGGCTGCTGCCATCCAGGACTGCCCTGTCACACGGGAAGGCACGTGGCAGCATCTGCTGGGCCTTCTCTCCCAGACTCACAGCTTTCAGGTCCTGGGTCCTGTGGCTTCCTCTCTGAGTTTCTGTGGGTCTCTCTTAACTTCTCTGGAGCTTTTCTCTCCAAGCTCTCTTGGCTTCTTCTGTGTCTTTTTATCTTCTTAATCTCTGGGAGGATTAAGACCCACCTTGAATTGGGAGAGTCATATCTCGGATGGAATAACCCAACCCAAAGGTCCCACAGTAGAGCTGCACCCACAAGGGTGGATTAAAAGAGTGTGTCCTCTTCTGGGGTACAGAACAGCTTCACACCAGCACACCCCCAAATGACCAGGAGAGCTGGTGCTCCATCTTCATCAATAAGAGATGCCTCACATCCTTTTTTGGAAGATCGAATCAAACTTCCAAGGGGAATGTATCAGTCATCTATTGCCAGAAAATGGTGCGTAACAAACAATCCCCAAAATTCAGTGGCTGAAAAGACAGTCATAGACTGCAGATCATAATGGGCAGTTTCACAAATCTCTCACTGTTATCAGATGAGCTGCTAATTTAGGGCAAGTTCTTCCCAAAGTTATGGCAGAAGACTGGCCCATTCACACAAGCACACAGCAAACCTCTATTTGCATTGCTTTTCTAATATCTCACAGGCTAATGCAAAAAATATGGCCAAGCCCTACAAGATTCTTGTCCTTGCGAGAAGGCGCTGCAGCATGTCGTGGAAAAGAGATGCACAGGAACACCGGGTGCTATGAGACACCAGAAGAGGCGAGGAAGGATTCTTTCCCAGCACCTTTGGAGGGAGTGTAGCCTGGATTTCAGACCCCTGGTCTCCACCCCTGTAAGAGTAAATGTCTGTTTTTTCAAGCCATCTGGTTTAGGGACATTCGTTACACCAGCTCCCACAGTGGAACCTTGTTTTACACAAACTCAACACATGAATTCAGGTATGGCAATCACACGTAAATAAATACAGTCAGAGAGAGAGAGAGAGAATTAAAATTAGAAAATAATTATGTGATTAATTTTGTTTCCTTGTTACTAGAGTGTTTGCCCTATTTGCAAAATGTGTGATAGGTGTGTTTGTACAAGAAGTAATTATTAAATTGTGGTGTTTGCTACTGTGAGTGATTTTCCACTTACCCACAGCATCTTAGAACATATTGGGCGTGTAAAATCCTGCTGTACTGCGTGATACAAAGCTGAACTCGAGCTAATGCTCAACTATTCCCTCTTGGCATCCTGGGGCTCTCTGGAACCTTCTAACATCTTTCTGACATCCTTTCTTTCTTCTCTGATCCTCTACCTCCCAGCCTGGAGGATAGAGGTTGAATCAATGGCAGGTGGGATTGGGAGAAGGATAAGGTGCGAGAAGGGAATCCCCAAAGTGTGTCTCTTCTACTAAATAGCTTTTAAGATTTGGGGAACCATCATTAGAAGATATACCCTGGTCTCTCTTCTGACTGTTGCTGCATGAAGCTTAGGTATTTCAACAGAGAACGAGCAAAGACCAAAAGCCCACCAGTGAATTCTTGAGAGAAAAGAGAAAAAAATAAAGGACTGGGAGTAGGTATCTCATTCAATGCTGCACCTCCCGATCAGAGATTTACAGGGGCTTGGAAAGGTACACAAATCCCGTATTTACCAAATTCACCCTAAGAATATGCCTGGATGGGCAAAGCTGTGAGGTGCTACCTACACGGAGATCTCAGCATTTATGTGTCTTCAGTGGCTCCATGAGGCCGCAGGTCAGCTGCTTTTGCATAAAGCACCACAGGCATAAATACTTTAGGTTTTGCAGCCATTCAGTCTCTGTCATTGCAGCATGAAAGCTGCCACAGTGTGTAGATCAATGAGTGTTCTGATAAAACTTTATTTGTAAAAACAGGCGGAGGGCCAGATTTTGTCCATGGGCCATTGTTTTTTGAGCCTTGGGTGCCAGATTGAATTATATGCCCCAAGAAAGGATATGTTTGTAAATTTAACCCATTTATGTGGGTGTGAAACCATTGTCTAAAGGAATTTCTGAAGGTAATGTTTGTAGTTAAGGCAGTTAAAACCCAAATGAACTAAGTTGGGTTTTAATTTCTATGACTGCAAGCCTTATAGAGAGAAGAAACCAGAAACCCGGAGTCAGAGGTGGCCAGTGGGAGGTGTAACTCTTGTTAACCAAAACTGATCTGTAGTGTTTGTGATAGATGCTGGGGCAAACTATGATACTAATGTATCAGAATGTGGTAGGTCCCCTAAAATATCCTCTTCTTAAACCCCAGAACCTATAGATATATTATTGGGTTAAGGCTTGCCAGGGAAACAGAACCAATGGGAGAGATATCTATAGCTATATATCTATACACACACATATGTAGATATTATGAGGTTCATTGACTCATGTGACAGTGGGATTGACAAGGTTTGAACTTCATAGAACAGAATGCAAGTTAGGGGCACCAATGAAGGTTTCAGTGAATTCCCTGGGAGAAGCTGTCTGAAGTAGAGATGGAAATTCTTCCCTCTGACTGCCAAAATCATTGCTTCTCCCTTTGAGGCCCTCAACTGATTGCATGAGATTTCTTCCATTGCTGAAAGCAATCTCTGTTGATTGTAGATGCAATCATCAGTAGATGCAATCAACTGACTAACAATTTTAATCTATGAAAAACCCTCCCCATAACTATCAGGCCAGTGCTTGCTTGACTGAACATCGGGACACTATAACTGTGCCCAGCTGACAGGTGAACTCAACCATCAATGTTCCGTGGCAATGGGAGATTTCAAATGGAATCAAAGTTGCTAATCAGATGAGTGTAGAAGAAAGAGATTATCCTGGATTATCTGGGGGTGTCAATGTAATCCCCCAGATCCTTAAAGGTAGGAGAGGGAGAAAGAAGAGGGTGTAAGAATATGGCACTATTACAAGAACCAAAGCCACCACATTGGCTTTGAAAATGGAGGAAGTTATTGTGACCAAGAAATGCAGGAGCTTCTAGAAGCTGAAAGAGGCAAGGAAGTAGACTCTCCTCCAGAGCCTCCAGAAAGAATGCAGCCCTGCCAAAGCTTTGCCTTTTAGGACTTCTGACTTCTGTATCTAAGAGCTAATAATCTATATCTATAAAATATAGAGGGGAGGGTCTTTATAGATTAAAATTATTAGTCAGTTGATTGGATCTACTGATGATTGCATCTACAATCAACAGAGATTGCTTTCAGCAATGGGAGTTTGTTTTTGATTGACAAGGTTTGAATTTCATGGACAGAATGCAAGTTAGGAATACCAATGAAGGTTTCAGTGAATTCCCAGGAGAAGCTGTCGGAAGTAGAGATGGAAATTCTTCTGTTCTTATGTTTTACTTAAGCCACTGTATTTGTAGCAATAGGAGCCTCATACCCAGATTTGTACATATGTTACTAAAAAATGTGCATATTTTCACCTGTGAAATGAAAAAGAAAAACATTATCATTCAGCAGCAGCAACTTCTCGGTTTCTCAGTATTCATCTTGATGCTACACGAATGAAGCAAACGTGAACAGGCTTATGTGTAAACAAGGTGTATGTGATTTCATCCAGAAGATGCATCTTTCCTTAGATGTGCCGCGGGCCTCTTATTTGTTTGTTTTCATCTTCAGGTATAAGCATCGTGTGCCCTGGCTGGAGGAAGTTGAGGAATCAGGGAGGTGGGCTCCTTCTGAGGCACATTCTCTCCTTGGTCATGAGGTCTAGACACCGTGGAACCAGATGAACTTTTGTCTGGGGGAAGACACAAGTTCACAGACCAACACAGAGTCACAGGCAGCCATCCCCCATTGAAGCTCTCCAGTGCATGACCAGGCAACTCCTCCAAGACACTTGATTTCCCAGGACTGTCATCAAAAAGAGCCACTAACTGGGTGCCTAAAGACCACAGACGTTCTGGAGGCTGGAAATTTGAAATCAAATTGTTGGAAAGTTCTAAGTAGGGATCCATCTTGCTTTTTCCAGATTCTGGTGTTTACCGTCAACCTTTGGCCTTTCTTGGCTTAGAATGTTTCCTTGGTGTTCTTTGGTTTGTAGAGGCATCCTTCATGTTACTTGGCTTGAAGACATATGCTTGGTGTTCCTTGGCTTGTAGACACATCATGTTCCTTGGCTTATAGACACATCTTCATGTTACTTGGCTGATAGACACATCCTTCACGTTTCTTGGCTTGAAGACACATCCTTGGTGTTCCTTGGCTTATAGACACGTTCTTGGTATTCCTTGGTGTTCCTTGGTGTGTACACACATCTTTCATATTCCTTGGCTTGTAGACCCACACTTTGTGTTCCTTGGCTTGTAGACACATCTTCATGTTCCTTGGGTTATAGACACATTCCTGGTGTTCCTTGGCTTATAGATGCATCCTTGGAGTTCCTTGGCATGTACACACATCCTTCACATTCCTTGGCTTGTAGACAAATCCTTGGTGTTCCTTGGCTTGAAGACACATCTTCATGTTCCTTGGCTGATAGACAACATCCTCTAGGTTTCTTATCTTGTGGACACATCCTTGGTGTTCCTTGGCTTGTAGACACATCATGGGCCTTGGCTTATAGACACATCTTCATGTTCCTTGGCTGATAGACACATCCTTCACATTTCTAGGCTTGAAGACATATGTTTGGTGTTCCTTGGCTTGTAGACACATCCTTGTAGTTCCTTGGCTTATAGACACATTCCTGGTATTCCTTGGCTTATAGATGCATCCTTGGTGTTCCTTGGCATGTACACATATCCTTCACATTCCTTGGCTTGTAGACACATCCTTGGTGTTCCTTGGCTTGTAGACACATCTTCATGTTCCTTGGCTGATAGACAACATCCTCTAGGTTTCTTATCTTGTGGACACATCCTTGGTGTTCCTTGGCTTGTAGACACATCATGGGCCTTGGCTTATAGATACATCTTCATGTTCCTTGGCTTATAGACACATCCTTCACGTTTCTTGGCTTGAAGACATATGTTTGGTGTTCCTTGGCTTGTAGACACATCTTTGTAGTTCCTTGGCTTATAGACACATTCCTGGTATTCCTTGGCTTATAGATGCATCCTTGGTTTTCCTTTGCATGTACACACATCCTTCACATTCCTTGGCTTGTAGACACATCCTTGATGTTCCTTGGCTTGAAGACACATCTTCATGCTCCTTGGCTGATAGACACATCTTTCACGTTTCTTGGCTTGAAGACATATGCTTGGTGTTCCTTGGCTTGTAGACACATCTTCATGTTACTTCACTGATAGACAACATCCTCTAGGTTTCTTATCTTGAAGACACATCCTTGGTGTTTCTTGGCTTGTAGACACAACCTTCACATTCCTTGATGCTTGTAGATGCATCATTCCAATCTCTGCCTCCATCTACACATGGTCTTCTCCCTGTGTCTGTGTCTTTCTTCTTCTTATAAAGACACTCATCATTGGATTTGGGGCTAACCCTATTCCAGTTTGGGCTAAGCTTAACCAATCACATCTTCAAAGACCCATGTCCAAATAAGGTACAATTCATGGGCAGGGATGAGGGCCTGAACACGTCTTTTGGGAAGCACAATCCAACCTGTAACCCACATGTCACTGAGTCTGAAGAATGAGGGTTTGTGAGAGCTGTGATGGCAAGTGTTCCCTCATTGGGGAAAATGTCTCTGCCCCCACCACAGAAGAGTGGACATCAGCACAGTGGTGCTTCCCGGGCCACTCCAGGAAATTAAAGGACTTAGGGTGAACGTTTGATGTGCAAGCACTTCTGTCAATGTGGACGTTTACAGGCATAACAGGAAGTCAGCGCAGGAGTCGGAGCTCAGAATGCTGAATTCTTTCACCAAAACGAAACTGTCAGGAATGTTCAAGCTTGGTCGCTAGAAGAAAGAAAGAGCCTTAAGTGAGTCTGAATATGAAAGGCAAATAAAGAGCTGGGAGGATTGGGAAGCTTTTGCTTGCGACGCTTCCTTCCCCTCTGGGCTCAATTTTGGAGCCGACATTCCTGCCAGCTGAGACTTGGTTGCTCTGGAAGCTGCCAGTCCACAGTTGGACGTACCCTTCTGCTTTCTTCTCCAAACATGAAATCAATAAGAAGCTCACAGGGACAACCCAGAAGTATCCTCCTCTGCCTTCTCCTCGTTTACGTCAAAAGTATCTCACCTGCTGTTTAAAAGCTTAAGGATAAAACATCTTTAAAATCCCAGCAGCTCAAGGGTTGGGGTAAGCCCAGCTCTTGTCCAGTCCCTGGGAGCCGAGAGGGATGTTTTGTTTCTCCCTTCAGCTCCTGATGACAAGCTTCCTCTAGGCCCCTCCTGAGCACCCTCCTCTCCTGACATGTTTTAAAAGAAAGAGCCCAAGGAAGCATGGCACAAGTGCTCTGTGGACATGCAGACACGAAAGGAGTGACAGCTGTCCACACCTGACCTGGCCCACACTATACGGCTTTGATGCTGTGAAAGTTTTCAAACATTCTGGTCTTAAAGAAAGCTAAGAGCCCGGTGACCTTGCTCCCTCATTAGCCATCCCTCCAGCTCCCACATGCACGCGTGGGAAACATCTTCTGCATCCCTGGCTAATGACTCAGCTGTGTGGGAAACACCTCTTGCATCCCGGGCTAATGACTCAGGAAAGAGACGTGACAGCATGCTGCAGTTTATCACTGAGTCTGAGTGACATCAGCCATTTGAGGGGATGGAACGTTCTCAAACATTTCAATGATGTCCATTGCACTGACGTGTCAGGTCCAGGGCTGATGATCGTGTTTGCTTCAGGTATGAGAAAAGCATCTCATTTCTACTTGAAAGCAGTGTCATGGAAACGTCCAAATAGCAACGCTTCCCTCTCTCTAAAGGGAAGGGAAGTTGATAATCACTCTTTTCCGGTAAGGAAAAATGGCGGCGTTCTAAAAAGTGGGATGCGTACACATTTTTCTAAAGCAATCAGAACGCATCTGGCTGTGGAGTGGCAGCTGCAGAGAAGCTGGGTTGGGTCTTGTGTTCCAGTTCCCCATTGCTGGGACCACCTGATGTCATTTGGGTGGGGGGACATATCCCCAAGTGAATGTGAGAACCAGTGTTCTTGCTTGTGGGCCTAGGAGAGAATCAGCTCTTGCACTTGCAGTGCAGGAGAAAATTCCCTTGCGGACAAATTACTAGAATGCTCTCTTCCTGCCTCACTGGCTGTGATAAATTTTAACAAAATGTGAGCTGTGGTGAAATTGATTGTGAAATCAATCCCCATAGGCGAATCCTTTGACTGTCTCCTTGGCTGCTCCACAAACAGGAGCAGGAAGTGGCAATAAAGTAGAAATCAAGAGTCACGGGACTCTTTTATAAGAGAAACCCAGCGGTGAGGGCAAAAACCACATATTTCATAATGTACGGACACTCACCCTCAAAGGAGGATACTTATCTTTGTGGAGTTTTCATGCACATTTTAAAGCTTGGACAGACTTCATTTCCACACAGCATGCCCAAACTATCTTCTCTGAGTGCCCAGAACTCTTCTATTCTCTATACCCTTAAACCAAATTGCTCTGGATCAGCTCACACATCTCCCGCTGGATCCTCAAAGCTCTGCACAGCTCTTTCTGACTCATTGTGAAGTTGGTGGTCTCCACAGGTTTTGAGTCTGCAGCTGGCTTAAGAGTTCTTTGGCCATGAGAACCCGTCTTCTACTTATTTTTGTTTCTTCAAGTACCTTGCTCATTGTCATGATTTCCTGGGGCTGCTGTACCAAACAACACAAACTGGGTGGTTAAAGCAACAGAAATGTATTCTCTCCCGGTTCTGGAAGGCAGAAGTATGAATCCAGATGTCAGCATGGGAGTGCTTCCTCCAATATCCATCGGGAAGGATCTCCTCCATGCTTCTCTCATGGATTCTGGAGGTGGCTCATTAGAAATCCATGGGGCTCTCTGCCTCATGCAGTCTCAGGTGCCTTCCCCACTCGTCTGCGTCTCTTCCTTTTTTCTTATGAGGACTCCAGTCCTATTGGATTGACATCATCTTCAAAGATACTGTTTTCAAATAAGGCCACACTCATGGGATAGGGGAACTTAGGGTTTGGTTGCATCTGTGGGAATGGACACGATTCAACCCACAGCACACATCCCTTTGTGCTATCGTCAGTCAAATAGTAGAGAAAGATTGTAAGTTTGACCTTTGGAAGGAGGATGCTGCATTCACCCGGAAACTGTTTGCAGGGCCATGTCATGTGCACTGTGAAAGCAAGAGACACTCCTTGGCCTCATGGAGGTCACTCTCTTGGGAGTTTCAAATGGTTCATTGTCCCAGCAGTGACATGTGACAATATGTGTGGGGCGTCGGCCACCAGGGAGGCTCCCCCCCAGGTACACGGGGATTTCATTGGGGCTCAGGCACATAGATGTGGCTGACCACATGGGTGGCTGACCTCAGTCTCCAGCCCCTCCAGAGGCCAACCTGAGGCTCTATGACACAAGAACCCCACATAGATCACAGAGCTAGCAGAGACCATGCAAGTAGCCCAAGGCTCCAAGTAACACGAGCATCCAAGGGCTCAAAAGTGACCGCCCAGGAGCTAGAGACAAAGGCCAAATCTGTCTTTGGGTGAGGTTAAACTTTCCTAAACAGCGTCATGTTGGGGATCGAACCATCCCCCACAAAAGGCATGCTCAGGTCTCCGCCCCTGGTCCGTGGGTGTGAACCCATTTGTAAGACCCTAAGATGTCACAAGGTACAGATGTCCAGGCTGACTGAGGGGTGGCCTCATCCTTCACAGCTGAGTCCGTATAAGCAAAAGGACAGTGGACACAGAGTAGAAGCCATGGGGGAATCAGGAAGCTGGAAGTCAGAAGCCAGAGGAGAAAGGAGAAACTGCAACCACATGCATCACAATGTGACAGAAAGCCGAGGAACCTCCAAGTTGCCGATCAACCAGGAGATGTCAACCGTAGGACAAAGCAAGCCTTCTAGGGTCCTAAATCATGACTTAATAATCTTCTGTTGCTAAGCCAACCGGTTGCATGGGGCGTATTTTAGCAGTGGGGAAACTGAGGCACATCGCCTTGATGCATTGTGTGGACAGCACCATACAGTGGTGCTGAGGCATCCCTACCTTGCAAGAGTGAGTAGGAGAAGAGCCCCTGGCCAGCCCAGGAGACCCTCCGCCTACCCCTAAATGCCGTAAAGGTGGGTAAAGGGATGCTGACCTCTTATGGGGCAGTGGCATGCTCTCCGAGGAAGGCAAGCAGGAAGCAGATGTTGTGTGAACATTTGGAGGCAGGCGCCGTGAGCAGTGACCTATGTCCAGCGCGTTCGGGACTGAACAGGGGGCAAGCAGAGGTCAGAAGCAACAGGGCTCAGTGTGGGGGTGAGGGGCTTGGCATTTCTTTTGACCATGATGGAGAGCTGAGGCAAGGCTTTCAGCAGCTTTGGGTGGGACCTGAATGTCCTTGACAAATCAGACTGGTTGCCTTTTGGATCCTGGAACAGGGGGGCCAAAATGGACGCAGGGACCTCAGCTAAGAAGCTGGTGCCGTTGATGTATTTTCCAAAAGACTGCTCCCTTCCTGGGCCCCATCTTGTCTGCCCCCAAAGAAGGGGTGCTTTTCTCGTCTCAGCCTTGCTCGATCCTTGGGTATCTCATTTCCACGCCTCCTTTCCATTCCAAGTCCCGTCCGCTGCTGGGAAGAGTGGCCTTTAGTCCCCATTCCCAGCCTGGTGATGTCCTTGCTTGCTCAGCAGATGTTTCCATCCTGGGGCGTGCAGGCAGGGTCTCCCTGCTCCCCCACTCCCAGTGCATTGAAGACTCTGTGCATGCAGCCTCATCGGACTCCAGAGGCGTACCCTGATTTCCCCAGCCTCTTGCTGCCGCCGTGCTGTCATGCTTCACTCATGGAACCCTTGAGAGCATCGACTTGCAGGAAAGCTTTGAATCATGCATCCCACGGTGCTGGCTTGAAAGTCCCTTAGAGAAGCCATGCTTTAATCCTGACCCAATCTTGTGGGAGCAACTGTTTCTTTTCATTCTGATTCAATACCGTCGGTGGGAATGCTTTCATTCGATGATCTCCGTGAAGATGTGACACATCCAATTGTGGGTAGGACTTTTGATTAGATGGAGATGTGTGTTTATTAGTATACTGGAATCTTTTAAAAGAAGAAATATTTTGGAGAGAGCCAGAAATGACAGAAGCCTCAGAGCCAACAGAGAGCAGATGTGGACGCTTGGAGAACAGTGGCTTCAGAAATAGAGACACAATGTTTGGAGATACTTGGAGGCCAGCAGACGTCACCATCAGATGCTAAGCAAGCCAAAACCCGTGGAGAGACAAGGAAAACCAAGAGATAAAAGCCAGCCCTGGAGAAGCAAAGAGAAGAATCCCCACAGGAACAGAGGCTGGAAGCAACAGAGCCCAGGAGCAAGGGACCAGCAGATGCCAGTCACTTGCCTTTCCAGCTAACAACGCTTTCTGACCCACCGACCTTCCTTGAATGAAGGTGACGTCTTGTGATTGCCTTAAGTTGGACACTTTGACTTCCTTGGAGCTGCAAACTTGTAACTTATTAAATTCCTCATTGTCAAAGCTGTTCCAAGGCTGGTATATCGCATTCCGGCAGCTTGCAAACTAACACACCCATTGATTCATTTTCCATCAAGCTCAAGTACTCATCCCACTGAAGAGTTAGGGTTCAGCAAGGTGAGCAGGGACTGGACTAAGGGCAAAGGTTGGGGCAGGAAGGCAGGAGAGCCTGTGGCTGTCCCCAGCGGAGCGTGAGATCTGATGCACAAACCGAGTTACAAACTGTGGAAAACTCAGCCTGGCCCAAGAAAACCCTGGGGCTACTGTGGGGTGGTTGAGCCCGGGGTGTCCAGAGAGCTTGCTCAGGTTTCAGTGGCCTATTGGGATGGCTAACCCCACCACGGAGGGATGGACATTCCTTCGCTGGACAGGTATCACCCCTTTAGGAGAACCCATACCTTTCCACACGTCTACCTGGGATCCAGCCCCACCTCCCTCTGAACATTTGTGCTATAGGACTCTTTGATCAGCTTCCTTCTTCTGGAGTTGAAAACATACTAAGTCAGGATCAGGTGGAAACAGTTATTGGTGTGAAACAAGAGAAGATTGTCACAACTTCGAGGGAAGCATACGGGAGGATCCTTTAGATGAGCTGCAGGGTCCAGCCACACTGATCTCAGCAACTGGGCAAGGGAGTTGGAAACCAGATGAGGTTGGGACAAAGCCATGGGGCCTTGGGCACGGAGGGGCCGTGTGTGCATCTTTTCAACAAAGAATCAAATGTTAGAGCCCACAGATGTGTTTCCAAGGGGCTCTGCTTCCATCACCCTGTAAAGCAATTGTGGCATGGCAGCCCTGAGTGATGGATGCCTTATAAACACGCAATTAAGTGCAGTGACCGGAATCGCTCGCCATGTCATTTACATTTCCTGTAGCCTTGGAACCACTCGGCGTCCACTCAGCCATCTCGTTGGTAGCCAAGGCAGCAGGCAAACCTGTGACTTCCCGTGTGGTGTCTGCTTGCCACAGACCAAAGCGGGTGTTCCATCACCAGGGGAGTCAGGCTCTGAGATGATCTCATGGACTCACTGATATTATCAGTATCTTTCTGTGCTCTCAACAGCTCCAGCTCTGAGGAGTGGAGGAGAGACCAGCATTCAGGACCAAGCCTCTGAGGTCTCTAGGGGGTGAATCTGTTCCATGGTTCTCTCTTGGCTTCTGGAAGTGGCCAGCCATCCATAGTGTTCTCTGCCTCACGCATTGCATGGTTCCCTCTGTTTGTGTCCAAATTTCTTCTTCTTATAAGGATGCTACACATATTGGACTAAGGATCCACCCTAATTTGGTATGACCTCATCTTAGCTTGACTAATTCCATCTGGGTCCACCCTAATCCAGAATGAGCTCATCTTAACTTACCTAACTCCATCTGAATGACTTTATTTCCAAATAAAGTCATGTTCTAAGCTATTGGAGGTTAAGACTTCAATGTATCGTTTTTTGGGGACGAGCACAATTCAATCCATAACAGACCCCAAAAGTTGACCAGGTCAGGAGAGAAGATCTCGTTAAGCAGCATGATTCTAGGGAAGTGGTTATTAGAGACAGACCAAAGTCAAGACGGAAGCCAAAAGACAGCAGGAGGGAATGGATTAGTCCAAGTCCCAAGTGATCTGTGCTGAATTTGGAGTAGATGGCACAATTGGTTGGCGATGTCCTGGCAATGTCCACACAGTGGGTGCTGCATATAGCGGATGAAAAGGGGGGTCAATTAGAGTTACCTGCAGGTCAACACATTCATCCCCACGTGTTGGGGTGCTACCACTGATACTCACAGCTGTCTCTCCCCAAGATCGCCCTTGGCCAAAGGGAACTGGCTCATCCCAGGTCCTCAACCTCCTGGGAGACAACCACAGCCCATCATGGGTTGGCTGCCTTGCCTACCCCTGGGCAGAGAAGACATCTCAGAGTGAAGCCCATCCACCTTGGGACCATCTGAGTGAGGACATCTGTTCTAGTTTTCTAGCTACTGGAATACAATATACCCACAATGGAATGGTTTTTAAAAGGGGGAATTTAATAAGTTGCTAGCTTACAGTTCTAAGGCTGAGAAAGTGCCCCAATTAGAGCAAGTCCAAACTAAGGCATCAATAAGAGGTTACCTTCACTCAAGAAAGGCCGATGAAATTCAGGGTTTCTCTCTCAGCTGGAAGGGTACATAGTGAACATGGCGACATCTGTAGCTTTCTCTCCAGGCTTCTTGTTTCATGAAGCCCCTGTGGGGATGTATTCTTTCTTCATCTCCAAAGGTCTCTGGCTGCGTGGGCTCTGGTCGTTCTCGTGGCTCTCTCGTCATTCTCCAAAATACTTCCTCTTTTAAAGGATTCCAGTGAACTCATCAAGACCCACCTGGAATGAGTGGAATCACATCTCCCTCTAATGAGAGATTAATACCCACAAATGGGTGAGTCATCTCCATGGAGATAATCTAATCAAGTTTCCAACTTACATTATTGAACAAGGGTTAAAAGAAACAGTTGCTCCCACAAAATTGACTAGGGTTAAAACATGGTTTTCTAGGGTACATAAAGTCTTTCAAACCAGCATAGCATCTGTGCTAGTTTGCTAGCTGCCGGAATGCAACACACCAGAAATGGATTGGCTTTTAATAAAACGGGATTTATTTCATTAGTTCTTCAGAGGAAAGGCAGCTAACTTTCCACTGAGGTTCTTTCTTACATGGAAGGCACAGGATGGTCTCTGCTGGTCTTCTCTCCAGGCCCCTGGGTTCCAACAACTTTCCCCGGGGTGAGTCCTTTCTGCATCTCCAAAGGCCTGGGCTGAGCTGTGAGTGCTGAGATGAGGTATGCTGAGCTGCTTGGGCTGTGCTCCATTGAGTCTTTCATTTAAGCATCAGCCAAGTAAGTCAAACGTCATTCATTGCAGCAGGCACACCTCCTAGCCGACTGCAGATGTAATCAACAACAGATGAGGTTCACATACCATTAGCTCATGTCCACAGCAACAGAACTAGGTGCCTTCACCTGGCCAAGTTGACACCTGAATCTAACTGCCACAGCATCTGAGTTCAACTTCTTTCCATGCCCAATCCTGATTCCTTTATGGTGACGCAAGTTCTGGTCCTGAGAGCTCTCTGCACGAGCATGGACAGCTGTCTTAGCATCTGTCCCCCAGGGAACCAGACCCACCTCAAGGGAATCTGGGATAGGCAGATGGACTCAGATTCTCGAATGGGATGGGGAACTAAGGTCACCTGTAGGTGGGTGGAAACCAGGACCATTGCTGGACATAGGTGGGGCAATGATAGATTCTGGAAAGGTCTTTGGGTGCTGTGGTGAACATTTTCGCTGCATGTGAGCCAGTGCATAAGAGCCATTGGCCAGTTCAGTTCTGAGAGGAGGTGGTCCTAAGTGTAGGTATAATGGGGACAGATGGATCCTTTTGGGATCACTCTCAGAGAAGGACATAGAAAGGCAGAAGATGATGAGCTCCTAATTTGAGGCAAAATGTGACCCTTCCAGCCCCCATTGGCAGAGTCTAAGCAGAGTTCGCTCCTGCAGCAGGGGACCAAGGGAAAGAAGGATTAATACTGAGAAGTTAGCATCAGAGCTATGTGTGTAGCTGGATGCTTGGCTCCAGCAGATAAGGCCAAGGTCAGGGCTTGGCTGGGAAGCAAAAGGACCTTGAGAACCCTTGTCTCTCCTTGGAAGGCTGTATCTGCCCCCCACCCTGAGACAATATCTGTGTCTCCCTCGGGGGCTACTTCCAACTCCCATCCTGCCCTCTGGAGCAACAACTCAGGTCCAGGCTCATGATGACCCACCTGCTTAGGGTGGAAAGGGACTGCAGTGGGTTGGACAGACACGGCCACATTCCAACCCCCAGGACCTGCAACAGTGGCTTTCTTTGGAAATCGGGTCTTTGCAGATGTAATCATTTAAGATGAAGGCATTCTGGGTGGGCTCATAAATCCAAGGACTTGTATCCTGGTGTCCAAAGAATAAGAGGGACACGGCTACTCAGGGAATCTGAGCAAGAGAAGCAGAAATTAGAGTGATGGGGCCAAGGAAGGCAAAGGATGGCTGGCATCCAGAAAGAAGTAGAAAGAGGCAAGGAAGGGTCTTACTCCAGAAATCTCAGAGGGAGCACAACCCTGCCAATACTTTGATGTCGGACCTCTGGCCTCCAGAACAGGGAGACAATATATTCCTGTGGTTTTAAGACGCCCGGTGTGTTGGTACTTTGTTGCAACAGCCTCAACACATGAGGAAAAAGCCTGATGTCAGCAGAACCCAATGCACCCCAGATTGTGATAACGGGGCGTTTCGTCCTCACAGATGATAAGATTTAGCACAGCGGCCAAGGATCTGGAGATGGTGCTGATACCCCACTGAGTTGGCTCTGAGAGGCTTGGCCAACTGCCCCTGGTGGCAAGTTGAGGACACTGGCCATCCACGGCTGCCCACACCAACATGTATTTGGGGTGGTCCCCACTGGCACATGTGTTCAGGAGGTGGGTTCACCTTCCACCTCAGCCGACACCACCGTCCATGGCTTTCCCCAGTGCTCCGTCTGGATTTAGGGGTTAGTCAATGATGCACAGGACCTGGAGACTATTTTACAGAACAGGGGGATCTTCAGGGGATGCTTGAAACAAAAATTGAGAAATGAATAGGTATTATTCATTATGCACGATTGTCACTGAAAATAGAGGGATATGGAGATGGCTGTTGGAAACGGCCCCTTCTGGTTGGGGACGCTGCTGACAAGGGGCAGCAAAAGAACAGCCAACCTGGGGGGAAAGGCAGTCCCCCTTAAACTGCAACTTGCCCCTGCAACCTGGCATTCCACCCTCCTACCAGCACTTGATTACCTGCTGTCTCCTCTGCCTCTCAAAGGATTTAGTCCCAGGAGCCCATCATGTCCTGCATCTCCGCCTTCCTTGCCTGGAGAAAGGGGTCAAAAGCCAACAATTGGATACCTCCATCCCAGCATTCCTGCAGGCAAGCCCCTTGCCTCCAAATCAGGCCTCAGAGGGACAAATAGTGATGTCAGAAACTGTGGACCCCCACAGGAAACTCTGGGAAACTGTTTATGTCTCATACACCTTAAGGAATTTTTCTTCTGCTTAAACCATCAAAGTGAGGTGTGTAAAATTGTCTCTCCATGAAGACAGATTTATAACTTTTTTCTCTGTTGTTCTGTTTGTGCTTTATGTGTCTTGGGACTGTGCTGTAAGTGTATGCAATTATTATATCGCCCCCTTTAACTGAAATTTTTATAAATAGATTGTGGCTTTATCTGTGCTAACACTCTTTGCTTTAAAATCTGTTTTGTTTCCTATTACTAGATTCTTATTAACCAGATTTTCCTGGCTGATTGTTGTGGCAGTTAGGTTCAGGTGTCAACTTGGCCAGGTGAAGGTGCCTAGTTCTGTGGCTGTGGACATGAGCCAATGGCACGTGAACCTCATCTGTTGCTGATGACATCTGCAGTCAGCTAGGAGGCGTGTCTGCTGCAATGAATGACATTTGACTTAATTGGCTGGTGCTTAAATGAGAGACTCAACGTAGCACAGCCCAAGCAGCTCGGCATTCCTCATCTCAGCACTCACAGCTCAGCCCAGGCCTTTGGAGATGCAGAAAGGAATCACCCCAAGGAAAGTTGTTGGAACCCAGGGGCCTGGAGAGAAGGCCAACAGAGATCACCCTGTGCCTTCCTACATAAGAAAGAACCTCAGTGGAAAGTTAGCTGCCTTTCCTCTGAAGAACTAACAAAATAAATCCCCTTTTATTCAAACCCAATCCGTCTCTGGCATGTTGCATTCAGGAGCTAGCAAACTGGAACACGTGTCATTTGGCAATCATTTTTCCAACCCTTTGATTTTCAGCTTCTCTGTATTTTTCTGCTTTTAGTGACTCTCTTGTGACAACATCTACTTGGATTACTGTTATGTTCTAATCTCGTCTTAAATGGAGACATTACCCCATTAACATGGATATACTTTATTTTTTTCATTCAGTCATATTCTGTGTTCTCTATTATTTCTCATATTTTCCAATCTTTAGGTTCGACTGACTCCCCCCAGCTTAAATAGTTTGGAAGGAATTTCCCCTCTTTTTACTGTTTTTGTGGTGGCTCTGAAAGTCCTGACATTTGTGTTTAAGTTAATAACTTAAAGAGTTAATCACTTTCATTATTATTCTCCTGAAAATAGCTCATCAGAAGATATTCTCTCCCCTAACACGGGCCAGTCTTGAAATTTCAATAGGAAAGTAGATGAGAGACAGAAGAGTAGATTAGGTCTCGTAGAAAATGATGTTTTAAAATGCATTTTAGTTTCTAGAGCAGTTTTAAGTTCATGAAAAAATTGTGGAGAAAGTAAAGTTTCGATATAGCACTTTTCCCCACTTCCTACAAAATTTCCCCTGCTGGTAACGTCTTGCATTAGTGTGGCACATTTGTTACAATTGATGCACCAGTTTTGCTATATAAATATTAACTAAAACCTATAGTTTACGTGTGGGTTCTCTCTTTGTGTTACCAACAGTTCCAAGGTTTTGAAAACGGCATAACGTCACACTTCTACAATCACAGTATCATATCAAGAGTTTCAGTGCCCTGAAAATGCCCTGTGCACCACACATTCTCCCACCTACGCTTTCGAGACCCTGGAAATCACTGATCTTTTAACTGTCCTTATAGCTTTTCCTTTTCAAGAGGAAAATTAGTTTTAACCTTAAAATATCTTAACATCTTTATCTGAAATATTCTCTTGACCCTTCAAGATACAGTCATTGAAAATCTATGCAGTGAAATGTGTCTCTTCTGGAAGCTAAAAAGCAATTAATTATCCAATTGCATGTATATGTGGATAATCAAAATTACAAAAATTACATCGTCATCATCGATCATTATACACAATCATTTGTAATGATGCAGTATAACACTTATAAGTGATGAAAATTAACTTGAATTTTTGCTTTCTTTTGCTGATTTTTCCCCTTCCCTCTTTTACCAACAATTTTGTTAGCTAAATGGCTGCGTTCTTTAAAAGTCCATTTTATATTTTCTCAGGGTTTAAAATTTCCTGTTTGAAAAATTTCCATCCATTGGCAGCATTTGGCAAATCTTCCCACCAGAGACACCTGAACAGCTATTTTTTTGTTCCTTGTAAGAGGGTCTCTTTTGAAGTTTTCAGGAAGCACTCGCCGACAGATGCAGGTTTCCCCAGGTACCCAGACCTGTAATTTCTGCCCCAATTCCCCAACCCCCCTCCCGTCTCTATAGGATAGAAACTCCTATCCCTACTCAGTGGCCCTTTCCTACTGATCCATTCTCCTTAGACTACACACCATTCTATCAGGGATAGATTTTACCAGGCGTCGTTGGTTTTGACAACTCCAAACCGTCCTCTTATTAACACTTTCCTCATTAACGTGCTTTTCCTCAATTTTTCCCCATTGTAGCCTTTCCTGAGTCGAAGCTACATGAATCAGCAGAATTTTTTGATGAAGACAGTGTTATAAAACCGCTTTGACCCCTAGAGTGGCCTGGTTCACAGCTGCCTTTTGAGCTCTTGAAAGGTGGCCATTCTCTACATTTAAAGTAAAATGTCACACAGATTAATTAAAAATATTAATTTTGTTTCTATTTCAATTTGATTTAAATAACCACAAATGGCTACCATGGAACATTGCAGGTCCACACGAAAATTTCGATATTAACAGCCATGTGGATATTTCTTTTTATTTACAAATTCCTGACATCAATCTTACACTTTCCTTTGATTCTCAAACGAAGCTGCAAAGGCATTATTGACACCTGGATTTTATAAAAGATGAAACGGAGACTCAGACACGTGCAATGAGGTTTTGAGAGGCACAGGCACGCAGCCGCTCTGCCCTTCTCTCATGAGGTTCTGGTTTCTCATCTTTTGTGGTCTGTGCACACCAAGCCCCCTCTCCAGCAGGGGAGTCTCACCCGCTGTTTTTCTTTGCCGGATAAATGCCGGTTATTTTCCTCCTTCAGGTCTAAGGTGAAAGGTCCCTGGTTTCCTTTCTACTCGGCAGTCATGGCACTCCGTGCCTGTTGTATGTTATATGCATGTGTTCACATATAACTGTGCACAGATATACGTGTGTGTGCATGCATGATATCATATGTCTATGTGTGTGATCGTGCATGCATCCACATTTATTTGTATATATGCCGATGTGTTTGGTTTTTGTTAGTTGTCGTCATTCTTTGAGAGGTACGTGTGCTGGTTTGAAAGTACAATGTACCCCAGAAAAGTCATATTTTAATCCTGATTCCGTCTTGTGAGGGCAGCCATTTCTTTTCATCCTAATTCAATACTGTAGGTTGGAAACTGTGGGTTAGATAATCTCCGTGGAGATGTGGCGTGCCCAATTGTGGATGTGGTCTTTTGATTAGATGGAGATGTGACTCTATCCATTTCAGGTGGGTCTTGACTAGTTGACTAGTGTTTAAAAGGGGAAACGTTTTGGAAACACCTCAGAAATGAGGGAGCCAACAGAGAGAGCAAGCTGGCACAGTGGCCAATATTTGGAGAACAGAGATACGGATGTTTGGAGATGCTTGGAGCCCAGCAGACATCACCATGAGGTGTGAAGCAAGCCAGATCCTGGAGGGAGCCAAGGGAAGCCAAGAGATGAAAACCAGCCCTGGAGAAGCAAAGTGAGGAACCCCTACAGGGACAAAGGCTGAAACCAACAGAGCCCAGGAGCAAGGGACCAGCAGATGCCAGCCACATGACTTCCCAGCCGGCAGAGGTGCTCCTGACTCATCAACCTCCTTTGAGTGAGGGTATCTTTCCCTGGATGCCTTAGTTTGGACATTTTTATAGGCTTAGAACTGTAAACTTATAACTCATTACATTCCCCTTTTCAAAAGCCATTCCAAGCTTGGTATATTGTATTCCAGCAGCCCGCAGACCAACAAGGTATGTTTCGATTAAATCGGGACAAAATTCACAAAGCATGAAGCTAACCATTTTAAAGCAAACAATTCAGTGGTGTTTGGTATAGTCATGATGTCATGCATTTGCTATCTCTACCACTTTTTATACCATTTTCATCACCATAAAAGGAAACCAATTATGCATGAGCAGTCACTCTCCATTCGAAGGTGGAGATCTTGGGTTATTTTTCCTCCACCACAGCCATTCCCCCTTTCCCTCTTTAATAAGTCCCTGATTTGGTGTAGTTGGGCCTGCCCCAACACAGGCAGGTCAGCCTCCTCCACTTCGTCAGTAGTCAAACTTGAGATTTGAGGGCACATGTGGGTAATTTCTGAGTGCTTCTGCTCTTCCTTCCTGCTAGGAATACATTCTTGAGGATGTGATGTCCGGAGCTGCAGCAGCCATTGTGAGGGCATGAGGGGTACTTTCACCACTGCTGGAAGATGGGACAGTGGAGACACTGGAAGGATCGGTGTCTGTGATACTAAACCAGTGCTGGGACAGCACACCTCCAGACTTCCCATCAAACAAATAACACATGTTCCCAGTTTTCACCCATTATCAGCCAGGTCTCACTTGCATGGGGGCACGTATTCTTATGGATATGAGTATGTTCTCATTGGTCATCATCATAATCTCAGAACAGCACAGAGCTTGACACAGAGCAGGGGCCCCGTAGGCATGTGTCAAATGAGCAAATGATCACAGAGAGCTTCCAAAAACATCATGCAGATATCAGGGTGTCCTGGAGAAACCTCAGTATGTTTCTCCTGCCCTGTAACTCCCAGAAAGATGGAAATCATTTAACACATCTACTCTAATTCACCATTGACAAAACTTCTTCTATCATCGTCCCTTGACTTATGAGCTGAGGACTTTCTTTGCCCTTCTTTCTCTTTTCCTTCACAGTAGCCAGGTCCTGCCAATTCCCTAGTTTCTCTCCCACTGGCTAAATGAGGCAGAGAAAACAGAACTCTGGAGTGATGTGTGGATCTCCCGAGGCCTCCCCTCCCTTGCCCCACCTGCTGAGAAGTCTTTCGTTACCTGTTCTGACCCATCTCTTCTTTACCCATGTAGATTGTATGAATTCCTCTGCCTACATCACAGGGACCAATGCTCCAAGGAGCATTAGCAGGAAAAACCGATTTCTCTCCTGTTCAACAGGAGTGATTCAGAAAAGGACAGCACAAGACTCTCTGATAATAGCACAACATTGTAATGATGGAAGGCTAGGGGCATGGATGAGATCAGATGGAAGGATAGAGGATGAAAAAGTGGGATTTTTTTTTTTTTTTTTTGCATGGGCTGGCACCGGGAATCAAACCCAGGTCTCTGGCATGGCAGGCGAGAACTGTGCACTAAGCTATCGTCACACTGCCGGTAAATGACGTGATTTGATGTTCAAATATAGAAAGATTTTGCATGAGTGAGATTCGTATGCTGTCAACATTGCCAGGTGCTGAAAATGGGGCGGTATGTTGAAAAACTGCAATCAGTGCAAACTGGAAGAAATGGAAATGTCCTCACATAGATCGTGGTGGGAGATGCATAAACTATGTGGTTCTCCCAGGAACCATGGATTGTACAGGTAGAATGGATTGTATGGTCTCTGAATACAGCTGTTTAAAAGAATATACAAAAAGATAAAAAAAAAACAAAGAAGATTTCTCCCAATTCCTCCCAGCCATTCGTGCTGATGTGAAAATATACCCATGTCTGGTGGAAAAGGATTCCTCCTTGTCAAATGGTGTCTGCCTGCATGCTCGGAGCAGGGCTTCTGGGCTGTGCCAGTGGTGCTCATCATAGCACCACCTGTGTGGCATTTGGCATCTGGATTTTGCACTTTTTAGGCTTGCCTTGCCCTCCCTGTCCAGCCACTTAAAAGACTTGAATTCCTGTAACCTCCTCCTAAGGAGTAGCATACCTTGTGCATTTGTTTCTTCTAGTCCAGGGCACGATGAAAGGCTCTCAAAATTCTAAGGTATTTCCCTTCTGTAGAGAAAGAGATGCAAGTCTTACATTTCATTAGGGAGCCCATAAATTACATTCTCATATGCGGCTGCAGCTCTGAAATCTTGCATGCCTTCTTTTCTAAGCAAACACTCCTTTTCTTTCCAATTTCTTTAGCCTGGTTTCTTTCTTCCATTATCCATCTACCTAGCTACTCACATAAGCAGCTTCTCAGAAATCCTTTTAAGCTCTGTAGGATCTGCTAATAGAATGCTTGAATGTTGCTTTGTCTCCAGTGATACTTAGGATTTCTGCCATTCCCGCGCTGCTCCCCCCTCAACACCGTGGGCTTTTTCCTTTCTGCTCCCAGAACAGGTGTTTTTGATCATTTATATATTTTTTTGATCATTTAAATTTTGCAATCCGTTTGAGTTGGTCGTATTAGCTCTACAATGGGGAGCCGATGCTCTAAACACTCTCTGGTATAATTTACTTCGGATTGTTCAATTGCATTTCTTTTCGCTGCACAATCCTTGGCTGCTTTATGATGCTTTTTCTCCTACATTAGTTTCTTTTCTTTACGGGTGCTGAAAATGGAGATTTTGTGGCTACAATTCCATTTTACAACGATGCAGATGGAAATCGAAAAGGATGATGGTTGCTTCCAAAATGGGGACATGTGGGGGGAAAAGAGAGAGAAATACGCAAGTCAATATTTATTGTTTTCAATGCAGCCTTTTCATACTGTTTTTTTAAAGCTGTGATATTCTTATGAGTTCATTCAGATGTTTAACAAGTGTATATTTTTATCTATTCCGGATGTTAACTCTAATTGGTGTAGTTTCCAGGGTAATTTGCTTCGCTTCTCTCTGAACCTTACTCCATATCTTTAAAGAATCTATAATCAGTGGATTTATGATTGATCATCATCAAAGATCAACTGTCCCTGACACGCCCATACCATTTAGTTCTAAGGTTGTTTGTCTAGGATTTCTTCTCTTCCTTGTGTCCCCTGCACCAAATCACAATGTCTGATCTTAATGTTTGGGTGGGAATCTGTCATTTTTAGCCACGTTCTGAGATGACTGTGAAATAAGTTTGCTTTCCTTCCCCCCACATCTGCACAGCCAGGCACTGAACGCACGCTCAAATCACGCACGCAAACATTCACATAGTCCCTTCATCTTCAACTGTGACAAAAATCACCCTATGTAAAGTTAAAAATAAGTCTTCTGCAGGGAAAGGAAGTTGAAAGACCAATTGGCTTGTCAGGGAGATGACAGGATCAGAAGTGGAGAAGCGGAGAGCGTAGGCAAGGGGCCTGGGGAGCCTGCAAGGTGGAAGACCTTCCCACGGGTTGGCCCTGAATTCCAGGGCTCCAACCAGCCATCACCCCCCCTTCGCTCCCCAAAATGTGCCCTTTGGAGTGACAAACCTCCAACTCACCGATTGTCTGCGCCATAAAACCTCAAGGACGTTTTCTCCTCCTCTGGGATAGAGGGAAATCAAGCACACCGATTGGCGAGGAGAGGACACGATGAAAAGAGGACGCCTTTTTGGTTAGGGAAGGATGGTGATGTTGTGACCTGTGCACACACAAACATCCTGGGGAGTGTGCAGAAAGCCAGCAAGCCTCAGGGTCTTCGGCAAGAATGAGCAACAGAGAGAGACGGGTGTAGGTGGAGGAGGCAGGTGGGTTCTGCAGACATCTGAGGTGTCACAGAGAGGCTTGCGGCGATGAAACCAATTGCGAGGAAGGGGCCTGGGCAGTAGAGCTGGGTGGAGTGGAGTTACGAAGGGGAGAAGGGACAGAGGCCAGCTCATCTTCTGCACAAACGTAAACCACGGTCTGTGCCCATTTGTATGACACGTGCAGAACTGGCAAACCCATGGAGGGAAAGCACCGTCTAGTAGGTGCCTAGAGACTGGGAAAAAGGAGTGAACAGAGAGCCAAAGGGTATTATGGGGTCTGCTTGGAGGGGGGTGGAAACAGTTTCAAACTAGAAAGAGGAGTTCGCTGCACAACACTGCAAAGGTTCTAAGTGCCACTGAATTGTTCTCTTTAAAATGGTTATTTTGGGCAGGCCACGGTGGTTCAGTGGCAGAGTTCTCGCCTGCCATGCTGGAGACCTGGGTTCAGTTCCCTGTGCTTGCCCATGCAAAAAAAAAAAGGTTAATTTCATGGTGTTCAGTTGGAAGCATTGGTGATTCTGGGTGCCCTGCAGGTTTCAGCTTTAGAAGTGTAAGGAGGGTGGGGGAAATCTTTTCAAATGCTCATTTTTTGCCTTATGCATTATGAAAGACAAGGCAAAAGCAGCTGCAACTGCCCCTTGTAAAGTGTAGTCGACTTTAATAGATTCGAACTTCAGTTTTATTTACTTATTTCTCATACCCAGAGCCATTTACGTGCTTGTGCACTGAAACTTTCAAAGGACGCTGGCCTTAAAGTACTTCGTGGTAAATTTTGTGATAATTTTGAACAAATGAGCAGCGAGGGGGGCCAGCTGAGTCCATGTACTCGCTAATCTGAAACACATTTTATTTATGCTTGTCTTTAGTTTTTCAAGAACGTGGCTTCATGTAAAAAGAAAACACACTCACAGCGTAAGAATGAAACAAAACGAAACACAGTACCGTAATTACAGGCTGGAATGCTGGTTTTCATTTTCGCCCAATTAAGAGTCTGAGAAGATTTGGGGCTCTGACGTTCATTTCTGTGCAGTTGGATCGTTTATTGAAAAATCTCAATTAAAGGAAGGAAAAATACAAACAGCAGGAAACCATTGACACTGAGCTTATCCACCCAGGACTGATGCACAGTTTTCAAATAATTTGGGATCGTGTGGGTTTTCATGGGCAGAATCTCGAGGAGTTTATGGAATGTTCCACAAAGACATAACTTCTCCATGATGTCTTTGGTGCCCACCACACCATCCAGGGGCCTGGCAGACCCTTTCAGGGCGAGATTTAACCAGCTCTCAAGTCTATCGGTGAGGAGTAAGCGAGATCTGCCATCCGTATATGTGTATAGCACGTTCCTGAAAATGCCAAATGCAGCTCAATGTTCCCGGAACTTCTGTGATGCCTCCAGTTTCTTCCTGGCCAAGTCCACCTGCATTACCCGGCATGAAGTGACCTTTCTCCTCCTCTATTATCAAGCACAGAACATGGGAACTCATCAAACCCTGCCTCGCTCTTTTTCATTTGCAAACGCGGCCAAGCACGCGGTGGGCACAAAATAAATATTGAATCAGCAAATGCAGTATGCTTTTTACTGTCAATTCATCCTCTTCTTTTTGAAAAGTATTTTAGCACAGTAAACACTGGAGTTTAAGTATTTTAATACTTTTTAAAGTGTTTAGGTCTGTTTTTTTTTCAATCTACCCAATTTATTTTACCCCTTATCTCCCCCATTATATGTTTTGTATTTTATCCATATTTTTTTTCACTCGTCTGCCCATACCCTGGATAAAAGGGTGGGTCCCCCGTCTTCAAAACCATTTCCGTCCATCAGTGGGTCCCTGTGCTTAGGTCAGTGAGAGACGGCAGATCTTCCGGGGATGCTCTAAAAGCTGAACCATAGCTTCCTAAGAGATAAGCTCAAGCCTTAATACCTGGCTCCTGGGAATGTGACCTAAATCCAAAATAGTGACTCTGCAGATAGAACTACGGGAAATAGAAGCAAACATATGGGAGTAGGGTGAGTCCTTAATCCAATGTGAGTGACACCTTTACAAGAGAAAGGAGGCAGGACACACAGAAAAGAGGAGGGGGTCCACGTGAAGACAGAGGCAGGGCTTGGGGTGACACAGCCACAAGCCAGGGGTCTCCAGGGTGCCCAGGAGCTGGAGGAGGCAGGGAGGAACCCCTGGAGCCTCGGAGGGAGCACGGCCCTGTCCACACCTGGAGGAGCCAGGGAGGAGCCCCTGGAGCTTTGGAGGGAGCACGGCCCTGTCAATCCCTGGAGGAGGCAGGAGGAGCCCCCAGAGCCTTGGAGGGAGCACAACGCTGCCCACCCCTGGAGGAGCCAGGGAGGAGCTCCTGAAGTTTTGGAGGGAGCATGGCCTTGCCCACCCCTGGAGGAGGCAGGAGGAGCCCCTGGGGCCTTGGAAAGAGCACGGCCCTGCCCACACCCGGAGGAGGCAGGGAGGAGTCCCAGAGCCTTGGAGGAAGCACGGCCCTGCCCACACCTGGATGTCAGACTTCCAGCCTCCAGGACATAGAGAGAATAAATTTCTGTTGTTTTAAGCCTAAGAAAATGAAGCACCATCAAGCACCCATGGGATTCTGGATGATTCCAGCGTTTTTTCCGCAAAGCACAGCTGTCGTGCAGGGGAACGAGAAACACACACAAACCGAGAGCACTGAGGCATTCGTCAGAAATGATGGGGATGAAAACTTGTCAGTAATTTCGTCACAGGGCCGCACAGACCCAGGTTTTCCATCTCTGCCTAAACAGATGCACACAAACGGCCAATCTTTGGGCCCTGTATCCGTCTAAATGCACGCCCCAGAAAACCGGAGACCTGTGCGGTTTGCCCCGTCGATGTGCATTCAATGGTCTCTTTCATTGTCCATGTAAGAATCACAAGAAAAGCTTAGAGTTCAACCTTCCCTTCCATTCTTGGCTTTGGACGCCAAGAAAATCCCTCACAGCAGGCACCCCCGGAGTTGTTTCAGATGGTTCAGGATCGATTCTGGTCTGGAGAGGGTTGTTGTATCGGATTTCTCAGTGTCTCCTGCTGTTTGACACATTGTTTCACCTTATGAGCCCAGCAGAGAGGGAGCAAACTGCAGAATGGCGCAGAGAAAGGGGCTCTTCTGAGCACAGCTGCAGCATGAACGAACCTCTTCATTCACCCAAGCATGGAAAGGCTCAGACCCACCCAGACTCGCGCCCTCCTCATTCTCAGTGGCGGCGAGGACAAGGACCGCCTGTTCCAAACCATCCAGCAGATGGTTATTCGCTGTAAACTTGTTTGCTGTGGAATCTCGCAGAGTCTTGGTCTCCTCTCGGGGAGAACCAGGGGATGCGTGTGAGATGGGAGAAGGGAAAGCAAATGCTACCCACTGTGATGAGGAGACACACGGGCTCCTGGCTTTGGTCACAGACGTTCTAGAAGAAGATTAACCAAAATCAAAGCGCGGGTTTGGCTCAGCGCCATGCCGGAGACCCGGGTTTGATTCCCAGTGCCTTCCCGTGCAAAAATACAAAAAAAAAAAAAGGAAGATTTTGTAGGACGCAAGGCAAGCCACGCTTCCAGAATCACTGTAAGATGTTTCCAGGCATTCATGTCACAGAGTGAAATTGCTGTTTCCTACTTTGTTCCTTGAGCCGTGGGAAGAGAGCAAGCTTGGATTAGGGGAGACGAGGATTTATACGCAGCCTGGTGAACAGAAAACTTACACAAGGAAGCTTAACTTTACACCTGAGGCAAAAGCCAGATTCCACAGTTGGGATAAGACCATCCCAAAGTTAGGAGCTTTTTAAAAAAATTGACATGAAATCCACATAATATAAAGTTCATAATTTTAAAGGTGCAAGCCAGGGGCATTTAGTGTATTCTTAATATTGTGTGAACATCACCTAAATCTGGTTCCAAACCATTTTCATCACCCCAAAAGGAAAGTGCATGCCCATAAGCCCTTCCCCCAATCTCGAGACAACCACTGATCAGCCTTCTGGGTCTCCAGATTCAGGAATTCTGACCGCTTGCTGGGTAAGATATCACAGATTCAGTGGCCTAGTGTGTGCACATATTTCAGAAGCTTTATCCAGCGACTGGAGATGGTACTCAGCTCAGGTTCTGCTGCTTTACCTGGGAGAAGAAAAGCATCTCCAAATCACCTGTGCGTGTGCTGAAGTCCTCCTGCCAGGCTGGACGTAGACCTGGAACTGCGATTCAGGTAGATACCAGGATGAAGCACGCTCTGCACTGCTGTGTGCATGGAAGAGAGAAGCCATCAGGCACTATGAATAGTTTGCAGGTCCCCACAGGTGAAGGGCACACGGAAGCCCTGTCTGTGTCCTACCGAGGTCCACTCCACCTGCAGCAGCCTCGCTGGGAAGCCTGGCCCTGCATTGACACAGACCCCACCTTGGGATGTTTACAAGTCTGTGGAGTCAAGTGAGGGCAGCTCCCCACCTTGAGCCCACAGCAACTAGATGTGGGAAGAAAATGCAGAATTGCTCAAGGGAGGTGATTCTTAGGAATGGAGGTGAGACTAGGGTCATCTGTGACTACAGAAGGAAGAGCACAGCCTGGTTTCTGCAGACCAACCAATGTAAGGTTGGAGGGGCCAAATGAATTGGGTATTGCAGGGTGGATAGGAGTTTGCCGGAGACATGCCTTGCAGAAGAGAGTTTGTGTACAGGGAGCAGCATTTATGTGAGCACAGAGAACTTTAGTAAGAATATCAAGGTGAATGCAAAGGGCAGGATAATTTTCATGCAGGGCCTGAAGACAAGAGCTGTGCAGAAACAAAACCAAAGGGAAACATTTCCATTTCTCCTAATACAATGGCTGCCCCCAAATCTTTGTTATATCTTCTGCTGCCTATTGTCATTTTAATGAAACCTCAGCAGCTCAGAGCTGGAGTCAGGACCCCTGGCTCATGTTCCAACAGCTCTTGTATTTAGATTTGTATTTACCTATTGCTGATACTCTAAGACAACCTTGTGTTCGGTTGTTTAGTTAGTTGAGGAGTTCTAATTCTGTAATACAATCTGTGATGCTACCAACCCACGTGAAATCTAGAAGATAAAAGGGGAAACGCTCCCCACGCCCCGCCACCCATGACCGCCTCCTGTCTCCTTCCCCCACCTGCAGTAGTTCTGTAGGGACTCTTGCATTTTTCTTTTCCTTGGCTTCATTTGTTGTATAGTTTTATTGCCTCTCCCTATGAAAATCTTTCATTGTTTTTAACTTCATGTAAGGCGTGTATTGTGCTCTGTTTAATCTGGGGGGTACTAATTGTCCCCACAAAATGATCCATAAATATTATGTACCTGCAGACTGTGCATCCCAATGACTTTAACAAAACGTTGTGAATGTGCCACAATTTATTGATCCATTCTCCCACCAATGAGATTAGATTATTTCTAGGGTTTTGCTGTGTTTGAAGAGGGATGCGATAAACATTTTTATACAACTTTCCTAACGGATAAATAGAGGTGTCAATGAGATATGCTCTTATACCTATTTGACAAAAAAATAAAAGGAAAGAAAATAAAACTGAGGTTTCTGCCACACCCAAGGATAGCCACCTTCTTTAAGTTAAGTGAGCCAAGCTTTCACCAGCGCACAGAATAACAAAATTAAGTAAGTCCCTCCATTCCTCACCTTTTCCACTGAGTAGAGTATGGCTTAACTCATGGGCTAATTTCCAGCAGTTTTAAAAATTTTTATTGAAGCCTTATAAATGTTTTATTTGATTGCCCTAAACAGTGAGACTAAAATAAAACTGGGCTTGGAAAGATTTCTTGGGGTCGTAGGATACTGGAGGAAGGTGGGGCCTGAGAGTTTTGGGGGTGCAACCCCTTCTCAGAGGGAAATTGAGGCACAAGAGTGAGACCCCACTCTGGGGATCTTTGAGGACCACCCTGATTTACGGGTCCAGCTGGCAAGGACCCTTGGATCTCACGGGTCCCCTGTTGGCATGGGGTTTCTCTGTTTTTCCAAAGTGGTAACTGTTTTAAAAACTGGGACGCTTTGCTTTTGGAGGTTTGACCCAACTCACTCCTGGAGATGTACGTGTCGCCTCAGCTTTCTAGTCCTTCAAGTGTCTTTTGTAAACATCTTTTTATTTTTTAATTTACAATTCTTAATGTCAAGACCTATAAGGGGACACAGAAATCCATACAAGGAACTGCGGCCATGCTGACCCTCTCCAGCCACCCGTTTACCTGATACCTCACTCTCACCTGTGCAGGCAGTGTCTTCTCCACCCCGACACCTATCTCGGTTTAGGGGGGTCCAGCCCTCCACAAGCGCCGTCTCTCCTCTTGGGCTGCCTGTTCTGAGCACCCGCACATTTCTAGGTGAGTCTCACACCCACAATGTGCCATGCAACCCCTTTGAACCACCAGTTATTAATTGGTTAAGGCAGGTTAATAAAATGCACATTATGGAATATTTGTGGAAATCCAATAAAATGGCCTTTTTCAGCAATCGTGCTGGCCCAACTGAATCTCTGAAGGGAAAAAATGAGCCTTGCCCTAACTCATACCATATCCCTAACGAACTCAAAATAGGTCCCAGAAGCAAAACGTGAAAAACAAAACTAAATATGTTTTAGAAGAAAAATAGTTCTGGCCTTGGGAGAGGCAAAGATTTCTTGGCTTGAACTCAAAAAGCACACGTCATTTTTGTTTAAGGTGATAAATTTTACTTTATCAAAATTTAAAACTTTGGCTTTCCAAAGTCACGTTTAAGAGAATGAAAAGGCAAGCCACTGCATTGCAGAAAATATCTGCAACAAGTACATCTGGTGAAAGATCTGTGACCACGGGTACAACGTGATGGTAAATAACTCTGAAGGAACCCTGAACTTCATCGGCCTTCTTGAACCAAGGTATCTTTCCCTGGATGCCTTTGATTGGACATTTCTATAGACTTGTTTTCATTGGGGCATTTTCTCAGCCTTAGAACTGTAAACTAGTAACTTATTAAATTCCCCTTTTTAAAAGCCGTTCCGTTTCTGGTATATTGCATTCTGGCACCTAGCAAACTAGCA
Organism: Tamandua tetradactyla; assembly: GCF_023851605.1. Classification (NCBI taxonomy): domain Eukaryota; kingdom Metazoa; phylum Chordata; class Mammalia; order Pilosa; family Myrmecophagidae; genus Tamandua; species Tamandua tetradactyla. The sequence continues at coordinate 173,798,171 of NC_135353.1, read as the reverse complement.
GAAAACTGGCAGTTTCTCAAAATGGGAATCACTTACCTCCCATTAGATCCAAGCTCTCTGTTCCCTCATGTTTAGGGCTGTTTCACAAATGTTTCCAAAAGCCTTAGTTTTTATCATGGATCTTTTATTTTTCCAACGGGAAAAACCCAAATGCCCGTCAGCATTCTGTGTACATAAAAACAGAAGCATATATAAAATTCTAGAAAATTGTGCTTCGTGGTTGCCTGGGGATGGGGAGGGGATATTGTCTGCAAATCCTTTCTTCTTCATCTTTTCAACTTGCCTTGGACTCCGAGGGCGAGAACTGTAACCTCCCACCTGGGTGGTTTGCACTAAATAGCTGGTGTTTCCAAGCAGCTCACTTCCTTCTAGTTGAGGACAAAACGGGCCCCGGAAATCCACACTCGCTGAGAGAACATGAAGAGAAACTTGTGGTTTATTATTTCCCTTTCAGAAAGTCTGAGCTGATTTTGTTCTCCCATGTACCCATATTTCTGAATTGTGTGTCCTTCCCGGGTGTCCCATGAATGTGTTAGGCTGCATGATTCCAGTCAACAATGAATGCAGGAGCCCGGGATGACAGTTCTTGATGAGATGAACTTATATATCAGTTAGACGAGTATCTCAACTTGTGATGAGTGAGTGAAACAGTGTAGTTGTGTATGGAACAATGTAGGTGTGCATTAAACAATATAGACATGCAGTAAACAATGTAGACGCATATGAAACAATGTAGACATGCCTGAAACAATGTAGATGTGCATTAAACAATGTAGATGCATTGAAACAATGTAGATGTGCATGAAACAGTGTAGATGCGCAGGAAACAGTGTAGATGTGCATGGAACAATGTAGATGCACATGAAACAATGTAGACATGCCTGAAACAATGTAGATGCGCATTAAATAATGCAGATGCATGTGAAGCAATGTAGATGTGCATGAAACAGTGTAGATGCACATGAAACAATGTAGACATGCCTGAAACAATGTAGATGTGCCTGAAACTTGAAATAATGTGTACTTGAAATAGTGTAGATGTGCGTGAACTAATGTAGATATACCTGAAACAGGGCAGATATGCCTGAAACACTGCAGGTGTGCGTCATATAATGTAGATGTGTTTGAAAGAATGTGGATAGACATGAAACAATGTAAACACACGTGGAACAGTGTAGTTGTGCATGAGACAATGTAGATGCGCTGATGTAATATGAGAGGGGTACAGGCAGAGGGGTGGGTGCTTATGAAAGTGACTCCATTCCCTTGTCCATTAGGGCAGCTTCTGGGGAATGAGTATCGGGGAGCAGAGAGGGGACCCTCAAAGGTTCTCTGAACTTGCTCATGACGGAACTGGCGATGTGCAGGCTGTGTTCCTTGAGAAAGAGAAGAGTTGCATCCCTGAAGGGCTGATTTTGGGGTGCCTGGAGGAGGGCATGGGCTGTGAGGTTGGACAAGGATGAGAAGTGGTAGGGGTGGAGTAGAGAGAGCAGCGTGCAGTGAATAGCTGAGAGCAAATGCTACCCGGAGGCCATGGGTGCCACACCCGGGGGAGCTCCAGGAGAAGCATGCTTCAGGGGGGGTCCTCTCACCCCTTGACATCTCCCCCCGTGTCTGTTGCAGGCATGTAGTGCACACACCCAGACACACACACACGCTCCGTCACTTCCACACTCAGTGGTAATCAAACTCAACTTTCCCACATCTGAGTGAAAAACACAATCCATTCTCAATGTAAAATAAGCATGTGGGGGTGCACGAGTGGTTCAGTGGTTAGAATGCCCACCTTTCATGCCGGAGAACTGGATTCGATTCCTGGTCCATGTACCCCCCACCAAAAAATGGTTAAAATGGCAATTAAAAATATGTATAGATAGATTTTGGGTGGGCCAAGGTGGCTCAGTGACAGAGTTCTCACCTGCCATACTGGAGACCCAGGTTCGATTCCTAGTGCCTGCCCATGCAAAAAAAATAAAATAAAAAAATAAGCACATGGATGCAGCCAAAGCTGTCATTGCCCCAAAATAAGCTAAGAAATAAAATCAAATCCAATGTGTGTGAAGGTCTTTTCATTTAAAGTTGTTTTTCAGGATGACAGCAACATATGGATTCTCCTGTAAATCCATCTCACCTCAGGTCCTTGCATCAGAACTGTGATGAGACTGGAAACCTGTAAAAGCAGACAGGAGAATCCAGTGAGCTGCACAGGACAGAGTCCTAGGAAGCCACAAGCTGTGCCCCCCACGCTCCTGCAGCTCAGTGAGCCCGGCAAGTCTTTTCCCCCCCAGAAGTCCCCTCGGCTGTGACATGGGGGGTTGGGGGTCACCCTCCCCTCGCCATGCTCCCCCAGACCTGAGGCATGACAAGGTCTCCCTAGGTCTTCAGCAGATATGAATGTCCTCTCTTATTTCCCCATCACATTACATGTTTTTTTTTTTAATTCCCGGTATATCACGGGGATTTCTGCCCCAGTCCGTGAATAGTTTGTTGACCCTTTTGAAGGTCTTTCCAAGTTGCTCATATATGTGGACAGAGACGTGTTACCATAGAGATTTGGGTTGCTTTCAATACGATTTTTATAAACCACATTGTCATATATCTGCATCTGTGCAAGCACACCTGAGGGGTGCATCCCCCAAAGAGACTGAGCTGCAGGTCCAAGGAAATGAGTCTTTGTAGTTTCCATGGATTCCACCAGTGGAGCTCATCTCCTCTGCACTCTCCACAGCTACGTGGGGCGCTGCCTGTTTCCCCACAGCTTCACCACCGCAGAGTGTTATTCAGCTTTGGATTTTAGAGATTTTAAGTGTTCTGGAACCAGGTGGCTATGTCGGAAGCACACTATGGGTGTGTCCCAAATGCCTGTGCATTGCACACTAAAATAAATAATTTTATGTGATATAAATTTACCTCGGTAAGATGTAAAAAATATAAAAACAAGGGGGAGGGTGAGAACCCCTCCTGATTTGTGGCTCCAGGATTGTGCCCTGGGATGGGGGTGAGGAAATGTCCTGGATACACACTTAGTGTGGCAAGAAGGAAACCAGGAGGTGGCCCAAATACCTCGCTGTGCTGGTGTGAAAGTGCTGTGGGCCCCAGAAAAGCCACGTCTTTTAACCATGATTCAAGGTTGTAGGGTGGAAACCTTTTTGATGAGATTGTCTCCGTGGAGATGTGACAGGTCTAATTATGCATGTGGCCTTTTCATTCGATGGAGACGTGACTCCACCCATTCCAGGTGGGTCTTGATTAGTCTCCTGGAGTCCTTTGAAAAGGGGAAACATTTTGGAGAAACCTCAGATGCAGATGCTTGGAGAACAAGGGGGAGACACGCGTGTTTGGAGATGCTTGGAGTGCCAACAGAGAGAGCAGATGCCTAGGCACAGATGCTTGGGGATACAGCGCCCAGCAGACATCACCATGGGCCTTCCCATGAGATGCTGACAAACCAGAACCCAGAGTTGTGTCCTGGAGGAGCTGAGTGAGCCCCACAGATACTCAGAGAGGAAACCACTGGCATCAGAAGCTGGAAGCAACAGAACCAGGAACAAGGAGCAGCAGTGCCAGCCACGTGCTTTCCCAGATATCAAAAGTGTTCTGGAAGGCATCCGCCTTTCTTGAGTGAAGGTAGCCTTTTATTGGTGCCTTAATTGGACACGGTGACAGCCTTAGAACTGCAAACTTGTAACTATTAAATTCCCTCAGTAGAAGCTGTTACATTTCTGACATATTGCATTCCAGCAACAAACGGATGCACTTACCGTCAGGCAGGACCGCACAGGCAGGATGGCCAGCCCAGGGCTGAGAAGGAAAGATGCCTCACTCCAGGTGGGCTGTTGAAAGAGCATCGTCAGCAAAGCTGGCATTGAATCGGAAAGCCACGGAGGCTTACAAAGAAGGGGGAAGACTGAATTTCAAGAAGAGAACCCGCCTTCAAACAGCAGACGATGACAAAAACACGAGGGGATGCTTATGTGCCCCAAACAGCCTTTATAACCAAAGATGAGGAAAGCCGCATGGAGCTGTGAGAAACGTAGATCAGAGAGCTTCATGGATTCATTGAGGACACAAAGACAAGTTCATCGATCCGACGTGAGCTGAGAGGGTGCCCGCAAAGAACCTGCCGGCAAGGCTGACACTTGCCACGTTGGGTTTAGCATTTCAGCCTGGGAGAGAGGAAGCGGAGCTTCCATGGAGAGTCCTGGGAGGGCCAGCTGTGGACGCTGCAACTGCGATAGGGATGTTTTGGAGAAAGGGGGTCCTTGGGGGCATTTGAGCCTGCACCTGGATTCATCCCAAGACTTTGGAGAATGTGAAAAAAGAAAGTTCAAAAATGCAAAGTGTTTGTGAGTGGCCTCGTGGTGGGGAAGGGCTCTGCCTCTCGGACACGGCCTCTGGGGTAGCAAGAGCTGCCCGTGGCTGGAATGAATGACCACAACCAGGGGGACAGAAAGTAGCAGATTATTTATTTTCCTGCAGTCCTGGAAGCTGCAAGAGTGAAGCCAAGGTGTGGGGTGGGTTCCAAGGGCTCCAAGGCTCTAGGAGTGGCTCCTTCCTGCCCCCTGCAGCTCCTGGGGCCCTGGGTGCCCCTTGGCACCCTTTGGCTTGCAGCTGCATCACCCCAACTCTACTCCATCCTCACGTGCCCTCCTCCTTGGTGTCTCTTCTCTTCTAATATGGAGAGCTCCCTTTGGGTCGAGGGCTCCCCGGACTCCAGGAAGATTTCATCTTACCTGGATCCCATCTGCAAAGATCCTGTTTCTGAATGGGCATGCGTTCTGGGTTCTGGGTGAGCAGACCCATCAGCCCACGACGGGCGTCCCAGTGCGTCAGCCTCCACGGACTGCAGGAACTGCTCTTAACCACCCCACACCTGGGGGGTCCGGCCAACCGCAGGTCTTCCCTCACTAAGTGTGAGCACCTGTTCCCCTGCTGACCGCAATGGCCTCCCTCTCCAAGGCAGTCCTGCCCCTGCCACCCCATCCAGGCAGCAAACCATCCTGTCCTCTCCAACTCCACGTGGAGGGAAACATGGAACTGGGAATGCACATGTGAAGACGCTGTGAAGACATCTCGATGGGGTCAAGTGAACCTCTGTGACCTCCCCTCACACACACCCCTGTCTGGGGGTCCCCCTCATGCACTGTGACCCCACACACACACACCTGTCTGGGGGGCTTCCCCTCCATGCACGCTTTGCTTTGTCAATAGGACTTTTCACTCCTCTGCAGTATAGTCAAACCTTTTATTTCTGCTGGGAATGCTCTCTCTCCAGATCTCTGCATAGCTCCCTTCTTCCTTCTCGCCATTCAACACGTGATGAGACTCGAAATGGTTTGCTCATTTGGACAGAGATTGCTTCCCAACTGGCAGCACCTCCATGGCTAAAGTTTAATCTGGAGAGGCAAAAAATCTAGAACCTCCTAGGGTGCTCAGAATGAGCCTGTCTCTTCCCAGGAATTGAGAAAATGGTGGCTTAGAACCTTCCTTCTACACTCGCCAGGATGACTACAATTTTTGTGGGTTTTTTTGCATGGGCAGGCACCAGGAATTGAACCTGGGTTTCTTGCAGAGCAGGTTAGAACTCTGCCCTGAGCCCCTGTTGCCAGCCCTGGATAACTACAACTTTTAAAAATAGAGCAATAATAAGTTTTGATGAGGATGTTGAGAAATGCAAATCTTCATACGTGCTGGTGGGACTATAAAGGAGTGCAGCTTCTGTGCAATACAGTTTGGCAATTCCACCGAAAGTAAATAAAGAATTACCACGTGATGTGGCAATTCCACTTATAAGACCCAAAGAACTGAAAGCACAGATGCAAGCTGATATTTGCATGTTGATTTTCATAGTGGCATTATTCACAGTAGACAAAAGGTGTGAAGGGGAAAGAAAGAAAGAAGGAAGGAAGGAAGGAAAGAAGAAAGAAAGAAAGAAAGAAAGAAAGAAAGAAAGAAAGAAAGAAAGAAAGAAAGAAAGAAAGAAAGAAAGAAAGAAAGAAAGAAAGAAAGAAAGAAAGAAAGAAAGAAAGAAAGAAAGAAAGAAAGAAAGAAAGAAAGAAAGAAAGAAAGAAAGAAAGAAAGAAAAAGAAAACAAACAAAAACGGGGTCCCTCTTGCAATGGAATATCATTTGGCCTTAAAAAGAATGAACTTCTGATCCACCTACAATGTGGATAAAATTTGCAGACATGGTGCCGAGTGAAAGAAGCCAGACACAAAAGGCCAAATATCGTATGGTTCCTTTTTACGAAATGTTCGGAATGTGTGAATTCAAAGAGACAGAAAGCAGATTAGGGCTTGTCCTGGGACAGGGAGTTGGAGAAGGACGGCTAGTGGGTAGAGGATTTCCATTTTGGGGTGATGCACAGATTCTAGAGGTGATAATTTCCCCGTATCATGAATGGACTAAATGCCTCTGAACTATATACTTCGTAAGGGTTAACATGGTGAATTCTATGTTCTGTGAATTTTGCTTCAATGAAGAGCATTTCCCCGTGGCTGGGGGTGACCCCCTTTGTCCAGCTACAGTATCCTTCTAATGCCCAGTGCCCTTCCTGGTTTGCAGCAGGTTGTGCTGTTATCCCAGAGCCAACTGGGGGGGCACCCTGTGCCTGCCCCACAGTCATGAGTTCTCCAGGGCTGGGTCACCCCAACTTCGTGGGCTCCACAGCAGAAGCCAAGTACGACCCTCCTCTCTGGACTTGGCGTTCTGTGGGAAAAGACCTGCAGTCGAGCTCACCACCCCACCCCCAGCAGCGTGGTGATAAAGAGCAGACTGCACCATACGACCCAAACCCTTTTCTTATTGTCAGAGAAAGAGGTCCAACAAAGGTACTTTGTGCCACATTTCATAAGGTCCCAACACTAGGGCCATTAACGCTGCTTAGAGCCAGGATTGCAAGGAAACGGGTACAGTTTCTTCCCCACCCCCTTCCGGCCTCTGAGCAAAAATCTCTGCTTGTGCTTTCACCACCACCCTCTCCTTCAGCTCCACCCTCAAAGACAGTGGAAAGGAAAAATGTAAGAAACTAGCTGAATCTCCCCTTTACCCACTCAAGCATGTGAAACCTGAAAGGTGTATTTGCAATGAGTCCACATTGCCAAGCAGGGGTGTGCCACAGGAAGCCAGAAAGCCAGCGGCCTCATTGAATGGATCTTGTAGTGGCATCGTGTGGGACAGAGTGGGGAACAGGACACACACACCCCCTGCAGAACTCTCTGTGAGTCTCACAATGGCTTTGGCAAAACCTCAAGGTGTCTGGGAGACTCTGTATCAGTCAGCTGTGGCTGCGTAACAAAGCACCTCAAAATGTATGGCTTAAAACTACAGGTGGGAGTAGCTGGGAGGCAATCCCAGGAAGGAAGGGGATATGACATTGAAATGGGCAACAAAAAAAGGCACACTTTCTGTGAGCAGGCCATGTGGAAACACTGTTTCTTTGTTCTTTAGCATCAGTGCACAGGGCACAGCTTCAAAGGGCATGTAATTTAGGACAGACAAGCTCGTATTCTTCATTTGGCACCAGGCACATCCTTAGCTCTCCATCAGAATCAAGTCGTCCCATCACACAACAGCCCTAGGATGTCGGCAGTGGCTTTGGCAAAACCTCGAGATGTCTGAGAGACACTGTATCAGTCAGCTGTGGCTGCGTAACAAAGCACATCTGGACAGACAGACATGAAGCTCTGAACACGGATCATGAATTTGCACCTGGGCACCCTGGCTCCTGAGAAGGTGCCCTCTCCCACTTCTTCCACTGCCCTCCTGCCCAGCCTTCCCTTCCCTGGGGTCTCGTCTGTGCTGGCGGTGGAGGACCGGATAAGAGGTCAGGAAGGGAAGGTCCAGGAACACAGGAACTGCCTGCAGGTAGAAGTTTCTGCATCCCTGCTCCACCCTAGGGGATGCGCATTTGGTTGCCATGTTTCCAGCCAGCTCCTCCCCTCCTCCCCGCCAGCCCCACTAGCTGCATTACCCCCTCCCCAGGTTTGCTGCTACTAGCTGCTCTGTCTATGTAGGAAATGCCAGGATCCCATGCAACTTTCTCCAGCCAGCCTCAGGCTGCCCACTCTGACCCACCACAGCCAGCTGCCCCCTCCACAAGCCCCCCCCCATGACCCTTGCCACCTGCCCCAGGTATGGGGCTTGAAGATCTTGTTCTTCTTCCTCAATCCTTGTGCTTATCCCAAAAGCCAGGCCCAGAGTCCCCAGCTCACTGTCCACCATGCCATGACCTCAGAGCGGAGAGAAGGGCAGAAACGGAGGGGTAGGCAAGAAATCTCCATCCTGGAGCTGCCCAGAGAAAGGAAACCACAAGGCAAAAGTATCAACCAAATAGGAATCCCCAGGCACTCGGAATATTAAACAGGAGGATGCAATACAGTTTATAAGTACAAGTATAGCCCACGCAATCTTTGGGATATACTTATGCAAAATAATTGTTTTGCCAGTTCATCTGATATGCAAATGGAATTGGGATCCTGTGCTTCACCAGAGCCTGGCTTGCTGCTGGAAGAGACGACGGGAAGGAAGGAAACAGCCTTGACGTGTGAGGCTGGGGCGGGTTGGCCACTTTTCCAGCAGGCACTGGCCCATGTGCCAAGGTTGGTGCAGAAAATGCTGACTTTGGGTCTTCCCAGGGCTGTAGCTTGTTTCAATATACTCTTGTTGATTTGTGCCATCCCTGCACAACTATGCCTTGTTTCAGGTGAGGTTGGGGTGCTGGGTATTTGGGGAAGGGGTCCTGGACGGTCCTACCTGGGCTGACCTGAGAGAAAGGGCAGAGAGAGAACCAGAGATGGTCCAGAGAGTCAGAAAAGCCTGTGGTGGTTTGAAGCTGTGACGTGCCACAGAAAAGATCATGTTCTGTTAATCCATTCCTGCAAGTACACCTGTTGCAGGTGGGACCTTTTGGCTACGTTTTTCAACCAAGATGTGACCCAGCCCATTCAAGGAGGGACTTTTTGTTAAAAAAATGCAATTTAATTGAGACTTATTCACACAGCATGCAATCCATCCAAAGCATACAGCTGATGGCTCAGTGCCTCACATACTTTGCCACCATATTCAATTTCTGTTGCATCATCACACAGTTGTGAATTCATCACCAGGATCATTTTTAGAACATTTGCATCACTCCAGAGAATCAAATACAACTAAAAAACCTGATACATCCCAAATCCCTTACCCTTCCATCTCACTGACAACCAGTATTGCAATTTACCCAATTTTTCCCCGTCCGCCCCCATTATTCAATAATGTTTTTACTCACCAGTTCAAAGTGGCTTTTAATCGTTTTGCTGGCATTCTTTATAAGAGGGCAAAACACACGCAGAAGGTAAGTGACAAAACAGAGATAAACATTTAGAAAATTTAAAGAGGGAGATGCCAGAAGCCAACACAATGAAAGCAAGGAGAGAAGGACCAGCCAACGTCACCACCTGCCTTGTTTTTGAACGGAGGAGCCCAAGCTCGGGGTATCCGGTCTTCAGAGAAGGTATCTTTATTTGGATTACTTGGGACATTTTCACGGCCTTAGCACACAGCGTTGTCAGCTCATAATTCCCCTTTGTAAAAGCCAACCCGTGTCTGGTATATTTTGCATTTCAGCAGCTTTAGCAAACCGAAATAGACTCCATCTTGTTCTGGAGAAGCTGCCACAGATGCCGCCATAAACTCCTGGGATTCTCTGCCTTGCCCGGGCTCAGTAGCTCTCCCGTCCCTCCCCTCCCATGGAAACTTCATGGGGTCTTTCTAACACCATGTGAGTGTCCACGAGGCCGAGCTGCCCCCACATGGGTTCTCCTTCTCAGCACATCCTCAAGGTAAGGATGTGGGTGTGAGGCAGGGGGCTCCCTGCCCGAACACGAGTCTGCATCAGACGTCCATCCCCTCGGCCGAGGGACTCTTGGTGTGTGGTGTGGGAAAGGTTTCCACTCCCAAATTTGCTATAATTGAGGCTTTTGAAGTTTCCAGTTCCCCCAGGCAAGGCTGCTTTCACAAATCCATTTTACAAAAATTGCAGACCCTTTAATCAAGCGACTTCAATAATTTGAATGAAATTGCTTAAATATTTTGGAAATGAGCATTTTTCTATTTCCCATAATCTGGACCTATATCTGCAAGGAGATAAAAAAAAAAAAAAGAAAAGGCGAGGAGGCCAGGAATGGCAGGGTGATGCTCACAAAAAGGGACCATCTGTTTTCTTGATTTGGGTTTTGTCCCTCGCTGGGTTTCCAGGAGGGGCTAAGATTGAGTTGGTTTATATGGTTTCTGGCATTGACCACCTGTTCATCTACAGTTCAATTTTACAGATGCTAAAACTGAGGGGTAAAGACTCATTCTTGCCTGAAAAGTGGGAGATTTGAAGGGACGGCTGTGACCGCTGGCTATCGCTGTGTGCGCACCTACAAGGGAGAAGATGCCGGGCTGTATCGAAACACGGAGATTTCATGAAAGCCACATTTTCATTCCCGTAGGCAAATCCTGCCTTCGAATTAGCCTAACTCTTTGCTTCATTACTCCGTTGCAGTCAGACAGGCATCTTCTACCTCTCTCGCATCTTGCTGTCCCATTTAGTCCACGGTTTATTGAATCACACGCCGATTTCTTGAGACGCTGCTCTGCTCGTCTTTTTCCAGCTGTTTGGATGACATTCAAACCACATGCATATCAAGGATTTTCCACATTCCGTGTGGAAAATTCCAGAAACCCGCATATATCGTTTCCTAGCCATGTCAGTGCCCTCTGCCTCTAATGACTCATGGTTCTGGCAGAGTGAGCGTGGTGCCGGAAATTTGGAAAGCGTGCACTCGTCAGGTCCTCACACGTGGAATAAAGCTGAGCTCTCTGGAGCCTGTGCAGTTTGGAAGTGGAAGGGACACCGGGTTTGCAGGTAAAATAGGGGCGGGGAGAGCTCCCAGGACTCAGCATAGCATTGTACACGGAGTCATGACTTAGCACAACGAAAGCCTCCAAAGCAAATCCAGCGAAGGGACCAGGCACGTAGGGAGACGTCCTGAGGAAACCCGGAGTGGAGAGCAAGCTTCCCAGACTCGTTTCCCGGTGGACGTGCTCAGGATGCAGGTAACTCCCCAGGAATGAGCATGACAGCTAACGGGAAGTGCCCTTCACCGGGGTAGCTCATTGGCACCTCGGTGCCCATTCACGGGGGCTGGGCACGTAGGCACCTTCCACCTGGCACATCTCCGAGCTCCAGACCCCCAGAAGGAAAGCAGGTTTCTGCATATACAATATTGTTCACACAGTTTAGGTAGAATGAGACGCTCTTACCCATCAGGAAACCCTCCTGAAAGACACAACCTGGGAAACAGGACCTTCTCGGGGCTCTCATGATAACTCTTTCCTGCATAGAATTCCAGTTCCAAAGTGTGCAGAGGGAAGGGAGAAGGACAGGGAAGGAAGAGAGGGTGGCATTTGTTTATATAAGGAGGATGCTTTTTAGGGAAGAGCTCCAGTGTCTAAAAGGGAAATGTGTGTACAGCAGTGGAATTCCCTCCGCTATTTCTCCAGGCAACTTAGGCTCTGCTTGTGTTTTGCCTTGAGTATGTTTTTTTTTTTTAATTTATTTTATTGTACAATATAACATCTACACAAAGCAAAGAAAGAAAAGAAGCAGCAGTATTCAAAGCACTCTTCAACAAGTGGTTAGAGGACAGATCCCAGAGTGTGTCATGGGCTACCATACTATCATCTAAGATTTTTCCTTCTAGCTGCTCCAGAATACGGGAAGCTAGAGGGCTAAAATATTGTTTTTATCATCACAATCGACTTTTTTTGCTCTTTTGTGAACTATAACATAGATACAAAAAAGCAATAAATTTCGAAGGACAGCGCAATTAGTTGTAGAACAGATTTCAGAGTTTGGCATTAGTTACGATTCCACAATTTTAGGTTTTTTACTTCTAACTGCTGCAAGATACAGGAGGCTCAAAGAAATATCAGTATAATGATTCAGCATTCATATTTATTTGCTAAACCCAGTCTTCTCTGTATGACTCCACCATCACTTTTGATCTTTCCATCCCTCTCTTTAGGAGTGTTTGGGCTATGGCCATTCTAACTTTTTCATGTTAGAAGGGTCTGTTACTAATATGGGGTAGGGAGATGGAATTATTTGAAGTTCTGGAGAGGCTGGGACCTCTAGGTTTCAGGACTTATCTGGACCAGGGAGCCATCTGGAGGTTGTAGGTTTCTGGCAAGTTACTCTAGCGCCTGGAACACTTGTGGAATCTTATATATTGCCCTAGGTGTTCTTTAGGATTGGCTGGAATGGTCCTGGTTGGGGGTTGGCAGGTTATGCTAGGTAGCAAGGTCTACCTGAAGCTTGCGTAAGAGCAACCTCCAGAGTAGCCTCTCGACTCCATTTGAACTCTCTCTGCCACGGATACTTTATTAATTACACTTCTTTTCCCCGTTTTGTTCAGGATGGAATTGCTGATCCCATAGAGCCACAGCCAGGCTCATCCCTAGAGTCAGTGTGTTTTAACGTAATGCATGGTACAGACCCAAGGTAGGAGCTGGGGCGAGCAAGGCTGGTTCTCTAGAACGACCTCCGTCAAACCAGGTATGGGCCATCCCAGCTCCTTTCTCTTCTAGGAGGGGTCTCACCCCACCGTCCTCTGTGTCCACCCTGCCATCGCCCAACCCAAACCCAGTGGCCAGATGTCTCCACGCTCCGCCTTCCAGCCTTCCCGGTGCTGCTCTGCTGAGCCTAAGGGTACAGGCCACGACCATCTCAGTGTCGGCTGGACTCCACCTTTGGGTGCCAGCAGGCCAGACAGGACAGGCTTGGGGTTCTCTCGGGTGGACAAACAGAGCTCCCCAAAACCCAATCCCTTAAAGAGACAAGACGTCGCATGTCCTCTCCCCATGCTGGGGTTGTCTGGCCTCAGCTGGGAGGTTGAGCACACCTGGTGCAGGTGTGTAGAAGCAGAGGGGCCAAGTATCTGTCAGATCTGCCCACCTGGTGCTGACCTTTCCTATGTCCCCATCTGGGGGTCTCTGCTGACCACCTCCTCCCCTCTGGCCTCTGCTGACCCCTCCCCTGCTTGGCCATAACCCACCAGGCTGTCCGAGACACCCCTGCACCGTGGGTTTCCACCTGCATGTAGCAAATTTCCCTGCATGTATCCTTGCCCCTGGACACTGCTGAGTGTCCTGGCGATGGAACCGCATGGCCTTCACGTGGCCTCCCCAGAGCCCAGTCAGGCCCCAGCACTGCCTGTGCCGTGCTTTGCTCACATCTCGGCAGGACCCCTGAGCATCCCTCTTGGAGAGGACCGTCTGCCTGCCTCGCCAGGAGCAGGGCTTTGTCCAGTGCTCAAACAGCAGAAACAAAAACTATGGACCAGTAGTTTGCTCTGCTCCCAAGTGATAAAACTGAGCCCCTGAGAGACAGCATCTGCTCCCGGCTCATAGGTGTCCCTCTGGAGACAAGCAACTTCTCCTTGCGGTCATTTCTCCACCCCACCCTCAGCCTCCTGCCCACTCTGTGACAGCTGGACCTGTCACAGTCTTGGTTGACAGCCTTGCTCTGAAATTGTGTCCTTTATATTTGTGGTCACCAGCCGGACTGAGGTAGAGCATTGTGTTCAAATGTCTCTCTCGGGCGAGATGAGTGAGCTCCCTTGTCTCTTTGCCTTGCCATCCTTCTCTAGAAGCTGCCTCTGCACAATGGCCAGTGCAACCCATTTCCAGAATTATCCATGGGGCTGCCCGTCAAAGAGAGTTTCAGGAAAACCTGGGATCATCAGGGCTTTTGCAGCCCCTGATTTTGTAAAGCAGATAAGCTGAACCACTAGGGGCCCAGAGCGAGAAACCCGCATGATCCACGGCTCCGGAATGCCTTGGGTGGCAACAGGCATTCCAGCGCTGGTTCACCTCTCCATCGGCTTTTCAGAGGCATCGATAGATGCAGCTGCAAATGCTCTCCATGCATGCATGTAATTCATAAGTGTGAGTGTTTTAGTAAATGCTCTCGGAGGGACAGAGAGTGATGTACCCTCAGCTCCCCTTTACTTCCACGCGGTGGAATTTCCATGCCTTCATTTCCACTCTCTGCCAACTCGAAGCGATTCCCCACTCTGCCATTCATTTCAGCCCGTCTACATCTCTCCTTACAGGCAATCACCGTGTGCATTGGGGCAATTACTCCCCGAGATGGGATCGCCTCCGAGACGCGTGTATCCCCTTTGCATGAGATGGAAAAGTCGGCAGCGGATAATGTATGGAAGCACGATTTGAGCTTAGGCTACCGGGAGCGGTTCTGGGCGCTAAGTGGTTGCAGGTAGTTTAAAATGCACGGCTGGTTCCCGCAGCCTGACTTGCCAGGGGCGCTTGTCCCCATGGACTGCTGAAGTGCTGAATAAATAAGGCGCATTTCGGCAGCGTTTGTCCGAGCCTCTGCTTCTGAGCTCTGCGTTGCCAGCTATTAACATCCTTCAGAGAAGCCAGGCACATGTGGTGGCACCGCAGCAGGTTCTCATCCTGACAAACATTTACCCTGACACCTATTAGATTTACTGAAATAGGTGTCTCCTTTTTCACCATAATAGAAATTTGCAGGCAGGGGGGGCTTTGCGGTGGGGGACGACAGGGCACCACACCTTGCTCTCTAAGCTTTCCTGAGTGCCCATGACGAGAATCCTTTCCAGGGGCAGTGACCCTGCCCTCGTCTGCTGGCAAAAGCTGCAGATGTTGCACGGGGGTATTTGCAGGTTTGCCGTGCTTATTTTTTTTTTAAAGCTTTTTAAAAAAATTATGGTAGCATTTATATCATATAAAATATGCCATGTTAACCATTTCTAAGTGTGCCATTCAGTGGCATTAACAACTTTCACAATATTGCATGACCTTCCCTTCCATTTGTTACCAAAACTTTTCCATCACCGCAGGAAAAACTGCACCGTTAAGCAAAAATGTCCCATTACCCCTTCCACCCGCCTCTGGCAACCTCTGATATTAGCCTTTTCTCCATGCCTTGCTTATTCTAGATATTTTGTCTATGTGGAGTCATGTGACCTTTTCTGCCTGGTTTCGTTCCCATGACACGTTCTGAAGATTCATCCAAGCTGTAGCATGTGCCCCGACTTCATTCGTTTCTACCGCTGAATAATCTTCCGTTCTGTGTCAATACCACATTTCGCATATCCATTCATTAACTATTTTTTTTTACATGGGCAGGCACCAGGAATAGAACCCGGGTCTTCTGGCATGGCAGGCAAGCATTCCTGCCTGCTGAGCCACCGTGGCTCGCCCCATTCATTAACTTTTGCAAAGTGTACATTGTTTGGTTGAACTGACCCCTTCTCATTTAAATTAAAAACACTTTAGACTAGAAAAAACAGAAATGTTTTTAAACATCCTGAAGGGTCTGGGATGAAAAGCTACAGACATCTCTCCTATGTTTCTTTCATCTCCCATCCCACCCCCCCCCCCAGCCGCCTTCATTTCTGTTTTGTGTTCTTCTGGCTATTTCCCTATCTGCACAGACAAACATCCCAACCATTATTTTAAAAGTTATCTTAGGAGACTGGCATTTGTCTTCTTGCTCTAGATAGCTGCTTTATCCCGTGCCCCTCTTCCCTCTTCTCTCTTTCCCCCAAACTGAAGTCAGCATTGATTTCCACAGAAGTTTTGTCTGCTAGTTTCCGGCACCACACGTCCAGTATACCCTAATTTCTAGAGCCAGGGCCAGTCAGGTGTGCGTTTTGGCGATGGGCTCTCTTAGATGTCAACCTGGCTGGCCCATCGTCCCCACTCCGTGAATCAAACCCTCGTCCCGATGAGGCTTGGGGTGTGTTCTGCAGATGAGGTGAATATCAGCTGCCTTTACATCAAGGAGACGAGTCTTGATAATGTGGGGGAAATTCATGGGAGCCGTGAAAGGCAAAACCATGGTTTCCCAGAGAAATTGTAGCTGCAAGGGGCAGCACCGACTCCTGTCTGGGTTTCCAACCGACCCTGTGAATAGCAAACCTGCCAGTTCCCCAATCACGAGAGCCAATTCCTTAAAACCAACCTCTTTGTATATCCACATCTACCTAAGCATAGACACATCCACGTGCATGGATGCATAGGTAACATTGTATCCATTATCTTTCTATGGAGAATCTGATACACCACTGACTTAGCAGTGATACAGTGGCACTTCTGGCACTTACCTAAAGAACAATTGCATGTTTCAGGCCTCGAAAAAGTGAGGGTGATTTTAGAGATAATCGAAGCACCCAGATGTCGTTGCTGCAAGGATGAACCCCAGGGAAGTTTGGAGGTGGGCTGGGGCTCAGACACCTAAATTGACTCCTGTTCCTTCAGGAATGTTCTCTTGTCTTGCTGTGTTGCAGCAACGTGTAAGTAAATCACGGCTCCGTTGCAAGATGCCTGCGAGAGCTGAATTAATGTGTGCAGGGG
Source organism: Tamandua tetradactyla (assembly GCF_023851605.1). Classification (NCBI taxonomy): domain Eukaryota; kingdom Metazoa; phylum Chordata; class Mammalia; order Pilosa; family Myrmecophagidae; genus Tamandua; species Tamandua tetradactyla. Next base: position 173,781,740 of record NC_135353.1, on the reverse strand, counting down.
GTTTCGAGGGGCACGTGGCACACAAGGAGGACTTCATTTGGGGGATGATTAGGGTTATTAGCGTGGGACAGTGGGAGCCTTTAAAATTGTGATATTTCGGTGCGCTAAAGCTGACATAATGCAATGTCCCAGAAACAGATTATTAGCTGACGAGTTTCTATTCTAAGGCCTTGAAAATGTCCCAGTTAAGGCATCAGTGGGACGATACCTTCTCTGAAGACGGGCTACCTGGAGCTTGGGGATCCTTCATGAGAAAAGGAGGCACCTGGAGACATCTGCTGAGCCTTCTCTCCTGGGTTTTGTGGCTTCAGCTTCTGGCTTCTCCATCTGAAGCTTTTTCTCTAAACTTCTCTGGGTGTTTCTGGTTCTCGGTTGCTGTCTCACTGAGTTTCTCTGGAGCGTTCCTCTAGGAGCATCTCTTAAATTCATTTCTTGGCTTCTCTGTGTTCTACGCTCTCATAAAGGATCCCGTGAGAGGACTAAGAAGCACTTTAAATGGGCGGGTCACATCTCAGCAGAAATAACCACAGCTCTGGGGCGCACTTACCCCATAGATCCATATCCCATGCCACCATGGGCTGCTCCAAAAGAGAATCAACGGGTTCATAAGCCAAGAATAATCGGATGCACCTGCTCCACCTTTCCTTCCCCACCAGCCTCTGAGTTGGAGCTCTCAGTATAAAATCCTCAGCTGAATCGCCGATCACTAAAAAGGAATGTGCAGCGAAAGCCAAGGACTGCAGGGTCCATTCTGGGGTTCCCCCACTCCCCCTGAGCTGGGGTACACAGGGACTCCCTCCCTTTTTGTTTGCCCCTACTCCTTTTGGGTCATCCAGCAATGCATGCTGTACTCACGCCACAGGAATTCCTATTTGTGCCTCCTCTCTCCCAGCTACTCTTTTCCACTGTGCCATGAAATATTTGGAAACTTTATTCCCGATGCTTTTACGAGCATGGTCAGGACTTAACGAGCCACCCACACCCTTCCTCACTAAAGCTAGCATGAAATGTCTTTTTGCTTCAGAATCAGTCCTCCACTTCTTTTTTAAAAAATGTTCACTTACTTGATAGTTAAAAGAATACCTAGAACTCGAGGTCGATTCCAAAATTTCATTTTCTTTTGCCTCTAGTGCTGTGGGAGACCCAAGGCTGATCCTGTGGGAGACAGGTCATGGGGCTAAGGGGGGGCAAAGTCAGTCGTGCACAGCCCTTTGCACAAGTCATGCATGGCCCTTTGCACAAGTTCGTACAGCCCTTTGCACAAGTTCATACAGTCCTTTGCACAAGTCATGAACAACCCTTTGCACACCCTTTGCACAGATTCATACAACCCCTTGCACAAGTTGTGCATGGCCCTTTGCACACACTTTGCACAAGTTTGTACAGCTCTTTGCACAAGTTCATACAGCCCTTTGCACAAATCATGAACAACACTTTGCACACCCTTTGCACAGATTCATACAACCCCTTGCACAAGTTGTGCACGGCCCTTTGCACACCCTTCGCACAAGTTTGTACGGCCCTTTGCACAAGTCATGCATGGCCCTTTGCACACCCTTTGCACAAGTTTGTACAACCCTTTGCACAAGGCGTACACGGTCCTTTGCACATGCAAACCTGGGGGGGGGGCTGAGAAGGGGTGAAGGGCTTGCAGAGGTTGGGACGCTTAGGTTTGGGATTTACAGAGTTCAACCAGTAATCCAAACAGTGGCGTGGAGAGATTTCTCAAAAGGGCCAGATCCTGAGGGAACGTTAGCCAGTTTGCCAAGCTCTGCCTTTGTGATCCGCCTCAGTTTTTGTGTCCCAAGCTGGGCAGTCCTCGGAAATGACCATCAACCATCTTGTCGCCCGATCAACAGGACCCGTCTCAGGCCACACGTCTCTGGGCCCGCCCACTTGCTCATTCTACAGATTACTGATCAATTGTCACGTGCCAGGCATGGTCTTTTTTGCTCGGCTGGAGCCCGTAAGCAGATCAGCAATCCTCGCAGAGCTGACCCTGTAGTGGGGGTGGTGAAACCAAGGTTGTGAGGTTTACGGAAAAAATGAACAGAGGATGGGAGGGGAGCAGGGTGCCGGTGGGACGAGGTGGGTGACGTCTCCAATGGGGGAGCTGGACACGTCTGCAGCAGAGCCTGGCTCAGGCGGAGGGAGCTGTGTGGGTGGAAATCTGGGGTGACGGTGCCTCTAGAAGTAAGCACAGCCTGTGCAAATGCCCCGAGGCCATGCATGCTGGAGAGACAGCCAGGAGACTTGAGCAGGACATGCAAGGTGAGTGAGGAGCACAGGGCATGAGGTCAGAGGAGGCAGGGATGCAATCCCAGGTTAGCTCCGACTCTGAGTAACACGCCAATGGTGGGGCTGCTTGCCACAGGGTGGGCCCCGTGGGCCTGTTTTTTTCCAGGGGCACACTGGCCTCTCTGTTAGGAGGAAGCAAAGTGGATACAGAAAATCCCAGGAGGATATTCCCATGGCCACCCAGGTGAGAAAAGATGGGGTTCCAGGCTGCAGAGGTGGCAAGAAGTGGAGAAAAACAAAGGCAGGATTGGGGAGGAAGCCAAAGTGGATCAGATGACCCCAAGCTCCCAGGACTGAATATCTGGAAAGAATAATTGTCACGGTGAAAAAGAGGGTCCTAAGAGGAGGAGCTGGGGGGAAATGAAAGATAGATAAGGGATAGATAGAAGATAGATATAAATAGATACATAAATACGCACATATGCAGAAACGGTAGATGGAGATAAAGAGAGATAGAGATTAGATTGTTAGGTCATTAGTTACATACATATGTAATTATAGATAAATAGTTACATGCATATAGAGAGAGATAGTATAGGGATGGAAGGCTAGAGAGATAGTTACATGCATATATCCATACAGATAGGTATAGGGATGGTGGAGAGATGGACACAGACGGAGAGAGAGAGAGTTTAGATTGATACATAGTTGCTTAATACATACACACATACATGCATTTATAGAGGTAGTAGAGAAATGGAGACGTGTAGCCATAGAAAGAGAGATACATTAAATAGAGAGGGATGATAGGTAATAGATGCATATATGGATGATAAGATTTCTTGTAGAGACCGGGGACATATGATGCTAAATCTATGGACAGGCCAGCAGACTGGGAACGGAGACAGGACCTGGCACTGTCGTTCTGAGACAGAATTTCTTCTTCTCTGGGAAACCTCTGTTTTGCCCTCATCGGTCCTTCAGCCGATGAGACGAATCCAGCTGCATTTCCAAGGCTGGGTTCTTTTCCTCAAGTCACCCAGTTGTAGGTGGAAATCACACCGACAGAAGCCCTCAGTCTCACCTGCACGAATGCTGGCAGGGCTGAGTGGGCATCACAACCTGGCTTGACCAATGCAGAATTGGCCATCCCACCCACACAGCCCCGGGTCCCAGCTGACCCCCATCCTCCCGAGCCTTTCCTGGGCTGGAATTCCCCCTTGGTTTGCACGTGCAGCCCCCCTTGCACTGAGCACAGACCTCCCCTCTGGGTCCTGGACAAAACCCAGAGACTCCCGTCCCTCAAGGAGAAAGTTTGCATCAGGGGACAAGTGCCCTGGTCCAGAAACTCTACCCGGCCCCCCACCATTGAGGCTGGATTCCCCAAGCACACATGGAGAGGCCAGGTGGGTTCATTTTGGAAGCTGGTAACTTCCTAGCAGCCCCTTTCCAGCTCCTTTGGTCTCTCGTGTGGTCCCAATGTTGGATGGTTCGTGAGTCGTCCTGCCCCAGAACGTGAGTTTGGACAAGACAGGGGTTTGCATCTGTCCACACCTGCTTCCCCCCACCCCTGTTTAGAGGAACCACTGGACACACAGGAGATTCCCAATAAATGCAATGCAATGAATGAATGAATGAATACGTGCATGAGTCATCGTTAGATGGAAGGACAAACCACCGCTTTATGGTACAGAGAACAGCCAATCCAGTTCCATCTTCCCCTTACTTTTTCCAGGCTAAATGCAAACTTTCATGGCCAAGCTCAACTCAGTGCCAAATCCCTCCAGCGGCACCAATGGAATCAATCATTGGACCATTATCTGTGCCAGATATTCTCCTAACACTTTATATGTTCTATCTCTACCTTCACAGCCAGCCTACGGGAAGGAAATTGTTATTAGTTTCCCCCATTTTACAGATTAAGAAAGCTGAGGGCTGGAGAGTTGGGTAATTGACCGGAGGTCCTTCAAGCAAGCAAGAAGTAGAGCATGGAGCCATATGCACGCTTGGCTCCAGCCCATGCCAGGAATTCTGAGGAGCTTGGAGCTGTCACAGGGTTCTCGACCCTGGCTGTATATTAGAATCTGCTGGGGAGCTGTGTGGAAATCCCAAAGCTCAGTCACACTTGACACGGCCTCTGTCACTGGGCCATATCATGGTTGACTCCATCTGCAAGTTGATGCACGAGTGTCTAAGTCTACAGCTGCTAAAGCAGAATCCCACCATCTTGGAGGCAGAACATCATGCCCATTTGTTATCTCACTGTTCTGGAGTTCGAGTTCTAACATCGAGGCTTTGGCAAGACTGCATTCCATCTAAATGTTCCTAGGAGAGAATGAGTTCCTTCACTTTTTCCAGCTTGTAGAGGCCCCTGAATTCCTTGGCTTATGGCCCCTTCCTCTTTCTTCAAAGTCAACCTTCATTCCTTCCTCTGAAAAGGATGCTCGTGATGACCCACAGCTCAGAATCATCTTCCGGTCTCAGGAGTCTCAACTTCATCTGCTCTGCAAAGCCGGAACCTGCAATGTCACCCCAGGTTCTGGGGCTAGAGTGTGGGCATCTTTGCGGGGTGGTGTCCCACCTACCATCGCCCAGATGTATTTTAACAGAAGCCACAGAGCGTTTCATGGAGGATGTAGCACCCTCGACTTGCTAAAAGTCACAAGCGTCCCTGCCTCTTAGGGGATGGAGGATCCACAGCTTTCCTGTCGAAGTCTCAATGGGCTTTTTCAAACCTGGTAGTCTGCTCACCTGGCCAAGTGCTTATTTGACTGACTGTTCACCTGGCGGTTTGCTCACCTGGCCTTCTGCTCACCTGGCAATCTGCCTTAGCTCTTGGTATAATAAAGGCAGGTGTTGCTCGGGAGAAAGACCTGAGAAGGGAAGGAAGGTGAGAACAATGGAGAGAGACCAGCTGAAGTTCTCCCCAGCACGGTGCTTGGCGAGAAGTACGTGCACGCCCTCCCTTCCCATGACCCTCCATCTTGACGAGTTTCCTGCATCCAGAAGCTTCCACATCACCCATCTAAATGCCTCCCCCCCACACATAGAGTGCAGAGGCAAAGGGGGGTGGCTTTTGTGATATCTGTGGTTCGATGTCTAGTAATTCGTACATAGAGATTCGAGATTGACCCGTGTTCTTACATTGAGCAGCTGTTTGCAGCTCTCGCTTTCACCGTCGGTGAGTTCTCTCTTGCCTTTTGCTTTCTGTGAAGCTGGAGGGCTCAGCCCTGCAGGGACCAGCAGGCCAGGATACCGGCGCGTGCCCGAAGGAGATGGTGGTAGCTGGAGGGGACCCACATCTACCATCGCGGGACAATGGCAGTAGCTTTGCCCCTGCCAGGCTGGGTTTATGAGCTGATACATACGGCGGGACAATTGCACACTGCCAGAAAGGAAGGCAGGTGTTTCCCGTCCCTAAAAACCAAAGGCAAAACAAACTGACCTCCAAGGTGAATTTCTTCCAGTTTTCATCCTGGAGAACTGTTTCACAAAATTTTTAAAAGAGCCCGAGGAAGGTGTGCTGGTTTGAAACTGTCATGCACCCCAGAAAAGCCAAATTCTTCTAATCCATTCATGTATGGTGCAGACTTACTGTCGGGAAGAACCTTTCGATTAGGTTGTTTCCATGGAGATAGGACCCACCCAATTCAAGGTGGGACTTCACTCTTTGCTGGCATCCTTTAAAAGAGGGTGCACAGACGCTTGGAAACAGAAAACTTCCCAGGAGAGGCCAGATGAACCCACGGAGCTGAGAGAACCATTCTGAAATCAGAATCCAGGAGAGAGGGGACAGCAGAGGTGACCACATGCCTTCCCACGTCACAAAGAAACCTGGACACGATCGGCCTCTCTTGAGTAAGGTCATCTCTTGTCGATGCCTTAAACTGGACGTTCTTGCAGCCTCCGAACCATGAGTTTGTAACCTAAGAAATCCCCATGTCTGGTACGCTGCATTCCAGCAGCGTTAGCATGTGGGAACCAAAGGGAAGACGGCTTGAGCCTCCATCTCGACCCACAAACCCTGCACCGCATCACCGCGACCGTCACTTCCTATCCAGGAGATGCGGGAAATGGGGGCTTCTCCGATGCAGATGCCAGCTCCTGACCCACTCCCAGAGCCCAGGGGAGACAGCACGGCTTTCAGAACGCAGCCGGGTTGGGTGGCAGCTTCGGTGGCTCTGCACAGGCGCACAGCCTCGTTAGCTGGTCTACTCATCTCATTTTGTCACAGCGCCTTGGAGACTCGGGGGACACGTGGCTCCCCCCGCGGTCCCCGAGAAGCCTAATGTTCCTAAAAGCCAGCTTGTCACCTCATCAGACGTTGGCAACCGGAATAGAAGTTGCCTTTTCTTTTTTTTAATGCTACCCCAGAGTCAATTAAAATACGGAAGCGCTGACATCTGCAGAATGCAGGGTGATCAAAGCGGAGAAAGCCCATACAGGTTCTGACATAAAAACAGCGTGTTGGGTGGCAGAGTGACACAGTGTAACAGGTCAGGTAATTATGAGAAAAGCTATGATACAACTGTTGCAATTGCTTAGCTTATTGCCATTACCACAACCATCAAATGCAACGATACGCCGGCTTCTCTGATGGATGGTGAAGATGCTGACGCGCTCGGCTCCTGATACAGATGGAATCTCCGCAGCAGCTGAATTAATTTGACAGTAAATAGGTGATAGCAGTTACTGGTTTCTTTAAGTGTATATTTTTTAATTGCGCCAGAGCAGATGTCTGCACTTCTGGGAATCGCTGAAACACATGGACATTTATCGGTGAGGCTGCCCGCTCCGGTTGCACGGCACAGCTGAGCACACGCCTGCGTGAAACACGTGCATGCACACTCGCCGACACTTTCTCTCCGAGGTTGTTTTAAACCGTGCATGCCTGTTTTGCACACACGCAGACCTCCTGCTGCTGCTTTATCATTTGCATGTTAATTGCTTGGCGGCAGCACATCTTCCCGCCTCGACACCGAAACCCGAACACGTGTGTTAATTATGATCATGAAGGAATTCTCCTATCTTTGCCTCCGATGCATTTATTAAATTAACGAAGGGATGTGACAGATGAATCTGTGTGTTTAGGGTACAGCTGGGCTAAAGCCGTGGGTGTATTTCAGACGACTGGGCATTTTCTGCCTCACTAATATCATAATTGCTTTAATGGATTTTCTATTACGGGCACTGACTTATCCCCCTACTCCACAAGCAGACTAATTAAATAAAAGCAGCTTTTTACATTAAATTCTAATAGATTCCAACGTATCTCCTCTAAATTATCACAATAATTCCAGTAATAAATGAAGCGCATAAATGCCATTAATCAAAACACTTTGAAATCTGGTGTTGTAGCAGTGCAACGTGGCACATGCTGACTAAATGCACGATGATGGCTGAGCTGATGTGTTTGGTGGGTAGAAGCCTGGGGAATCTGTGATTTATTCAGGAAGTCTGCAAATACCTCCCGCTTAGGAGGGTTCGAATTAAGAGCAGTGGTTTCTAGAGATAATGAAATTTGTATTGGGCATAGATAGTCTTGCTTTTTTTTTTTCTTTTCCATTCCCTGAGAGCTTTTCTGCTCCCTGAGACTTCTCGCCCACGCAAATATGCATCAAAAATATTCCTTTCACTAAGTGACTCTGGTTCCATTTCTATTACCAGGGTTTCTATTCCATTTTAATGGCCTCCCGTTATTTTAGCAGAGAAGGAAAAAAATCTTACCTCCCGCACCCTTAGACCCGCCAAACCCTCCAATTCCAGTTTCTGCAACCCTACAGGCTTCACTTTAAGTCCCAGGCATCCTTCAAATAGACTGGATGGGCTTCTTGGTTTTATTTGTCACTCTGTGCCAGTGGGTTGTCAGGTGTCGGTTGTGTTTGACGTTTATGACTGATTCCGATATAAATTATAACTGGACAGATGGATGGCCCCCGATTCTCAGGAATTTAGACAGGTGCTGCTTTTTTTAAGGTAACTAGAGCAAACTCTCAGACTTGCTTTCAAAACTCCAGAGGTGATGTCTCAAATACAGGACGGCTGTTCAAAAGCTTATTTATGCAGAAAATAGAAAAATGGGGAAACAATGCAATGCCTAGGTGACTATTTGAATCCAACTTCTTTCCAAATGCAAGAGTCTCTGTCTTCTTTTCTTTTGCTCATCAGAGCTGGAACACTTCTTTAAAAAAATAATATTCAAAAAAATTTTGCTTCTTAGACTTCTAATAATTTCTAAAGAATTATTCTGTGGTAGCTGCACTTGATATGGAAAACTTTACCATAATCACACAAGTTCTCTATGAACCTCCCCCTAAAAACACAAGCAAACCACATTTTCATTCAATGTTTAGTGCAGGTTTATCAAACTTCTTCTGTAAAAGGTCAGAAACTAAGTATTTTTGGCTTTGCAGACCAGAGGGTTTCTGTCACAATTATGCAACTCTGCGTTTGTAGCATGAAACCCACCATTGACAATATGTAAGCGAACGGGCATGGCTGTGTTCCAATAAAATATTTAAAGTTTTTAAGACAGCTTGCTGGATTTAATGATTGGAGTGGCTCAGATACAGAAATTAATCCTCCCTGAATAATACAAGACATTTAGATACTTCAAATTGCACACCAAATTTTTATTTAGAGGCACCCAGAACAGCCAAAATAGGATAAATGCCTTTGTCATTATCTCGTATTGATTCTGTACTGTAACGAATATACAAGAGGAATCGAAGACAGGAACTGCTCCTCAGCGTCCTTCTTAACACAAACACAGGAGGTTTCTACCCAATGATTGCAGTGGAATGCAAGGACATTGTTCACCATTCTTAACTTGAATGGATCCTTAGGGATTTGACACCCAAATCTTCAAATACATACTTTTTTCTTCAGAAATCATATTTTTACATGAAATATGAAACCATTTTGAATGCACATTTTATGTAAAGATAAGTGCAGACAAGCTTTTGGGACTCCCTGACTTTACAGTATTGCACAATTTGTTTCTTCCATCTTCCAAAATGTTAAGCTCGACTGTGTTCTGACACAAGCTGTGGTATTTTTGCTTTCTGTACATCACCTAGAATTTTTACCGGAGACAACTGAACACATTGTTATCTGATCTCTGATGTCGGATGCTATTTTGTGGCACCAGGTTAAGTGTTAACTGCGGAGGGCAGAGTCCCACCAAAAAACATATTTTCTTCTTCCACAAGGCCAGAAAGTTTCCAGTTCCATAGAGATTCAGAGTACAAAGTATTTAAGAGGCAGAGAGAAAGAGGAACAGAGAATTGTATATATACCTACAGGTATTGTTCGTAGTATTTTATAAAGACTGGACAATTAGAACATTCTAAAAACTACCCAAAGAAACTTGTTTGAGTCACGCTGAGCCTCTGCTGCTCCTCCTGGAATAGTCCCCCCACCCCCAGGTACCATTAAAAATGGTGGGGGTTACTGTAAAAGGGGTCTCTGCTTCAAAGGGGTCTCACCCACCTGAGCTGTGTTCCCTCCAGCCAGCTCCTTCCATGGTGTCCATGTAGTGAAACGGGTGAGTTGGGGCAGACAGAACTTTATCCTTCCTTTCTCACGAGTTCTGGCTTTTCCTTCATATTTGCAGGCAGGGGCTCCCACTGGCCCATTTTCCCTATGGAGGTCTAAGACCCCCAGGAATTGGCCAGAGCTACAGTTGTAACCCAAAGTCTCTGATTCGAGGATGGTGGCGGGGTAGCTTCTGCTCCTCTCCCAACACCTGTCTCCCTTCTCCATAACCACATCTCAGTGTGCAGTTGGACATGTCGCTTCCTGCAATAAAGGTTTGTTTATGAGCCTCCTGGACGGCTGGCTGCGGCTGTGGGTGGGCAAAAGAGAACTGAGGCTTCTGTGTGACTTTTGGGAAATGTCACTAAATGAAGGATGTGCCCTTCTTTGCCTCTTTCTCTTTCTGGCTGGCTGACAGGTGGGCACCATGGCTGGGTGGGCAAAAGAGAACTGAGGCTTCTGTGTGACTTTTGGGAAATGTCACTAAATGAAGGGTGTGCCCTTCTTTGCCTCTTTCTCTTTCTGGCTGGCTGACAGGTGGGCACCATGGCTGGAGCACCAGCAGCCACTTTGGACTCTGAGGTGACACTGGATATGGAAACCTCAAAAAGAGAAGCAAGAAGATGGAGGGAGCTCGGTTCTGGGTGGGCCATACCTGCCCTGGGCTGGCTTCCACAAGCCCTTCTTAGCAAGCTATGCACTCTTTTTTTTTTTCCTAATTTTGTCTGCTTCTTATTTTATTGCTGTCACTTACAGCTGAGCATAATATTTGCAATACAAGGGCTGAGCAAAACACAAATGTTGATGGAGTAAATGAGGGTCCGTATGGGCTTTCTTTGCACAAAGAAGGCACTGTCCATTCTGAGTCCAGGGTGTGTGTAAATGTGGGGCCACCATCTCACACATGCACACACACACACACACACACACACACACACACACGCATCTCACCTAGACTTAGAAAAGCTGAACTCTCAGCACCTTGCTTCCCTCCCCCATAAAATGGAATTGATAAAATCTTACTCACATACGGTGGTGAGGGTTTATGACATGACATGTTTGTGAAACGTAAACTTAAAACTGGGTACTTAACAAGATATCGGTTCCCTCTGCCCCATCTCCTCCTTACTCCAAACTGCCATACCTCAGACAGGAGCTTTAGTGAAATCTTCAGGCAAATGCTTTCCACCGTCTTCGTTGTATGGTACATGTAGACTTTTTTGTAGATCTTTGGTTTCTGGTAAAATATATATATATATATTTTTAAATTTTATTTTAATACATAGTAAATATATATATATATACAATTTATATAAATATATTTTTTCTAAATGGCATTTTAAAAAATATATGGCACCATCAACTTTAAGACTGGGAGATGATCTGAATGGGACCCAGCTTAATCACAGGAACCCTTAAAAACCAAGAGCTTTTTCTGGCTGGGTGTTGGTGAGATGTGCCACTGAAAGGGATGTGATGTGACACTGCAAGATTGAAGAAGGAGGCAGACACATGGAAAAGGGAGGGAAGTCTCTACAAACTGGCAGTCAGAAAGAAAACAGAGATTCCAGCAAGAACTTGAAGTCTGACAGCAACCTGAATAAACTCTTCCCAGCTCCTCCAAGTAAAATCCCAGGCCATTCCACTCCCTGCTTTCAGCCTTTGGAAGCCAAAAACAGAGAAGCCAGCTGGGACATTCCAGATTCTTGACCTACAGAACTGAGAGTTCCTCCATTTGCATTGATTCAAGCTTCTTCATTCGGGACTGCTTGTTATGCAGCAACAGAAATCCAACGCACTGCTACACTCTTCTAAGAGTGAAATTTCAAGTGAGCAGGACACAGCCATCCTTTGCATCGTGAGGAGTTGAAAACATAAAGGGAAGTTGGAGACGGTGATTCTTAACTTGGATCATCGCTGTTCACTATTTGCTAATGTATTGCAATTAATTGACAGATGGACAGATGGGTTGATTGATTGTGAGGCTGTCCCACAATTGTTGGGTGTGAAGAGATGATCTCCCAGCACTGTCCTTCTTTTTATTGCTTCTTTGCTGGGGGTAAAGAAAGGCCCCATTCTCTGTGCTGGGATGGGAGCCCATGGGGCAGACCTTATCGTGTCAGCTTGTCTCTGGAAGGACAATTCGCTCCTTGGTACAGGGTAGCCCCAAAGAGTACCACTTCCACAGGAGACAAGCACAGGTCCCCAGAAATTTGGCTTCTTGTTGGGTAAGGAATCTTACTTCTCAGCGATGCAGCCCCAAGCTCGTCGGTTAACTCTGTGCCCCAAGCCCATCCCTGCAGGGTGAGAGCTGTGGATGCTACAAGAGGTGGGGGGGAGAGGGCGGTCAGGGTGATGAACCCCAAGACAATGGCCCCCTGGCCACAGGCTTGCAGCTGAGTCCCCGTCCTGTTACTGGACAAAGGCAGCAGATTCTTATGCCTGATGCATTCCACCAATTCCAGACACGCCACGGTTTCAAGGAGAAAAAGTTCATGACTAGGCGTGAAGCAGGAGAGCGGGTGGTCTGTCGGCCCCAACGGGAGTAATTCTGATAGTGTTATAGCATTAAAAGACGGGCAAGAAAAAATAAATAAATAACAAATAACAAAACAAGGTAAAAAATATGATGGGCAGGTTTAGGAGAGTGAGCCCAGCCCCAGCTGATGAAATTTGAGGTGATCTGATTATTGATCATGCCAAGGCTGATTCCAGGCTTAGTGCATGTGTAAGAAAATGGTGGCTTTACGGGATGATGGGTGCAATTTTGGGGTGACTTGCAGGTGAAAACCTAAGCTGCTGCAGGTGTTCAGTGGACCCACTTTGGTTAGATTCAGTCTCGGTCATGACGGTAACTTTGGACTTGGGGTGGGGTCGTCCTGGGCTGACCCAGAACCTTCATGAAAAAATCTTAGGGGCTGTTGAGCGGTCACAAGACTCTAAGGTTGAAAACATGGGTAAATGGGTAGAAAGGAAGGTGAGTCACAGGGTTTAGACAATCACAGGGCAGAAGATAAGGGCTACAGAGTCCTTATCAGAGATTAAGGCAGCTAGAATACAGTGGAGAGATTTCTGGGATTTGCCTCTGTCTACTCCAATAAACCAGAAAGCAAAAAGGAATGTCTGTAGGATGATTCAGCCATCAAAGTCATCCCTTAAACCCTGATTTCTGTCACAGTCTCTGGTCTAACTCAAATTCCATTCCCTGCCCCTTTCTGCACCTCAAGGACCCACCTTGCACCCCAACTCCCTCCAGACACCCCGCCAAGTCCCCGGGCTCCTCTCCCTCCAGCGAGCATCCATCTGGCCATGCCACACCAGCCCTGTGGGGATCCCACAGCTGCTCCTGCTGCCTTGAGGTGACCTGGCCCCGCAGCCCCTCTCCCAACTCTGAGCGGTCGTTTGCACACACAGCCCAACATGACAAAACAGAGATGTCCCCCCGACCCCCCCCGACCTGCAACTTCGTGAAATGCATGTGACCTGTCCCATCGCATTTTGCTGAGAGAGTCCAGGACATGTTGAATGGAAAGTCCGTGCTGGGGAATTCATTCCCCACCCCCTCCAAAATAGCCCATGTTGACAACAAATAATTCGGTGGGAGAGTATTTGTCATTGCTTATAATGATAAAAGAGGGGAGCCTCTCCCTCCAAAAAGGGGCTGGAGACACCCTTTATGTCAATCCTGCAGCGGGGTCTTGTGAAGACCTTAAAAATGCCAAAGATGTCAGGAAAATTTATGTCACATGCAATTTATTGAATGCCATGTGCATGTGATTGCAGAAGAAGGGATGCATTTTTTCGTTTGGAAATGCAATCACGAATGTCTGTACTTTATGTGTTTTAATAGGGATACATGTTACAGATATACATGCATGCATACACATATGGTTACATGTATCTGTATATGTGTCCATATATATCTGTGTGTGTATAAATAATGTGTTTCAGTTTCCTGCGGCTGATCCAACACGCGACCACACGCTGTAGGCTGGAAACCAGGGGAGTTTATACTCGCACATTTTTGCAGGCTGGGAGGCTGGAATCCTGGTGTGCACAGGGCAGGCTGCCTCTGCAGGTTCCCAGGGAAGGCTGCTTCTGGCATTTTCCATCTGCTGGTGGCCCCAGGATGTCCTCGGTTTGCGGTTGCACCACTCCAAACTCGGCCTCTGCTGTTGTGTCATCTTCAGGCAACCCCCTTGCCTGAATTTTTTCTCTTTTAAGGATGCTTGTCATTGGATTTAGGGCTCACCCAGGTAATGTAGGAGGAGCTCATCTCAAGATTCTCCAGCCAATGACAGCTACAAAGTCCCTGTTTCCAGTCAAGGCCCACAAACAGGTGTGGAGATATGGGCGCATCTTTTCTTGGGAGGGCCACTGTTCCACCCACCCTCTAGGTATGCAGGTAAATCAGAGCAGGAGAGGGGAGAGAAAAATTTAAGCGGGTGCTGAGGGATTTCTTTTTATTGACACCCATACGATGAAGAGAGGTTTTCACGACTTGTCCAAAGAGTCTGCAGAGGCTGTAATAAAGGGTGAACGTGGAGACAGGCGCCTAGGGACGACGGACGCTTTCCGAGCATGGCCAAAGCCCACGCGAGCCACGCGCTCTCCACGCCCGGGACAAGCCGGGCGCCTTCCCTGTACCAACCACAGGACCTCGGGGTTGGAAGTTTGAAAGGCAGTCTCCTTCTGCTGCAGGCAGGGTGTCTGTATCCGCCCCCTCCTGCGCAGAGACAAAGGGCGCTCCGTGGCGCAGCAGCGCGCAGGCGGAGGGCGCGGAGGCACGTTTGCCTAGAGACTGCGGCAGCGGGCCGTAATTGCTTCCCCTGGCACCGCCTGCCCGGCCCCCGGCCCCCCGCCCCCCGGCCCAGATGCACCGGCGGGCCAAGGCGTGCGCTTAGCTCGGGGACCCTGGGCGGCCGGAGAGGGGGCGGGCGGTGAGGGGCGCTCATTAACCCGCGGACGCCCGGAGGCCAGGGCCTGCTTCCCAGGAGGGTGTGGGGGCCAGGGCACAGGGTGGGCGGGGGCGAGGAGGAGGGAGAGAATGGGAAGGAAGCTTGGGACTGGTGGGGGGGGAACAACAGGAGGGGGCCGGAGAGGGGTTGGCAAAGGAGGAGGGGGCCACTCTTTTGTTTGGAGAAAGCAAATGAGATGGACCACAAAATGCAAACTCTAGGTGTCAGGGGGGAAACCAAACTGCCAGGCTCATTCTCTCCCCTTAAAGCAGATGGCTGAAGGCCATCTGAACCATTTGCCTGCCCAGAGAGGGCTGGGTGTGTGTGTTTGCATGTATGTATGTAGGATTACAAAGGATGTAATTGTCGTATATACAAACATGCGTGTATGGAGAGAACATTTTACATAGTACATGTAGCTACGTAGTATATACATACATTTTAGACTCTATATTGTGTTTTATAAATTGCATGTGTGTATGCATATTTAACATATATGTGTGTGTACACAGTAATACGTATGCATTATCTATACATGCGTGACACATGTGTTTGCATATGCAGAGTAAAATGAGTGTGTTATCTGTACAAATACAACGCACATATGTTTGTGTGGATAGAGTAATAGATATGTGTGTCATCTCTATTTATATAATATGGATTCATGCATTATATTACCTGTTTGCACAGCGAGGGGACAATGAGTTATATATGTTTTATGTACATATATACACATAGATATGTACGTGTAAAGGTGTATGTTATATGCAAATATCCACACACATATAAGTATATGAGCATACATAGAGAAAGAGGCTTTAACATACGTGTTGTATATACGTAAAGAATATATACGTGCATATAGAGAAAGCATTTTATGTATTTTATACACATATGCCTGAGTATGTCATGGGACGAGAGAAGGTTTTATTTATGTGTAGATTTATGTGTACAGGGTTTTGATAGAGAGATATTCTGTGCAAATACACCTCTATGTGTGTGTATTTGTATCTAGCAATGTATACGAGCCAGAGAGAAAGAACTGTCCAGCTGCCCCCACCGCGCAAGCCGGGCTCTTCTACTGCCTGTTCACTCTGACCACAGGCTTGCAAGCCAGTTCCACACGGGTGGCAATTCACGGGCAAACGGGGCGGCTCGGTCTATAAAAAGAACGCGGGGGCTGTCCTGAGAAGCACAGGGTCTCCCCTCCCCGCGTTACTACCCGCTGCTCCCAAGGAAGGGTTGGGCACCAAGGGAGCTGAGAAGTTGTGCCCAGCAGCTTTGGAGGGCGAGCGAAAGGACAGCAGACCCCACCTGCGTCCAGGTCTCCTGGAGAACTAGCTGGAAGGCAGGTGCTTGATCACTCGAGAGGGAGTGGCAGTCTCGGTGGTATTTCCGCCCTGTGCATATTGTGAAATGGCGGGGGGCGGGGGGCGGGATGGCGGGGATGAGGGGCTGGAATCCCTGTTTAGGTGAAAGTCCAAGAGTGCACTCCCCACACAGCTTGAGAACTGGGGTTGGGTTGGCGTCAGGATGGCAGAAAGGGGTGAGTGAGCCTGCAGCCAGGTGGACTCAGGTTCAAATCCTCCCACCCGCATTTGGGGAAAGTTGACGTGAAAGAACTTAGAGTGAAGCGTGGGTATGTATTGGACCGTTCCATTGGGTGGAACGGAAAGATGGGTTCTAACTAACCTGGAAAATGAAGAAATGACTCACATAGCCTAAGACATCCCCCTAGACGAGCAACTCTGGTGCTCAAAGTGCAGGAGAATCACCGGGTATCTTGTCAAAATGCAGAATCTGTGGGAGGTCTGGGTGGGGCTTGGGTTCTGCATGGTAGGGGGAGCTGGGAGGGGGAAGCTCAGACCTGGAGCAGGGCTGAGCCAGGGTGGGTGGCTGAGAGGATTCCAGGAGCCTTCTAAAAGCATCCTGGCTGACTCCTCGCCTCTCCTCTCCTGCCCCTCCCAAACCATCACCTTTGCTACAACCTTGTTCAGAGATAGTTTTGTTGCAAAACTAGGCTTTGCAATGCCTCTGAATTGGAAACCTTGTAGCTGGTCCCTGAGTGAGGTATGCGAATTTGCTACGTGTCAGGTGAGGAAATTGAGAACACAAGGTGGAAGGAATGGGTCTCGATCAGGCAGGGGCAGGAAGTAGAACTGGGATTCCGGCATTTTCCCTCCCAAGGTTCTGACCAGCAGAGAAAACCAATGAAGGAAGACACTGCTTCCCTTTTCTGAGCTGTGCCAAGACACGTAAGGTGGGATTGACATTATAAATTACCCAGTAATAAGAAGATTACTTCAAAAGGAGGGCTGGAGGGTTATTTTGCTCTCCACTTAATATTTTTACACTATTGCAAACATATATTGCTGTTACGGTTTGCTAAATCTTCTCTGAGGAAAGGCAGCTGGCATCCGAGTCTCCTCTGTCACCTGGGAAGCACATGGCAATGTCTGCTGTCCTTTTCTCCCAGTTTCTGGTCAGAGGACTCTCTCAGCTCCTGTGGGTCCCTCTTGCTTCTTCCAGGACCACGCTCTTTCTTTGTGCCTTTTGGCTCTCTTTCATTACAGACTCAGGTAAGTGGATTAAAATCCACATTGATGGGTGGGATCACATCTCCATGGAAACAACCTAATCAAAACATCCCACCCATGATACATCAGCACCCAGAAGATTGGTTTAGAAGAACGTGACTTTTCTGGGATTTGTGACAGTTTCAAGCCAGCATATCCTACCCTCTGAACCCCATCAAAAGACATGTTCTTGCCATATGCAGAATATCTTCATTCCATCCCAATATCACGAAAGCCTTAAACCATTTTCAGTAAAAATACAAATGCAATACAAAGTCAGAAACAGCACAGAGTCTCATTCAAATCAGCTCCAGGTGGGTGAGCCAGGCTCTGGTGTCATGGGATTGAGAAAACCTTCTTGAACCAAGAGAAATGAAACAAAAATAAAGTTTCAGTGGCTGAGATTTCAAACAGGCTCGAGAGCTCATTCTACTAGAGGTATTCCTTCTGCATTTTGTAGACATCCCTTTACAGTTTGGTGCATTGAAGTAGCTAGAGGGAAACGCCTGAAACCATTGAGCTGTCACCAATAGCCTTGATTCTTGAAGATGGTTGAATAACTATCGAGCTTTTATTGTGTGACCATGTGATTGTGAAAACTTAGGAACCGACGTTCCTTTATCCTGGGTATGAGCAGATCAGGAAGACAATAACAATAAAAAGTAAGTAAATAATAGGTGAGGGATGGGGGTATAGGATGCTTTAGGTGGTCTTTTTTTACTTGTATTTTTACTTTTATTCTTGATTTGTTTATGAAGTAATGGAAATGTTCAAAAGTCTGTTGTGATGATGATACTGTATTCTTTGGATGAGTACATGCTCTATGAATATATCTCAACAAAATTGCTTTAAAAAATCAGTTACAGGCGTGGTCTGTCCTAAGGCAGAATTCTCTGGCTGTGGACATGTGAAACTCAGAACAAGTTATCTGCTGCCCATATACAGAGGAGGGACAGGCATAGGATAACCATTCCCATTTCCATAGGGAGAAGTTGGAAGGGAAACAGGGTCTAAGGTCCCAAACAGGTCTGAAAATCTGCAGGACAAACTCCATTAGATTTCAAAGTCTGAGCGCCATCTGCAGAAACGTGATTTCTCGTGGCTTGAGAGTACAGCAGCCTCACCCTTTCCAAGGGCTTGTGCAGCAGCCTTGCCCTCTGCAAACGCTGGGGTGAGGGGTGCAATGCTGGGGAGCACCGGGGAGACCATCGTCTTCTCAGCCTCTCCTTCTTCAGGCATGTGTATGGCACCTCGACTCTCTGCAGTCACAGGGGTACAAGCTCAACCCCTTCAGAAGAGTGGATGGTGGCCAGGCTCCCCCCAGTTCCTCTGGGAATCTGCTCCCCCCTCTCTTAAGCAAGACTCTTCCTGAACATTGAGGCAGAAGGCCTGTACTCCACAAACTTAGGGGCAAACTTACCCTTTCCGCCTGCAGGTCCGCTCTCGTGGCCTGATATGTCTTGGCTCTAGACTTTAGCTTCCGTGGTTCTGCCTTTGAAGCCATTTTTCCTTCAGTGTGTCCTTTTTCTGTCCCTTTCGGTTCAGACTGGCTGTGGGTCTGTTCATACAGCTCTCACAAAAATATCTGTTGGCTTGGTGTGCAGCACACAGGGGTCACAGCCATCAGACAATAGGACTTTCCACAAATCCTTCCTGGATAGTTTCATTTCCAATCCTGATTTTTCTAAAATGGTTGCTTTCATGTTTGGTTAAATCTTCACGTGGGGCACTATTCTCCGTGGATTCATTATCCAAAAGCACAGAATTTTCTAGACCATTAATTTCTGATGTATTTGTGCTTGAGAGTTCGGTTCTCAGCATATTCATTTCCTGTTGTGCTTTACTTTACGCTGTAAGGAGAAGCCAGGTTGCCGTTTCCATTTTTAGTTTGGAAATTTCCTCATTTAGATATCCCAGCCCATCACTTTCAAATTCTCCCTTCCATCCAACACCAGGATTCAATTTTGCCAAGTTCTCTGCCACTTTAAAAAGAGTCACCTTCTTTCCGGTTTGCAATGACACATGCATCATTTCTGTCTAAAGCCCCTTTGGAAGTATCCTCAAAGCCCCTATTTGTACCCTTTAAAGCATTTTTCGCTTTTCCTATGCAGCTCCTCACAATTTTTTCCAGAATTTTCCGCTTATCCTTTTGAAAAGCCGTTCCAACATATTCGGTATTTGCAAATTACAGTATTCCAATTCTCATCCCCAAATCTGTTTTAGTTCCTAAAGTTTCTTGGAGGAAAGACAGCTGGCTTCCAAGTTCCTGTATCATGTGGGAAGAGATGTTGTGACATCGGCCATCCTTCTCTCCTGGCTTCTGGGCAAAAGACTCTCTCAGCTCCTGTGGGTCCTTCTTGCATCTCCCTGGGGTGTTTTATCTCTTAACTTCTCTTGGCTCTCTCAGAAAGGGCTTCAGGAAAGCCCTTGAATGGGCTTCGTTACCTCTCCAAGGAAACAACCTAATCAAATGGTCCCAGCCACAGCACGTCCGCACCCACAAGGTTGGTTTACAACCACATAGCTTTTCTGGGGTACCTAACAGTTTCATACTGGTACAATTTTTTACTAAAGAAAAAAAACACTGAAAATACACTTTGCTCTTTAAGCATGATTGGATTTCTTTTTATTTTCATTTTCCACTTTTACGGGTTCTAAAAGCTTAACATGTGAGACATTAAAAAAATGTAGACACCATGCAAAAGTATATATTATATAATATTATATAATTATATTATATTCAAATATACGTACCTGTATTTGAAGGAAAATGCTGTATTTGGGAGCCTGAAGTTTGGACCCAATGAACAGCCAACCCACAAAAAGGTAGAGTCCACCACAATTGTCTGGAATGTAAGGAAAACACAAAAATGAACACACGATTTAAACAAGAATGACCATGGATCTCTTAGAACTTTGCAAAAACACAATTTTCCAAGGCTATTCAACAATGAACCCCCAAAAAGCATGAAAACAACATTTCAGAAAGTGAGTTAAGTATCTTTTTGGAATGGGATAACCCCATCTATGAGAAGCAGTCCCTGTTCCAGGTGGAAAGGAAAATATCTGTGACCCATGGTTCTGATGATTCCTGGGCTGGGGTGGGGCAGGGTCGTGGTTCTGACGTTCCCCGCTTGGGGGCAGTGTGTGTGGGATTGCGAGCACGTCCGTGGTCTGTGATGCTCGCTGCACATTGCGGACTCACAGGACGTGTGTGGCCCCCGCTGACCAAGGATTTCGCTGTCCACTGGCTGCTCAACAAGAAAAGTGGTATCTGAAACCACAGAGGATGCATTTTTTTTGCACGCATCGTGTAGATGCCCTTAGGTCCCTAAGATGAAGCAAATACTGTTATCTGTTGCAGTTAACGTCTGCAAGTGGTTAAGTGTATAGTTTCAAATTAATAGTCTGTTAAAAGTAACAGTAGCCCGTTGCACCTTATAACCAAGTTCCCTTTTCTCAGCACAAACTTCATGCTTGATTACCCCCATTAATGTTTTATTTTCCTATTGTTACATAATGCAACGACCCAGAAATGAGGGGGAAAAAAATCTCCAAGCTTTAGGCTTAGCTTGAAAATATATACCTCTATTTGTTCCATCCAATTTTTCCTACATTACAAGGCAAAACCAAGTGTCGGTATGAATATTTCCATGATAAATTAATCGATGCCAATTGAGATCACGGGTTGTCTCGATGGAGAATTACATAGTGGCTTTTCCATTTCTGTCTGTGCGGTCCTCACACATTTGACCATTGCCCTGTGCCTCAGTTTCCTTGTTTGTAAGGTGCAGGGAATGACCGGCCTTTGGGATTCCGTCAACCAAGCCACATAAAATATTCAGAACCTGCCAGCATGTGCTGGACAACCAATTCAGCTCCCATAGTGTGACAGCCAGGGCTTTCCCGGGTAAGGTCCAGTATCAAAACAGGGACAATTTTTCAGACATGAACTCACAATACAGTGGTTCCTACCGATGCTATTTGCACAGAAATGCAACGCTTTCACCCCATTTGCATTTATCGGGCATGCTAAGATGTGCATTTGTCCACATTTTAATATCTCTGAGAGGAGAATGCGTCCAATGATGGAAGGTACGGTCACTTCTCATGTTTCACTGGTTCTGCTCTGTAAAGGCCACCAAACACCAGATCTGTGAATCCTGAACCGTTGCCTCTGCAGGAAGTGTCGCAGCCCCTTAAGCTCTGGTCATGACATTTTCATCCAGCAATCGATGCATAACTGTGTTTTATGTGTGCTCCTGTTTGAAGACCTTTATTTAGTCTGCATTGTGGGCTGACAGCCCACAGCTGTCACCCACGCCTGAACAAAGTTTCTCTCTTTAATGTATGTTCTCTGTGAGGCTCATCGCAACCTTCCCACATTTAGGAAGACTGGACGCTGGGCATTTAAAGCAAAACAACCCACAGAAATGTGGGAAGCGTGGCATGCAATAAAACATGACAAGGACATTTGTCTATGTCTGAGAACTGAAAGGAGGAGCTAGGCCATTGTCTCCTTCCACCTCAGCTTGGAACATGTTCATTGCAACTCCAGATTTTTCACTGCTTCATGCTTGTCCATAAATTACTGTGGAAGGGCCATGAGTATTGATTTGGGGGTTACGGATAAGTTTTAGCAAGGAGGCAAACTCGGAAATACAGAATCCATGAATAGCGAGGCCTGGCTCTCCTCAGGTGTCTCTCTCTCAACATGCAATTACACTGGGGACTTTTCCATCTCCTACATCCCACTGTTAATTCCTGAGACAACTAAAATATCAAAGTCTCCCGAATAAAGTGTCTTCTGACCAGATCTGCTATGTAGCTTGACGCTCTAACTGGGGTTTTGAAACTTCCTCCTGGATTTCGCTGAGGGCTTAGGGCTCTTGTCTCATCCATTTACTTTCCCACCCTTATAAAATCATGAATTGCAGGGTCTTAGGGTGAGGGACCACCCATGGAGAAAGACATTTTGAGACATTGTTACAAGTGGCCATCTATATGCTTTTAGAACTTTGCAGAGAGGCAGAATTCTCCCTGCCCACTCCATTCCTGGGCAATTCTGATTTCCTTATTTGTTTCTTTGTGTAGCAGTTCTTTAGCCTTTGATACAATGTGTCTCCCTCTGGCTTCTCTGTATCCTTGGTACGCTGCCGCTAGAAAAATACTAAAGAAGCCAGAACACACATTCGATTCTTATCAAACAACCATCACTTGCCAAGAATTGTATAATCAGCTAGGTCATCTCCTCTCTGATTTGGATAAATAGTCCCCGCCTCTTTATCCAGTCCCCCTACGGCCAAGTTGCTGACTTCTCATCTTTACAGGCAGCCCCTGTCACCATCTGGGGGTGCCTAGAATGCAGCCCCCCTGCTCCAAATGTGCTGAAGCTGCAAAGAAAGGGGTCAGGAGAGCTTGGCTGGGACTGCTGCCCCTGGAAAGTGCAGCTGGCATGCTTGGCCCCTGAGTGGCATCCAGGAGCGTGGCAGGCAAACAGTTCCTTATCCCGTGGTAAAACTTCCCCTACCTGTGCTCTGGGGAAACAGTATGCTTTAAGCCCACACCTGCCTTTCCCCATAGAGTCTGGGGTCTGGGTGGGTGCTGGGAAGAGGTTGCCTGTGGCACCAGCCCCCTGTGAAACCCTGGACTCTTGGTCTGTGCAGACTTCTCTGGGCAGAAACTTGAGGCACGTGCTGCTGCATATTTCTCATGGCTGGGGGGAGAATCCACTCTGCATGAGTGCATTTTGGAAGAGAGAAAGCATGGGAAACTGACACCTGGGGACCCCAGACTCAGCCCGTGTCCCCTTCCCTTGCAATCTGCCCCTGCAGCTTTGCTATTCGGTTCTGATAAATCTCAGCAGTGACTTGCATCAAAGACAGAATCTCCTGAGCAACTCTCTAAAGGTAGAGCCGAGAGTGAAGACCTCCCCCCACCTGCTCACAGGCCATTGCCTGATGCCTCTACTGAGGCTCTCTAATCAGCTGTTGGCACTTCCCTGTGGGTCAGGAGTCCAAGGGCCCGCAATGACCCTTGGGGTAGCTGACGTCTGTGGAACATCTTCACGGCATAACCCGACAAAGGAGTGGACTCTGAGTTTGTCCACTCCCAATTACATGAGTGTGCCTGTCTGTCCATGCTCATACCCACAATTATGAAGGTTTGTGGGGGTGGAGGTGGGGAGAGGATACTGTTGGCAGTGACCCTCAGAGATTTTGCCCAATACTTTGCTGGAATTTGGCAGTGTGCTTTCCTTCCCTAGCCCTCTTACTTAGGAGTCCAGTTTGTTTTGGTCATTGAACACTTTATTTCCCCTTCTTCAGTCATGTGCCATCTAATGATGGCAGCTCTCAAGCGCTCAAGAATTAAAATCTCACCATCCACAGCAGGTTCAAAGAGGTCCACTAACTCGCCTTATGCCTTCTAAGGGTCTTGCACTTTTCTGGATATTTAAGCTATTTGGGGATTCTCAAAAGTATCCTCAGAACCAGAACCCACAGCCAGTTTCCTTATTTATTAGACACTCCATCTGTTTGCCTTTTTTAAAGGACTTCCAAGGCTGAGTGCTACCAATAAAAAGAAATAAACACAACCAGTTTGGGAAAACAAACCATTCCTAAACAGGACATATGCAGAAAAAAAAAAAAAGCAAAAAACAACTCTATGCATACAAGGAAGGACTGATGAATCAGACTTAATTAAAATGACAACCTTCTCTTTGGAACACATACTATTAAGAGACGAAATAGGAGAGCACAGCTCGAGAGGATATTTTCCACTTAAATATCATGTATAGACAAGGGACTGGTCTAGAGACTAGATTGAGAGCCCCTACAAGTGGGCCAGATAACAATAGGCAACAGAATGGAACTGAGCAAAAGTGTTCAACAGGCTTTTGGCAAATCTGTTAGTTTGGAAGCTGCCGGATTACGGTATACCACAAAGGGAGCAGCTTTTATAAAGGGAAGTTTAGTGAGTTACCAGTTTGCAGTTCCAAGCCTATAAAATGTCCAAACTAAGGCAACCAGGGAAAGATACCTTCACTCAAGGAAGGCTGATGGGTCAGGAGCCCCTCTGTGAGCTGGGCAGGCACGTGGCTGGCATCTGCTGGTCCCTTGCTCCTGGGCTCTGTTGCTTCCAGTCTCTGTTCCTGTGGGTTCCTCACTTTGCTTCTCCAGGGCTCGCTTTCCTCTCTCAATTTCCCTTGGCTCTCTCCAGGGTCTGCTTGCTTCACATCACATGGCAATGTCTGCTGGGCTCCAAGCATCTGCAAACATCGGTCTCTGTTCTGTGAAGCAACTGTTCTCCAAACATCTACATCTGTTCTGTCAGCTCTGAGGCTTCTTTCCCTTCTCTTGCTTCTCCGAAATGTTTCCTCGTTTAAAGGATTCCAGTAAACTAATCAAGACCCATCTGGAATGGGTGGAGTCACATCTCCATGTAATCGAAGGTCCCATGCACTATTGGATGTGTCATGTCTCCGTGGAGACAATCTATTCAGGTTTCCAATCTACAGAACTGAAGACGGATGAAAAGAAACAGCTGCCTCCACGAGGTGGCTCAGGATGAAAACATGGATTTTCTGGGGCTGGAGTTTGGTGGAAACCAGAAGAGCAGAGACAAGGAGAAAGAAAGAGAGCTGGCTGTGTGACGCAGGCAGGGAGATGCAAGACAAGCGACTCCAGGGAAAACATGGCCTTATCTGGACTTCTAGCCTCAAAACCGCGAACCCATCGATTCCTATTGTTATGCCAAACCAGTTGTTGCTATTTGTCACAGCAGCCACGGCAAACCGAGACAAGAGACCTCTCCTGGATGGGTTCTGGATAAAAGTGGGGATGCTATTTGTGGAAGAGGGTCCTAGAAGGGGGTGCTGGGTGCCTCCCTACCTCCCCACTAGCCCAGGCACCCAGGGACACCCTCCCCCCTGTGCTGAGTGGGAGATCCCCCACATTGCATGTGAGCTGTTTTAGAGAAATCACCCGTTTGATTATACTCAGCCTGCCTAATTCTAACACCTTCCACCTGTTAAATAAACATGGGCACGGCAGTGTGGGCTCTCTCCAATTAGGGGTTTGGAAACTGTTGCTCGTGCAATCTTTTGATTAAATAGGGTTGAGTGTGTTAAATAAACAAATCAGCCTAAGCCTTCCAAACAATGTCTGAAGGCTCGCTCTCCACGTCCATTTGCATAAGTCGTTGAGGTGTGAAAGAAATAGGCAGGAGTGTGAGAATGCCGGAGCTGAAAACACACGTGCATGCATGCGCACATGAATACACGCATGCACAGAGACAGTGAGCCTGGCTGTATTCAAGCTATCCTCCTGTCAAGGCTCCAGAGACTGTCCATGCATACAGCTATCAACGTCCAGAGGAATCAGTGTTTGCTTGCACATATATGACAAACTGGGGTTCCAACGAGAGCCAGCCTGAGTGCACATTGCTACAGATAATGAAAAGCAAGGCTGCTGCTTAACCAGTCCAAGTCCTCTGTTCTACAGACGAGGCACAGAGGGGAATGCCGCTTGCCTAGTATTTGACATTAACGACAGCACCTAGCTTTGCTCTGCCTGGATTCCATGCTCTTCCCGTTTGCTCGGCTGCAACTTTAACCGATTTGGGGGTGCCCTCTGGGTTTTATGGCTGCTGTGCTCCAGGATGGGACATTCAAACTCACCTTGAGCTGGGGTAATCCAGCACTGACTTCAGGGAGCAGTGGGGGAGCCGGTGGCAAAGGTCTCCCCTGTGCTGTTGAGACCTCAGGACTCTTTCCCATGCTTTTTATCATCGTGACCTTCGGCCAGCTCACACTCAAGGCCGCTGACAGAGCAGAAGCTCCATACTGTACATGGTGCTAAGAGCTTGCCAAGTGCCCCCCTTTATCCCTTTTGGGGACCCCATGAGGGAGGTGATGTCACCCCCTCTTTTCCAACTAAGGTCACACGAGACTGGATGTTGAGTCCCAGCTTGGCAGGCTCTGTGTAGCTGCAGCTGCGGGGGAATGGCTGATTAGGTGGGAAGGAGGCTGGGGAGGTTGCAGGAGGGCCTCTGATGCCTGGGGGCCCAACCTGCAAGTTGGAACCTGCTGACCTTCCTGGGGCCTTTCACAGGTGCCTGATTGATGCGCTGGGGCCTCTGGACCAGAGAAGACAAGTTGCCTTCTTCTGAAAGAGGTCTGAGGATGCATCACAACCCCTGGGGGTGACAGGCAGGACGCACAGCCAGTCCGTGGACAACACAGCCAGCCCGTGGATGTGCAACCCTACAGCCGACATTTGGAAAGCAAAAATCTACGCTCCCTTTGAGGGAAACTGACCCAACTCCCAGGATACATGTGGAAGCTGTGTCTTTAAAGGTTTCCAAAGGGGCTGACTTCCCCGAGCCTGGCTGGGGGGTGGCCAAATTGGGCTGGGGTGGGCTGGAGTGGGGGCCTCCCAGGCAGGACAGGCTGGATGGCTCCAAGGGCCTGAGGGTCAGAGAGGACCAGGAAGGGTCTTCTGTGGGTCCAGGGAAGAAGTGCCTCTATGTGTATGTGTGTGTGCAAGAGTGTGTGCATATGTTGTACAGGAGGGTGAGTGTGTGCATGCTAGTGCATGCATGTGTGTATGTACGAGTATGTGTGCCTGTGCTACTGTGTACTTGAGGGTGAGTGTGTGCATGCTAGTATGTACATTTGTGTGCAAGAGTAAGTGTGTTTATGCTTCTATAACACAAAGGTGAGTGTGTACATATGTGTGTGCACAAGACTAAGTCCTGCATGCTAATGTGTGTCCATATGTTTATGCACGAGAGTGATTGTGTACATGCTAGTGTTTGCATATGTTTGCAGGTACATGTGTGTGCATACTAGTGTGTTCATGCGAGTGAATGCCACTGTATGCATCGTGTGCCTGCTGGTGTGTGTGCATGCTAGTTTGTATGTTAGTATGCATTTGCATATGTCTGCATGTGCATGTTTATTCATGTCTGTGCACAAGAGTGAGTTGTGCATGCAAGTGTGTGTGCATGTGTGCATGGGAGTCAATGTGCAAAGGCTGGTGTGCTTATGCGTGCATGTGCATGTATATGCATGCATGCTGAAGTGTGCATGCTGCTATGTGAATTTTTGTGCATGTACGTCTGCACGCCAGTGTGCGTGCATGTGCCTGTGTGTTCGTGCTAATGTGTGTGTGTGTGTGCATGCATGCACGTGCCATTTTTTCTCCTGCATAATGGAGGGTGGGAGGAGAGGTTAAAAAACTTCAATTAAGCCTTTAAAAAGACCATCTGCCAAACAGTGACTGGGTTTCGTGTAAACAAAGTGCCTGTGCTGGTTACAAACAAATGATCTTATCTATTGTATTGTGTTACAAATTAAAATTAGATTAAGCCACCTACATGGTACCTGGGCTGCATCTTCAATTTCTCATGGAAATCCGAGCCTTGGCTGTGCCTATTCAGTCTGCCCGATGAGCCCTCATTATCTCCCTAACAGCAGAACACACTGGGCACAGCATAATCAAAGCCTGGGGGTACGTATTAATTATCCTTTTGAATAGTGATGAAATTTTAAAAAGATCTCTTTTAGGCTCACATCATCAGCAGATGAAACAAAGACTCAGCACAGCTTGTGAGCAGAGGCCCACATGTGTTTTTACATCTGTTCAGGATATTTCAATTTGAAGCTCAATAAAGCAGAGCCTGGGATTAAAGAAGGGGATAATAATAATAAATAATAATAACAATAATAATAATGTTTTGCAATAACAAGCAGGCCCTGCCCTCGCTCATCCAGTGAAGTGGAATGCTAGTTTTCCTTCCTTGAAAATGCGCAGCCGCTTCAAGGATAAACGGATTGCAATTATTTGGAAGCAGTGAGCCATGCTGTGCAACCTGTGGCGGGAGAGAGGTCCGCCTGTTAAAGGCGAAGACCCCACCTGTAGCTCATGAGCATTCGGTCAGCCGTGCACCAGCCCCACAGCCTCTTTGTGGCCTCTAGTGCATGCTGTCTGCAGCCCCCTGGACTCTCCGTAGGCTGAGGAGAAAGCTCCCAGCCCAAGGCTCTGATGGGACGTGGTTGTGACATCAGATCTGCAGGAAGTTCCATCCATGAGACAGTGTGTAGGGATGTGCGAAGGAATGCTTTGCACCACGTGTGCTTGTGTGGGGTACCGGGAAGGGGGTTTCTTTGGAGGCAATGAAGTATTACCCTGAGCTCTATTCCCTGGGCTCCTGGTCGGCAGTGTTGGACTCTGCCTATGGAGGAAACCTGCAAGCTTCCAGTTTAAGACGTCTTTCCTGGGTCTATGGACAGTTTGAGGGTGGAACCTTTTGTGCCTAGCAAGACCCATCTGCCCTCCATGCCCCTTTTAAAGCTGTACAGAGACATTGTAAAACACCCAGCCTAGAACATTTCCTTTGAACAATCTTTGCAGAAACCAAATTTTTCAGAAATGCAATACAAATGGCTGTATCGTTGAAAGGCCCTTTGAAATGCCATATACCTTTGAAATAAGTACCTTATATCCATAAGTAGTATCATTGCCTGGCCCAATATTTAGTAAGAATTCAGGTTATTTTTTTAATACATGCATCTTTTTGCCTGGGCAATTTGGACATGAAAGGGGCTTCTCAATCTAGGCAGTAAGCAATGACTTAAAATAGAGTAAGTAGGAGAATACAAGGTGAAATGAATCAGATGAAAATAGTGTTGCTTAAATGATTTGTGTGAATAATACAGATGTTGCAAAATTAGATATTCACATCCTCAGAAGTATCGAACTCAGTAACGTCCTGTGAGTCCCACTGCAAGCTCCCACCCTGCGCTGGTTAACAAGTGGCATTTCACCCACTTTGAGTAAAAACCCAGTCGGGGTGTCTGTGAAGGAATCTGGCTACTGCCCGTGAGATTTTTCAGCTCACCCTTATAGCGGTAGAATCTTCATGCTCATGCCACAGGGCTTTTCTTGGTGTATTGGTTAGGGTTCTCTAGAGAAACAGAATCAGCAGGAAATATCCATAGATATAAAAAAGTGTCTCACGTAACTGTGGGAATGTAATGTCCAAGGTCTGTAGGGCAGGAGCTGGCAGCTCCAATGAAGTTCCCCAGTGAACTCTCAGGAGAGACTGAGCTGGGCAACTGTGGACATGGAAGAGTCCAAAATCTGTAGGGCAGGCTGGGAAGTTGGCAACTCCAGTGAAGGGTCTGGATGAGCTCCACAGGAGAGGCTCGCCGGCTGAAGCAGGAAGAGTGATGGTCTCTTCTGAATCCTCCTTAAAAGCTTTCCAGTGATTAGATTAAGCATCATTCATTGCAGAAGACATGCCCTTGGCTGAATGCAAATGCAGTCAGCTGTGGATGCAGCCGACGTGGTCATGATTGAAGTCCATGAAACGTCCTCATCGCAATTGTCAGGGCAGCACTTGCCCAACCACACAATCGGGCACCACCACCTGGCCAGCTTGACACATGAACCTGACCATGACACTTGGCATTTCCTTCCAATGAGAAAAACCAATTACTCTGGTTTCCCTAGGTTGACGGGCGTCTTTGGGG
Organism: Tamandua tetradactyla; assembly: GCF_023851605.1. Lineage (NCBI taxonomy): Eukaryota > Metazoa > Chordata > Mammalia > Pilosa > Myrmecophagidae > Tamandua > Tamandua tetradactyla. Next base: position 173,751,894 of record NC_135353.1, on the reverse strand, counting down.
AGAGACTCGGCTCTGCTGGTCCATTCCAGGGCAAGTCTCAAGAGACTGCGGGGCATGTTTCCCAGCAGAGTCGGGCAGCATGGAGAGGACAGTGTGTCACTCCACATTGTTGGATGCTTGAGTGTGCTCACGGAGTGAATGTTTTATCCGCGCATGGGTACGTGCCAGCTTCAACAGCCTGCCTTGGTTGTCACCTCTCTCCAAGACCTGGCTTGGAAACCCACTGAAGAGAGACCAAACGATAGCATCAGGAAGGTCTGAAGAAGTGGGATTACCACGTGGAGATGTGACCATACCCTCGAGCCAAAATGAGAATCCTAGAACATGAGCGTAACCATGGAGACTCAGGAAATCCATCTCCTGGGCCTAAATTGGACATGTTTGGAGAACATCTTGGCATCTTGGATATGTGTTTGCTTTGTTTCAAGGCACAGCTGTTCTGTCCCTTGCTTTGTAGACCAGGAAAATAGGAACAGAGGGGCTTGGGGTTCACGAATAGGAATGGAGTGATAATATACCGTGACATTTTAAAGAAAAGCCCAGGTTATAAACCTGAGATGGAAAGGCCCATGGTTTCTAACCAGCTTCTTTTACCCTGTGCAACCTAGCAGATGCAAAACAGGATGGCACGAGTCGGTGTCGGATTACTGCCTTGGGGCGCCACACATTTATTTATTTTTTAGATGTGCTCCCGATTTAGTCTGTTTCTGTTTCCTGGTCCATCCAGTGAAGAAACATGGCTTGTTGTCGTTTTCCAGCGTTGGCACGTCTGATATGTTACTTGTTTTCCCTCCAACAATTATTCAGATTCTGCCCCATTTGCTGAAGTGAATTTTCCAACCAACTTTGAGTCTACTTGTCATGATTTCGGCCTTCCAAACTCCGCTACGTCTTCCCCAGGGCTGGGTGATGTGTGGATTTGCTGACAGATGTTCCCCGTATCTAGCTCTCATCGAGGGGGAATGGATAAACGGATGGGAAGGTTTTGGACAGAGAGGCATGTGTTTGCCTTCTGCAGCTCCCTTCAATGGGGACGCTACACGGTGTTTGATGGGTAAGGGGCCCAGTGGGTTTGTGATGAGGTACCAGAGAAAGACCCTGTTGGAAAGAAACAAGATCACAATGAGGAGCAAAAGATAATGCTGCTGTGTTAATCAGTCTCCATCCAGTGGGCTCAAAGAGTGGGGGCATGTGGCTTAGCTGTGGATTACTCCCAACCTAAGACATTCAGATGCAGGGGTGGGTCAGGGCACAATACTGCTCTAAGTAGAGCTCAGCCACAGGGACAGAGTGGTCCTGGGCTGACCACAACCCCAGGAGAGCCTAGACTGAGCCCAACTGAGAAGACAGAGTGGACACAGCCCCCAAGGTGGCCTAGACTGAGCCCAACTGAGAGGACAGAGTGGACACAGCCCCCAGGGTGGCCTAGACTGAGCCCAACTGAGAGGACAGAGTTCACAGTGAGTCTGAGAACTGGCCCCACTGCTGTCATGTTATTGAGTTAGAAAGCTTGATATCCCAAGCAGCTTTTTCCCTTAGACCAGTCATCTCAACCGAAGTCCCAGGTTTCCAGGAGCCTCATGGACATGCTGACCTTTTAGGGATGTTTTTACATGGGTCCTTGTAAGAGCTGTTGTTTTCATGCGATTCTCTCGAAATCCCTAACGCCAAAGGTTGAGATTCACTGCCGTAGGAATTCAAGAGAAAGTAGGAAAAGGGACGGCGTAATGGAGAACAGAGGCTACTTGGCCTCTGAGTCCATCCATCTGCTGAGACAGCAAGACACTGGTCTGGCTGTAACAGTTTTTCACCTCCTGGTCTTCACTGCCCCGCTGCTGAGTGTTCCCAGCGGATGTTCCAGCAGGCGTCACCCAGCATCCAAAGTAAACTGAGCCCTCTGGAATTGCAACCTGGTGGCCCCCCTGGGAAAACTGGTTCGATCTGTTACTATCAGCTCCATCCATGGAAAACGCCATTGAAATGCACTCTGATGATTTCTGTAAGTGACCAGATTTGATTTTTTTTTTTATACTGTCTTGACTCCTTATGTTGCCTTTTGCTTCCAGGCTGAGATTTCATGCCAAGTTTAAGCCTAAAGCGAATTTTAACAGCTGAGTTAGAAGCTCCTAAAAATAGAGTTTTGCAGGCACAGTGCTGACACCACTTTATCAAAGGCATGAGAATGGCACAGCTGTAATTAAAAGGGCATAGAGAACTTTGTTTTGGACCAGCCTAAATAGCTATCAGGTTTACTTAAAGTTTCTGTGCATCCTACGGGGCTTCGGGACATAGAAACATGTTCTTCCTTAGAACCAAATATAGATTATCCAATTCAAAGAAATAGGTGAGGAGAAGGGAGGCTGTCTGTGGCTTTAGAAATGGCATTCGTAAAATATTCCTTGGAAATGCGATGTGACTCATCCACAGACGTGGCTGTGCTTAGCAGAATCTGCAGAAGTGGCTGTTGTGATTTGCTTGACTCCACTCAGACACACTTTAAAAAGTTTTCCGGCATGTTTTTCTGATGGCAAGGATACCCGTTAATACTTAAATTGGATATTAGGTCATGGAAATCAGCATTATCCCCCTCTATCTCTTCTTCGAGCACCAGGGCTATTTTTTTTCCTGGTTGTAACCTTGTGTTCATCTTTCAGCTGGGGGAATGAGAACATCTGGTATGATTTTTCATTTTCATTTCTGCTTCATAACATTTTCCTCTCAGATTTCTTGGGAAGCCTTTAGAGAAGCCCTCCCGCTCTGTAACTGAACTTTTATTACTTCCCTCATCCTGGTTTCTACAAGGGTTCTCGGGTGTTTTTCTCTTGTTTTTAATTTTTCCTACTTTGGTTTGCTTCTCTCTTCACTCCTTAGTCCTGTGAACTAAGAGGTTTTCTATGCTGGGGATGTAAGTACTGTTTGTTCTTGTCTTTGTGTGGACAACTTTATCCGCAGAAAGTTCTCAGCAGATACTTTTCCTCTGACCACGAAGAATAAAAGAATTGCAAGATGGAAGCATTGAGAGAAACACCGAAGAAGGCGAGATGGAAATGAGGGGGTTATTCCCTAGGGAGAGAAAAGAGCAGGAGAAATAGAACAAATTGACAGAACTGCTTTTAGAGAGGGAAGATTTTAATAATAATAATAATTATCATTATTAATTTTTCAAACCTGTGGTTCGGGCAGTTTCTTAAAGTGCACGTGTGGTTTTCAGGCTTCAAAGCCAACAATCTGGGACCTCTCTGGTGAGTCGCCCCATGATTTCTGTGATTGGAGATCACACATCCAGGGACCCCCAAACCCCCCTCCTCATTTTGGCAGATGCTCATCTCCCAGAAACCGCCCTGGGGGGGTGCAGTGCCCCAATCCTAGAGATCCCAGCCCTGTTTTCATTTCTGCAAAATCGCAGGATGAAAATCGAAAGGCTTTCGTCGGTTTTGACTTTTTGCTGTTTTTGTGTATGGCTCTCCGAACTTCAGGAAATGGATGGCTGGGTGGGTTTAAATCCTCAGGGCTGGGGGAGTTCCAGTTTTTTGTTTTTTTTTTTTTCCAATATAGAGAATATAGTCTTGTTCTTCTCAGATCCAGACCCAGGAAACCTTGGAAGCATTTAAATATTTGAGGCGGGCAGCTCCCAAGGTGTCCAGAAAGGTGATCTGTTTTGGTCTGCTGCCCTCTGCTGGGACGTGAGCTTCTCTGTCTACGTCTCTCTTGCATCTTTAGACTCTCTGGAGTGAGTGGCTTCACAATATCCAGTCACACTCCCGGAAAATCAAGGTGCCAACTCTCCCTGAAATCCCACCTGCCCTCAAGACACACACGCATGCAAAGATACACGGCAGGGGCTGCTGGTAGCAGGGTGGTGAAACCACTCAGTGCAAAGCACACCAGAAGCGAAAGGGGTCTGCACAAAGAAACGAGGTTGCTCAGACCTCACGTGGGCCTGGACAGCGGGCTCCATATTTCCCAGCCACCGACCATCTCCTTGACCTGTATCAATAAATAACACATACCCTGTGGCTCTCCATTTGGTGTTGCAACAAATCACCCCATACATCATGCCTTGAGTCTTACAAATGTATTTGCTTTGAGTTCTGAAAGTCACAAGTTTATTGGGCTAAACTCAGTGTAGCCCAATAAGTAGAGCTCAATTTTTATTTTATATTTAGCAAGGCTGCTTCCTTCCTGAGGTTTCAGGAGAGAACGTATTTCCTTGCCTTTTCCAGCTCCTAGAGTCTGCCGCCACATTACTCAGCTTCCGCTGTTTCATCCTCTCTGCCTCAGACTGTCCCTCTTATAAAGACCTTTGGGATGACATTGGGTCCCCTGTATAATCTAGATAATTGTTCCATTTCAGGGCCCTTAACTTTGCCCTATCTGCAAAGTCCCCGAAAGATATGTTCAAGTCCTAAAGTCCAGTCCCATGAGAACTGATTTTATTGAAAATAGGGTCTTTGAGATGGGCTGCGTTGAATTGCGGTTATGTTGGACTAACACGGGCTGTCACCCAGTACAACCCCCCTTACAAGAGGGGGAGAATTGGACTTGGACAGACAGATGTGGACAGAAACAGGCCATGTGCAGATGGAGACAAGAAAGAGCCATGTGGATAGATAGAGGCAGAGATCGGAGTGAGACAGCCAAGGAGTGCCAAAGTCGGCTGGAAAACACCAGAAGCTGGAAGTGAGGAAGGAGGAGCTCCCTGCAGGCTTCAGAGGAAGCCTGGCCCCGAGACACCCTGATTTTGAACTTTCAGCCTCCAGGAAGGGAGGCTATGCATTTCTGTATTTAGGTCTCCCAGCTTCTCATACTTTGTATCAGCACCTCAGGAAGCCCATGCACTGATACTTTGTTTCACTACCTCAGGAAATCCATGCACTGACACTTTGTATCAGCAACCCAGGAAACCCATGCACTGACACTTTGTATCAGCACCTCAGGAAACCAATGCACTGATACTTTGTATCAGCACCCCAGGAAACCCATGCACTGATACTTTGTATCAGCACCCCAGGAAACCCATGTACTGATACTTTGTTTCAGTACCTCAGGAAACCCATGCACTGACACTTTGTTTCAGGACCCCAGGAAACCCACGCACTGACACTTTGTATCAGCACCTCAGGAAACCCACACACTGATACTTTGTTTCAGTACCTCAAGAAGCCCACGCACTAAATAAAGTAATGCTTTCCTGGGTTCTGGGGAATGGGTTGTGGACTTCTTTGGGGACAGTTGTTTTGCTGACCACAGAGGCCTCTGACCTCAGCTCCGAGGCCAGGCTGGAATGCAGGGGCTGGTGGCCACAGTGACCCAGGGGGCAGTCTTTTCTCCCAGACTTCCCCCCAGGGTCTTGGAGACAGCTGACAAGGCAGACACACCAGATGAGGGCTGGAGGGAAACAGGCCGTCTGGGACGAGACCTGAGGGCCATGTCAGGATAAGAAGAGTGTGGTAGGCTGCAGTGGGCAGACAGGACATGGAGTCCAGCCAGAGTGAATCTCCAGAAGTTTCTGAGATTTCCCACCCTACCTCTCATCAGTTGTTCTGTCCCACCCCATTCCCCAAAGATCATTCCATTAAAGTCCCAAGAGGCTGAGGGCACAAGCACAGGTGCCATTCCGTGTGCATCTGCATACGTGTATTGTATGTGTATGTCTTGCCTTGTGGACACATGTGGATATACATCTGTGTGCCTGTGCCCATGTGTAGGTAGGTATGCTTGTGTACAGGTGCTGTGTGTGTGTGCATGGGCATATGCATGTGTGCACAGGTGTATTTAAGTAATTTTCTGTGCTTGTGTGTGGATATACATGTATGCAAGTGCAGCTTTGTGCCTGTGGGTGTGCTTTGGTTCATGTGTTGTGTGCGCATGTGTGTACATCTGTATGGATACAGATGTGTGCAGGCCCATAGGTATGCATGTGGGACTGTGCTTGTGTGCACACTTCCTGTGCATGTGTGCACTTGTATGGTGTGTGCATGTGTGGATATGCATGTCTTCACATGTGCAGGCGTGAGGTGTACATTCTTGGGAGCATGTGTGTGCATGTCTGTACATGTCTGTACGTGTGTGGGTATACACGTGTGCGTGCATGTTTGTAGGCATGTGTTTTGTGCAAGTGCGTACGTGTGTTGTGTGTATGTGTGTTGTGTGTGATATGCATGTCAGAACATGCATTGTGTAGGTTGTGTGCATGTGAAAATTTGTGTGTGTGCAGATATGCATATGTATGTGTGCAGATTCATGAGTCTGTTTGTGCATGGTGGCATGCATGTATGTATGCACATGTGTGTGAATGTGAGTGTGTTTGAATGTGTTGTGTGTACCTGTGCAGCACACTGCATGCATGGTGTCAATTGTTGCCTTGTGCATGCCTGGGCATGTGTGAACCCACACACTGGCTGAGTCCTTCTGGGAGACGCTCTCACTAGGTAACTGGCAGGAATGACCCTGAGCTGAGTCCACTCCCCTCCTGAGCCGAGGAAGGTCTTCATAGGGTTAGGGGACACACAGACCACCCAGGGGCTTCCTCCAGCACCAGCAAGCAAATTGGGGGCTCTGGGGCTCTTGGTTTCCATGGCTGCTGGGGGTGGACTCCCCTTTCCAGCCCAAGCAAGGATGACTCCAAGATGAGCCTGGAAGACAGGACTCGCTCACAGACAGGAAATCCTACTAAAATGAGGTCCTGCCCAGCCAGAGGGGCAATTCCAATTTGGGCAGAAAACTCCATCGTAGGCAGACAAGCAGACAAGAGGCTGGGAAAGAAAGGCCTTGTTTCTGATTTGGATCGTTTTTATGAGTTTCAGGGCATTTAATGTTCTGGGTTGTAGGGAGAGGGGTTATGGTTTAATTTCCTTTTCTTTGGTGCATTCGTAATTAAAAAGCTGGAGTTCCCAAAAGGACAAAGGAATGAGATGCAATCCAGCCCCCGCTTGAAGTGATTCCAGCGAAGGGAGATTTTTCTGCTCTGCGGCGTATCAAGTTTAAATGGTATCAGCACTTAACAAATAACAAGGACCCCGTCTTCCCTGCAAACACAGGGGCTTTCTGGAGTCTCCCACACATGGTGAGCATACGGGAGATGCTTTGCAAACAGCACCTGCACCCGTGCCCCTGCTTCCCCCCTCGGACATGACATCCATCTATGCCAAATGTCCGAACACTGCAAAGGAGAGGGAAAGAGAAACACCTCACTGCTCTGACCCCATATTTAAGATCACACAGTGGTTTTTGCTTTTTAAAAAATAATAAAAATATCAGTAATAGCAAACAGACCAGCTACTCAGGAGATGCCACCCCCTCTCCTAAAAATCTACCAGACTTGTGTTCTCAAGAAGGAATTTTTTACAGAAAAATGGTTCTGTGGTAAAAAATAAGTTTCTCCAATATTGTAGCAAATGCCTGGTCCTTTTTGACAAAGTTTTCAAAGGAAGGTTTGGCCAAGGGGTCTGAGTTCTGAATCACGGGACCAGAAAGTAAAATTTGTTTGAGTTGATGCTGCATCTGGTTATGATTCTGTCATTTACAAATTAATTTAAACTTTTGGGTTTTATATATTTTTAAATTTTTATTTGGGGGTTATATATTTTGTGTATTTACATATAACATAAACATACACACCAAACTTATATAACAAATATTAATATATATAACTATGAACCGTATTAAACTTTAATATTTGCAATAGTTTTAGATTTACAGAAAATCTAAGAAGTTAGCGCAGAGGCTTCCAACGCACCCTAAACTCAGTCCTCATTGTTAACATTTTACATGAATACGGTATGTTTGCAAAATTAACAAACCAACACCTTTCAGCCTTGTTAACTGTCCATAGTTTATAGAGAGTTCCACGGTTTTCACCTAAAGTCCTTCTCCCATCATGGGCTCTGATTGAGGAACCCCATGATGTTTCTCGATGTCTCCTTCCGCTTCTCTGGGTTGAGACGGCTTCTCAGATGCTCCTCATTCCTGGGAACTCTGACTTTTAAGGGACACGCATCAGGGGTTTTGTAGGATGCCCTTCCATTAAGATATGGCTGATGTTTTTCTCTTGGCCAGACTGAGATTGTGGGTTGTGGGAGGCAGGGCACGGAGGGAAAGTGTCAACGGATAAGTGTCATCTGACACACATCTTCTGCAGGTAGAAAAGGCCAGCAGCTTCTGCTCTAAGGTCTTAGCCTCCCTGGACCGGGCACAGGGCCTGCGGTTGAGATCCCTGCTCAGCATCCATCTCACCTTTCTGTGGACAAACCCCCACTTCCTAGAAGGAAGCACCCATGGTAGGGTAGGAAGCACCAGCCATGGGGAAGCCCTCCCAGGAGCCCCTCCAAGCTGCTGGGGCCACGTGTCCCCCTGATTCTGGCCACCACTGGTCTTTCCATTCTCAGCCCTGGTAGACGGGAGGTCTTCAGTAAACTTTGTTCCCACCATCTGGCTGGACTTTATAGATCAATGTGGATGTTGGTGTCTAAAATGTCCTCATCAAGGGAAAAGAATGCTGCTGGCACTCACCTGAGGGAGGTGGGGAGGGGATTCAAGATGATGCTTGGAAGAGTCTCTGGAGGGAAGGGGCTTATATTCCTTCTCTAGAGAAGCCTGGTCCTGTGGCACCAGAATTCTCCATTTAGGATACATCAGGAGTACTTCTTGGTGGAAATGGACTTTGGAGGGCTACCTACTCCTGAGATGTTGGGGGGACATTGCACCAAGAACTCTGCACTTCGGAAGCCCCAGGAGTTGGCACTCCAGGAGTCTGGGATCATGACTCAGCTCTGAAACTCTCAATTTGTGACTTCTTTGACAAATCTCTTCACATAACCTCTTTCACTCAAATAATATTTGCTCCATCTGCCTCTGCATATTATTGAATTGAACGAGACTAAATGAAAGTAATAAGTGGATTGCATGGGCATAAATTGCTTTAATTTACTGTAATTTATTTCACCCATTCTACTTACTTGGGCTATTGAAGCACACACAAATAAAAATGAACCTGTTTCTATACTCTGAAAACCACAGCCTTTTGCATTAAAATAGCATTTTACCTGGAAACACTCAAAGTCTCCGTGGACTCTTGGAACCTGGAATTCTTTTTGAAGGTAATGCCAACCATTACCTGTGTTTCATAAATATGAAGTTACCCTTTAAGACGCCTGGTTATTAACCAGGAGATGGCTTTTAAATATAAGCTTTAGTTATTGAGAACCCCTTACTGAGGAAATTAAATCTGTTTTTCAAAGGTGAGGACAACTCTTTGAGGTTTTTTGCCCTAGAGAACCATATGTGGCAAATATCCCCTTGTGTTTACAGTTAGAAAAGATGTGGGATGGTCCTGTCCTCCGTTGTTTGTTTTCCACCTTCTGCCTGTTTGCTCTGTGAAGTTGAGCAGGGGGCAAATCTTCACCAATGAGGCTCGGTGAGAAGAACACAGGGTCAACTCTCCAAGTCCAATCAGAAGATGGATGAATGTTTCTTCTTTCTGCTCAGAAGCTTGGGTACTCCAGACAAGTCCTTGGTCTTGGCCACATCCAACATGTGATGTTGGGTAATTCTGAATCAGAAGCAAGCCGCAGGCTGCTGGGAACCATTCTGAGACACATGGAGAAGACGTGGTTTCAGTGGCTCGCTCGAAAGTGGCCCCCGAAGATGAACAACTCCTGATTCCCAGAATCTGTGAGTATGTCACCTTCTGCAGGAGACGATGCTGCGTTATCTGGATGGACCCAGGGTAATTAAAGACTCCTTATAAAAAGGAAGCAAAAGGGTCAGAATCGGAGAAGGAAATGTGGATGCAGAAGCAGAGGCCAGACGATGCACTTTGAAAATGGCGGAAGACACTATGAACCAAAGAGCCAAGGAACAAGGTGTCTTCTTGAACATTGAGCAGGTAAAGACATGGACTCTCTCTTGGAGTCTCCAGAGGGGAACCAATCATGACCACAATTTGATTTTACCCCATGAGACCCATTTCAGGCTCCTCTCCTCAAGGTCTGCAAAATAGCTAATGTGAATTGTTTTAACCCATGTCTGTGACCTTTTGTTATAGCATCCACAGAAAACTCGTACGGCCTCTTTATTCTTTTCATTGACCTTTCTATTCTCATGACACTTGTCCTCTGAGTAAACGGGAGAACCCTTACATTTTAGGCCAAGCCACTCAACATTTCCAGCCCAAATCAGTGCCAGAGCTTGATGGTGATGCCCACTCTGAGATGGAATGCCAGCTCTTGCCAATGTCCGTGTCTCCATCCCATTCTGTTCTGGAGAAGCTGAGGACATCCCGTGGCCTCCAACTGGTCAAGCGGAGCTGCCTATCCTTGGAGGCCACTTCCCACCATGATGGCCAAGGCACGACCGCTCTGCATGGACCTCCATCCTTGATCATGACCCTCCCATGGCATGGAGCCTCTGCGTGTCCTGCATCCCCTCTCAGCCCTCACGGTTTCCGCACAGTCTCCTGCTCTCACTAGTGGTGAGACTTAGGAGGTGCCTTAACAGAAGGGACCAGTATCTTCTCACAGTGCAGAACCCTTCTGGGTTCTCTCTGGAGTCCATCAGGAAGAACCTGCTCTATACCTCCAGCTGGCTTTGGGGCATCTTGCCAGAGATCCAAGGCACTCTGGCTCGTTCAGCATGTGGCATCCTCCCCTCTTCCACCTCCTCCTCTTATAAGGACCCCTGTTAGATTGGATTACTATGACCGCATTTTCAGTTGCTTAATTCCATCTGTACTGACCCTTGTTCCCTATAACGTCACTTTCTGAGATGCTGGGAATTAGGACCTACAGTCATTTGGAGCTTCATGGACCCCAGAAGGCCATGTTGTTAAACCTAATCCCTGCATGTGGGTGTGGACTCATGGTGGATAAAACCTCTTGATTAGGTGGGTCTTCATCCTTAATGTAGCCCTTTATAAAAAGCTGAGAAAGAAGGACTCAGAGCCAAAAGAAGGATGACTCAGGAGGAGCTGAGAGAGAAGAGCCAGAGAAGCTAGGAGAGGATGTACAGGAAACAGAAAGGAAGCCACTGAAACCAGAAGCCGGAAGCAACGAGATGCAGGAGGAACGAGAGAGACCTGCAGACGTCATCATGTGCCCAGCCATGTGAGAGGGGAGCTGAGGCCAGTCTTTGGGGAGAAAGCATTGCCTGTTTATACCTTCATTGGGATGTTCGTCGCAGCCTCAGAAGTGTAAATTTGTAAGTGAACAGACCTCCTTTGTTAAACCCAACCCATTTCTGGTATATTGTATTTCATCAGATTTAACAAACTGAAACAGGACTTAAACTTTTCTTTGGGGGGAAGCCTATTTAACCTAGCACAGGTGGTTACCCAAACTTCTGACTCTCTGAGTCTAGGAAGCCCACCAAGATACTCCTGGCCTCCTCTGCTCTTTTCCCATATAGGGGAAAACATTCTCAGGATCCTAGACAACTCAGAGTACCCTGGACACCTTCCAATGCCTTCCTGGGATGGAACTGTCTTTCTTCAACATTTATAAATATCCTCTTGGGTCTTTCTACCTAGCCATGGAAATAAGGTTATGTCTCTATTTCTGCATAGCTATGGAAATATAAAGTTCCAAAAACCTCATTTGGAAATCCCAGGCAATTTTTAAGGAAGTTAGATTTAAGGTTTGGAATTGGGTAATGGGTACGACAGCTACGGCACATTTGCCTGAGTGATAATTTGCTTTCTTTCTCCTCCTTGTTCACTGGCAATTGGGCTTGTTATTGGCAGTGGATGGATTGCTTTTTATTACTTTCATATTTTCAATGAAGCCATACTTCATTATTCATGCTTTCGGATGCTCGCACTTGTGTTCTAAATCACACCACTAAATAAACTCGCACTGCAAGGCACAGCACGATGAGCATTGGCAGGCATTTGCTGTCTTCTCTCTGTTTGAATATAAAGAGACTTAGCAAACTTTGTACAAAGTTGGGTGTTGTATGGGAATGCAAAAATGGTGCAGCCCCAGGAAAGCAATGTGGCAGCTTTCCAAACGTTAAAAAATGGATTACTATATGATTTGACAATCCTATTCCTAGCTTATACCCAAAGAAATTGAAAGCCAGAACTCCAAGAGATACTTGTGCACCAGTCTTCACAGCAGCATCATTCACAAAAACCAAAAGATGGGAACAAACCAAGGGTCCATCAAAGGACAGATGGTCAACAGCATAGGGTCTAAACACAATGGACTATTATTCAGTCATAAAAAGGAATAAAGTTCTGAGCCATTTCTACACAATGGATGGTCTTCAAAGACACGATGCTCATTGAAAGAAACCAGACAAGGACAGTTATCATGTGATTTCGCATCTGTAAAACATCTAGAATAAGCAAATTCATAGAGACTGAAAGGAGATTAGAAGTTTCCAGGGAGTGAGCAGAAGGGGGAGTGGCTGCTTGGTGGGTAGGAAACGTTGGAGGGTTTTAAATAAAGTTAAAAGTGAGTAGTTGCCAAGGTAGAGCACCTTGTTGTGTTTATCTGTGATAAGTCTTTGGGTTCCAGAAGTTGAGGGGTAAGAAGGAAGCTGTGACAGTCCCGGGGCTGGCTGTAATAAATATGGTGCATGACTTCGTCTTGCATGGAGTTTTGTGGGTCACATGCTCCCGTACCCCACCTACCCTGCAGACAAGGGGTGCAGTTGAGTGACCCGGTGACCACCAGGAGGTGGCAGGGTCAGGAGACAACTTCAGGACACCCAACCTGCACAGCTGACGTCCACCAGCCATGCCAGACTGTCCCTCAATGCTCCAGATCTTAAGGAGAACTTTTGGGGAAGAAGAAAATGTTTGGTCTAGGTACATGCCTATAAATGCACGTCCCTTTCTCACCATCTCTTCCACAGCTTGGAGGGCCATTGCCTATTGACTTTTTATACTCTATTCAGAGATCTCTTTCCCCTAAAATAGATAAAGGAAAGATGAGCATGGTGTCTTTTTTTTTTATGTTTTTCACTGGACATTGCAATTTTTTTTTCAGAGAATGATCAGCATCTGCAGCTACGATGATTTCTCTCCTCCTTGCTTTCACCACCATGCACAAAGTTTCCCACAAGGACCCCAAGCCAACAATTTCTTGACCCATTAGAGCCCCCCATCCGTCGCACTCTTCCCTGTCCCTCATCCTTTTGCTGTACAACTTCAATCCAGTACTCACACATAATCTCTGCCTTGCCCTTCACTCGCTCCATCCGCCCTCCTAAATCCATCCATGTGGGTCAATTCCATCCCTGTGGGGCCAACGGGAAACTGAAGAAGTATGCATGGCCCCATTGACTGGGCTCCACTAAATCTGTGACTGCACATTGGGCTGTAAGTGGATCCTTCTTGTGCATTGCTCCTCTCAAGCCCGCCTCTTCTTTTGTCCCCCATTCCCACCTCAGCACTTCTCACTCATGGCGAGCATCTGGTTTCCTCTTCCTTGAGAAATCTGAAGCTATAGAGTGAGCCCCCAGGGGCGCCACACCCACAATGCCTCCTATAAAGGCATTTTGGACCACCCACCTGAACTCCTGTCCAGAACCGACCATCCCCTCCTCCTTGCTGGACCATCCCTGAAGCAACGTCCCCATATGGGCTGATTGTGCCCCCCCCAAAAAGACATGTTCAAGTCCTAACTCTTGATCCTGTGATTGGGACACTTATTTGAGAATAGATTCTTTGAAGATGCATTTAGTTAAGATGAGGTCAAACTGGAGTAGGGTGGACTCTGAACCAATATGGACTCTGACTCCATTCTTATCTTTCCTTTATCTATTTTAGTTGAAAGAGATCTCTGGAGAGAGTATAAAAAGTCAATAGGCAATGGCCCTCCAAGCCATGGAAGAGATGGTGAGAAAGGGATGTGCATTTGTATGCATGTACCTAGACCAAGAGAAGAGAAGAGACACAGAGAGAGACAGAGAGACAGCCAAGTGGTAGAGACTGAGTGGTGCCAAGGAGCACTATGGATTGCTGGCTGCTCACCAGAAGCCAAGGAGAAAGATGGGATGAGTTTTCTCCTTTAAAAGGAAGCACGGCCCTGCCGAATCTCAACATTGGACTTCTGGCCTCTAGAACCTTGAATTGGTACATTTCTGTTGTTCAAGCTGAATAGTCTGTGGTACTTTGATAGAGAAGTCCCCAGAAATTAAGCCACCCCTACCCACCATTGGTTTCTCCTCTCGACCAGAGGGTTCCTATTGGCAGAAAAACTTATTGTAGTTCTCACTAAATAAATCTCTTGATCTCCTTTCATACCAGTCATCCTTGTTTCTCGGCTCTCCTGTCCAGCAAATAGGGGCTCCTCTTTCAATGGCTCTCTCTGCTGTCCCACTTTTGTCTCTCCTCCCCCATTCTCTCTCAAACCCACCATTGCATACACATTGTTTTTATCGATATCTGTAATGAACGCTGTGTTAAGTCCACTGACCACATCATCTTATTGACAAGGCGGCCATGCTTGATTCACTTGGCTTCCAACACTCTCTCCATTTTTCTCCCACCTCCATGGCCACTTCTGCTCAGCCTTCTGGAGCTTCCTCTTCCTAGATACCCAGCCACATGGTTGTTTCACTTCCTTCTCCCCATGACCATCCCTGGTTCCCCTCTTTAACCTACCAGTTGCCCATCCCTCACACACTCCCTCCTTCCAACCCTCCTCTCCTTTTCCTGACATCCACTGCACTTGCCTCTTTCTTAATAAGCTGTTTAGTATGCTTATTTGTTATGGGATTATCTTGTCCAAGAGGATGTGAGTCCATGAGACCAAAATCTCTATTTCATCTGTCTCGAACCCTGTCTGGCACAAGATGGAAGCACAACAGGTTTATCAAATGAATGAATGAATGAATGAATGAATGAGTAAAACTTTAAAGCATCCCTACTCTTCTCATGCACTCTTGGAAGATGGTAGCTCCATCTCTTTTCTCTGGTGCATTAAAATGGTTTTCAGTATCAGACCATAAACATTCTTTCCTGGACTGGCTTTTGTTTCAGCCTAGGTGATATATTAGTCCGTTCTATCCGATGCCGCTTTCAACATATTAAATTGCACTCACATCTAATGGGAGACAGAGGTCTCCAGCAACTCCTTTCTTGGAGTCTTGTTAGCATCTGTCTCTGCAGCCGCGGCCTGATGAGGTGCTAATATGATACAGTGGAGGAAGCATAACCCAACGACGTTTCTGAGTCACATTTGTATAATATACGGAGCTAATCGGATGGGAATTTCATGTGCTGGAATGTGTTTCAGCTCGCCGGCCCCCAGCCTCTGCCCCCAGCCCCACCCCCACCCCACCCTGAGCCTTTGAACGTCTGTGGCTGATTTCCTGAGCATCTTCCATATTTCCACTCAGGAAAGCAAGACCAGCCTGGCTCTTTGGTTTGTGGGGGGGAAGGGAGACCATCTCCCCATAGCCTTGATTTTTCCTTTCTTTTTTCCCCAGATATTGATGTGAAAGAGATTAGAGGAACTTCCTCTCTCATGCCTTGCTTTGACTCACAAAGCCTGTCTCCATGTATGAGATGCCACTTGCTGCAAAATTGTGGCCGAGCCAACTCCATATGGATTGCCTTGGAAATCGAAACAGAGAGAGGTTTTGCAAAAATCTCAATATCTGGCTCCACTTTTCCCCAGCATATAGACCCATGTTACATACATAAACTCATCTGGGATGATTCCTTGTTGTGCCCAAGAACAAAGCTAACTTTTAGGGGAAGAATGGTTTGAAATGGCCCCTGGATAAAATAACTGTACTCTACGAAGCCCGTAAAACACCCTCTTCATAAAATAGCAAGCTTTTAAATGTTGAGATGGGTGTACGAGTACTAAAACCAAACTCCCTCATGAAACATGTGCTTTGTGGTGCTGTTTTGTTTTATTAGAATTTTTCCTTGGTGCCATAAAAGCAAAACTTTTGGTGAACCTGAGCAGAGAAGGAAGGGATTTAAGAAAGGAGGATGTACCATAGTTACAAAATAGAAAAGAAAATTGCTTGCAGGGACCTGACATGAGTCAAATGGCAAAGTGCTTAAGCTGGAGGAGGGGATTATTGTCCCTTTTAAAGACCAAAAGGAAAAATAAATAAGTAGACGTATTTAGTCAACAAAACCCTCACATATCCGTAACTCCACGGTTTGCATTTACAAAGAAAAGTACATACAAATTCAGTGCATTCCATGGACCTGGGTCCCTTCTTGTGAGAATTGATCCAGCCATGGTAAAGATGGCAGCTATGGAATTTCAAGTATGTGGCTGAGATTCTCTTCCTTTGGGCAACAAGAAATCTCGAAATAGATGACCAGATCAAGTGTTTCTGTCATTGTTATGCTGAGCTTGCCCTGAAAATAAGTACTAACCACATATCCCAGGATTCCACCTTGTGGGCATGAAACTTACCACAAAATGAAATTAATAGCCTATAATAACTTTTCATCTTCTCAGGGTATTCACAGAAATCATGTTGGCAGAAAACATGGTTTTATTCAGACATATAAACATAAAGTCAAGCTTACCAGTTGATCAATAAGCCCCTTTTTTCAAAGGACCAGTTGACTGAAATCCATCTTTGTTTTTCTCAATGTGTCTGGATTATCACAATTAGGCTGTGGGTGAAGGTGAGCTGTATATGTTCCTTTTGCTGCTATGACAAATTACCATAAACTTGGTGGTTTAGAACAATGGGAATTTATTCTCTCATAATTCTGGAGGCCAGAAGCATAACATCAAGCTGTGGGCAGGGCTGTGTTCCCTCCCAGGCTCTGGGGCTCCTCCTGCCTCCTCCAGGTGTGGGCAGGGCCGTGCTCCCTCCAAGGCTCCAGGGGTCCTCCCTGCCTCCTCCAAGGGTGGGCAGGGCCGTGCTCCCTCCAAGGCTCCAGGGGTCCTCCCTGCCTCCTCCAGGTGTGGGCAGGGCCGTGCTCCCTCCAAGGCTCCAGGGGTCCTCCCTGCCTCCTCCAAGGGTGGGCAGGGCTATGCTCCCTCCAAGGCTCCAGGGGTCCTCCCTGCCTCCTCCAAGGGTGGGCAGGGCCGTGCTCCCTCCAAGGCTCCAGGGGTCCTCCCTGCCTCCTCCAAGGGTGGGCAGGGCCATGCTCCCTCCAAGGCTCCGGGGGCTCCACCTGCCTCCTCCAGGTGTGGGCAAGGCCGTGCTCCCTCCATGGTTCTGGGGGTCCTCCCTGCCTCCTCCAGGTGTGGGCAAGGCCGAGCCCCTTCCGAGGCTCTGGGTGTCCTCCCTGCCTCCTCCAGGTGTGGTCAGAGCTGTGCTCCCTCCGAGGCTCCAGGGGAAGGTCCTCCTGCCTCTTCCATCTCCTGGAGGCTCCAAGTGTCCCCTGGCTTGTGGCTCTGCCACCCTACTCTCTCGTCTGTCTTCATGTGTCCTCTTCTCTGTGCCTCTGTGTCTTTCCTCCTTTTCTAAGGACACATGTCATGAGTTTATGGCCCACCCTAAATCCAGGATGACCTCATCTCAAGATCTTTAACTAACTACACCTGCAAAGACCCTATTTCCAAAGAAGGTTCCATTCTGAGATTCAGGGTGGACATGATGCAACCACGATGTTTCCATCAAGTTCTCACACCTCAAGGATCTAGCTCCCTTCTCCTTGAAGGACACCCCCCCAGTGTCTCCTGGTCCGCGTACCATGGATGAAAGATCAGAATCCAAGACAGAGGCGACTACTGATCACAACCATGGACTCATCGTCCCTGGCCATCAGCCTCTAGCTGAATTATGAAAGTGTGTCTGCAGATGTGCAAGGACTTTCAGGGCTGAGGGTGGGTCAGGGGAGACCTGGTTGAATGTGGGTGATTTTGCATCTCCTGGGGAATATTTCAAATCAGTTTTAACTTCTCGTGGCACGTGTTGTCCCAGATTCCCTCACCCTGCTCCCTCATTGGGAATTCAGTTCAGTAACATATAGACTTCTTGTCTCATAGGGAACAGGACAGATGGTTTGACTTCAGAAGCCCAAGTTGTCAACAGTTATCTATGAAAGTTTTCAGCAGCGAGCTAAGCAAAGCCTTCTCCGATCTTGGAAAGATTCGTTCACCAGAGCTGAAAGTTGTCCCTTTCCCTTGCAATAGCTCCTGCAGAGACTTTTATTGGCTGCACATTTAATTCTGCAGGAGAAAGACAAGTTGCCTTGCCTTTGTATTTTCATCACCCGTCTTTTAAAAAAACACGAAGGTGAAATGCAACCACATTTTCTAAGAGGACATGCCATTTTTGAGCACAACAAAGATGTGCACCTATTTTTAGAAGATTCCTCAAAAGCAGCTAATTCAGTCTCATGCTCTTTAGCCCTAAATAGGGTTATTCTTTCGCTTTGCTAAATTTCTTCAATCATGGGGGAAATAACCACACAAATCAAATTTTAACAGTCAGAATGATTATCTCAGAAAACGTGATCCGGTTATTTTTATGACTGCCCCTGCCAATATTTAATCTTCTTTTTTTTCTTAGTTTAGGAATTTCAAACAGTGGTTTTAAATACCTTTATTCATGTACAAATGTCAAAAACTTGAAAGGCTCTGAAGAAGTATATAGCTCTCCATAAATCAAATTTTCCAAAAATACATACCTTTTGAGTAATACTTCGGTTTGTGTGCTTAAAAGGGAGACCCATGGCGTCGATTCCAATATTTTCTTTGCTCCGATTTGCCAGGCTTCAGTTCAGCAAGCCTACAAATCAGAAAAGCTCCGGAGACTATTGAAATGCAATTTTCATCCAAGGGCTAAGTTGATCCGCTCTTTAATATTTACCTTAGACTTACCAGGAGAAAAGACTCCCTCTGGTTAACGATAAAAACCGCCAGCAAGTGGTGTCAGTCAAACAAGGGCTGGTGCTAATTAGCCGCTCTGCCGCTCGTTAAAATCGAAGTCTGCAGGCATACGTCACTCAGAGAGGCTTAGTTTTTACTGCCTTGGCAAACATCAAAAACGGACGCCTTTCTCCATGTCTTGATCCCTGAAAATGATGCTGAACGGGACAAACGGGAGGTGGCGATTGGCATTTGAAGGGTATCCCCGAGCTGCTGAGCGGACCTCACAGGTGGGGCTGGAAATGCTCAGATGCGAAGGTGGCATGGATTCTGCAATGAGGAGCACCAGGAAAAATGGCCACTTGATTATTCTTCTTCTTGCTATTACTTCTTTTAATCGGGGATGTCCACTTCAGGGTGTGTTGGTACCAGGAAGGGAAATGTGATGAAAGAATAAGTCTTTCCAGGTTGAAGCATCTGTAGCCAAAGTGGACCTGTGTGCCCTCTTTCCTGGGAGTAAAATACGGTGGACAGGTCCAGTGATGCTACCCTCTTTTCATCCCTAAATGCCAATGGTTTGCATCAAAACACCAAGCATGCCCTATCATATCCATACCAAGCCAATATGCCTGGTTTAGGGATGTTTTAGTTTGCAAATGCTGCCAGAATGCAATATACAAGAAATGGAATGGCTTTTAAAAAGGGAATTTTTTTAAGTTACAAGTTGACAGTTCTAAGGCCACAAAATTCCAAACTAAGGCATCCAGGGAAAGATATCTGGACTCAAGGAAGGCTGATGTCTGTCCCATGGGAAGGCACGTGGCTGGCATCTGCTGTTCTTTGTTCCCAGTTCGGTTGCTTCCAGCTTCTGATGCCAGTGGTTTCCTTTCTAAGCATCTGTGGCCCTTCACTCAGCTCCTTGGAGACACAATCTGGGTTCTGGCTTGCTCAGCTTCCCATGGGAAGGCACATGGTGATGTCTGCTGGGCTCTGCATCTCCACACATCCATGTCTGTGCATCTCCTCTCTCTGCCGGCTCTCCAAGCATCTCCAAATGTCCGTGTCTCTGTCAGCTCTGAAGGAACTGTGTTTCTCCACATGTGCCCTTTTAAAGGTTTACCGGAGTCATCTAATCAAGACCCACCTTGAATGGATAGAGTCACATCTCCAGCTAATCAAAAGGTCACACAATCGAGTAGGTCAATCTCCATGGAAACAATCTAATCAAAGATTTTCCACTCTGCAATAGTGAATCAGGATTAACGGACATACTGGAACCCACAACACTTTCAAACCAGCACAAGGGGATTTATAAACCCAGGTCTCTAAGTCACATGCTTTACAGGAGTTTGTAAGACTTTGGAGATACTTTCTGATTTTCTTTAAATTCTCTGTATTTAAAGAAAGGGAACATTTTCATCAAAACCACCAGCTACCAATTCAAGCTGGCTTTTTCACTCATCACCCTCAAATTTCCACACTGTTATGTGAAAGTCCCACCCTGCCTTCAACATGGGGTATGAAACAAGGTGTTAAAAAGCTTTGTAATTGCAGATTGGCATGCTCCTCATTCCAAGAAAAAAGGATTTTCACCCATCAAGAAAGGACCACGTATGCTGAAGGCAAATTCTCCTTGTGAAAGAACACGGAGGAAAGTTGGCTTTCCAGGTGGCAGATTTCAGAGTTGAGTTTCTTCATCCAATGATGGTTTCTCACAAGAAGCAAAGATTAAAGTTCTTTAAGCAGAACAAAGTCAGGCCTCTTTATTCTTGGTGGTTCTGCTCTGTGAAACCCATAAAGTGAACATGAAATTCACGAATATGGTACTTTTGTCCCAGAGGAAATGCAGGGACAGGTTCCTGAGAGCCTCTGACCTCATTTCATTGGCTGATCAATGCATACTATTACCAACCAATGCATAGCACAGCCAATTAATGTGTAATTCAACTGACCAATGCACCACTCAACTGATCAATACATTACTCGACCAATCAATACATAAAACAACTAAACAATGCACAACTCGACCGATTAACGCATAACTCGACCGATCAATGTTAACTTGACCAATCAATGTGTAAATCGACCAATCAAATCATAATTTGACCAATCAATGCTTTACTTAACCATTCCATAGATAAAACAACTAATCAATGCAGAATGCAACTAATCAATATGTAATTTGACCGATCAATGCATAACTGAATCAATGCATAACATTGATTACTCAACTGATCAATGCATAAAACAACTAATCAATGCAGAACTCAACCGATCAATGTGTATCTTGACCAGTCAGTGCATTACTTAACCAATCGATTTATAAAACAACTAGTCAACTCATAACTTGACCAATCAATGCATAACCCCACTGATCAATTGCATAAAACAATCAATCAATGCAAAATTAAACCAAACCAAAGTGTGACTCGTCCTATCAATGCATCTCTCTCTGCCTGAGCCCAGTTTGTGGGCAGAATCCCCAGGAGTTGTCCTCATGAAATGGCAGATGTCAGTTGGGGATGGAGCCTGTAGCTTCCAGATCCTTCTATGGGACCCACCTGGACCAGGTCCCCAAGGAGACTGCAAGGAGGGTCCCCAATGCCCCCAGCAGTCCCCTCCCAACAATGCTTCCAATGTTGGGGCTGAACTCCACTTCCCTACCAGGTGACTGGGCTCAGAGCCCATTGAAACCACTGGTTCCAATCCCATCTTGGGGCCTGGTTCTGGGTACCCCAGGCACCCAGGAAGCCTTGTTGGGGGCTGGGGCTGGTGGCTCTCCAGACAGCAGGTCCAGGAACCTGGGGTGACCTGGGGTACAGCGGCAGCCCCTCCCAGGACAATCATGTGCCCCAGACCACACCAGATCCTCCCCAGGGAGCACCGAGTTGGGTTCTGCAGGGGGAAGGCTGGATTTCAGAATCAGGTCTTCCCTGCTGATAAGCCCCTGTCTCTCTACGAGCTGTTGCTGTTGTCTGTAAAACGGGAATTAAACACCAAAGCTCAGAGGCAGGGTCTGTGTTAGCAGGTTGAATGAGCCTACCGGGGTTGCTAAAACAGAGCAGCACAAATGGAGTGGCTGAAAGCAATGGAATTTCACTCTCTTGAAGTTCTGGAGGTCAGAAGTCTAACGTCAAGGGGTCAGTAAGGATGTGCTCCCTCTGAAGCTTCTAGAAGAGGTTCTGTCATGTCTCTTCCAGGTGTGGGAAGTGCTGTGCTCCCTCCCAGGCTCCAGGGGCTCCTCCCTGCCCCTTCCAGGTGTGGGCAGGGCCATGGTACCTCTGGGCCCCAGGGGCTCCTCCCTGCCTCCTCCAGGTGTGAGAGGGGCCATGGTATCTCCAGGCCCCAGAGGCTCCTCCCTGCCTCCTCCAGGTGTAGGCAGGTTTGTGCTCCCTCCAAGGCTCCAGGAGCTCCTCCCTGCCTCCTCCAGGTGCGAGCAGGGTTGTGCTCCGTCCAAGGCTCCAGGGGCTCCTCCTACGCCCTCCAGCTCCTGCGGCCCAGCCACTCCTTGGCTTGTGGCTGCATCACTCCAGTCTCTGCCTCCATCTTCTCACAGCCTTCTTCTTTGTTTGTCTGGTCTTGTCTCCTCTTCTAAGGAGATCCACCATTGGATTTAGGGTAATCCAGGATGCCCTCATCCAAAACGACTTAACGGAATTACATCTGTGAAGACCTTTTTTTCAAGTAAGTCTGCATTCAGAGATTCCAGGTGTGCACATCTTTTGGGGGCCACCATTCAACCCACTACACTTCCATTAGTCTTAGGAGACAGGCATGGCCCCTCCTGGACTGTGTAGAGGTCTCCTCCCCATGAAGACAGAAAGAAGTCAAGCTCAGACTTGGCCTGGAAATAACAGGTTCATGTAACTTTTTAAAAATCTGCATACACATATAGTCCATACATGGTACACAATCCATAGCTCGCAGTATATCCTCACATAGTTGTGTATTCACCACCGTGATCATTTTATAGAACATTGGCATCATTTCAGAAAAAGAAATAAAAAGAGAAAAGAAAATACTCATACGTGCCATACCCCTTACCCTTCCCTCTCATTGATTACTAGTGCTTCCATCTACCCAATTTCTTTTACCTTTTCCCCCATTGTTTATTTACTTTCATCCATATTTTTTACTCCTCTGTCAATACAAGGAGCATCAGACACAAGGTTTTCATAACCACGCAGTCGCATTGTAAATGTCATATCTTTATACAATCATTTCCAAGAATCCAGCCCTGATGTAACTTCTTTTCTTCATATAGTTGTGCATTTATCACCATGATCATTTTTTATTATTATTTTTTGGGGGGGTACATAGTGTGGGAATCGAACCTGGGTCTTCCACATGGAAGGTGAGCACTGAAACACCTGCCATGATCATTTTTAAATGATTTGCAGTACTCTGGAAAAAAAAGTAAAAAGACAAGGGAAAAGTCCCATACCACCCATACCCCTTACCCCTCCTTCTCAATGACCACCAGTATGGCAGTCTACCCAATATTTTTCCATTTACCCTCCCTACTACTTGTTTAGTTTTTAACCTATTTTTTTTTACTCATCTGTCCATACCCTGGATAAAGGGAGTGTCAGACACAAGGTTCTCACCATCCCACAGTCACTTTGTAAAAGCTACGTAGTTCTACAATTGTTTTCAAGAATCAAGGCTACTGGTTGATGTCATTTTAAGTATGGACATGAGTGGCCCTTCACCAAGGCCCCTGTAGATCAATGAGTACCCGTTGCCTTCCTAGGGGAAGAGGCAGAAGCCCTGTGTCCTGCTAGTCTCTGTATGTGAGCTTCCTGAAAAACCCATTGTTCAAACAAGTGCCAGACAGAAACTGCTCAGGAAATAGGAACTACAGAGCCCAGTGGGTGCAGTGGAGACTTTTATTAAAAACCACAGGAACTTCTCCAGTTTTTAAGTATTATAAACATATGCAAGACACAGGAAATGAGTCTTCAGGGGCCATTCAGGGATGGCACAGTGCAGATAATTGGGTTAGTAAAGTAATTGAAATACAATACCAAAGGATTGAATTGCAATCTTTTCTGTCTTTACTGGGGTGGATTATCCTTAATTGGATGGCTATTTATAGCCTAGTGGTATCTATATAATAAAGGATTCATCATTGAAAAATGTACAAAGACTATTCATGGAAAACACAGGGAATGCGATTTTCCCTAAGAGAATGACAAGGGACGGAAATCTATGAAGTTATTCATTAAATTAAGACTGAAGACAGGAACTTGTGTTTATTCAAACAGGTGCATGGAATGAGAAGTGGTGTGGCATGGGGATTATTTCACAAAGCCCTGTGCAGCTTTGTCAGTCGGTCTTTCCATCTGCTGGGGAGATGTGGCAACAGGAACCTTGAATATCATAATCATCGCTTTTCCTTCCCAGAGGCAGATGGGAAGGGATGGCCCCATGTGCAGATGATTCCAAGTACTGATTGCTGCATCTCAAAAGAAACAAGGCGCCTGCTGGTTTAGCTGGGTCACAACTGCCCATGCAACAGCTGCCCCTCGAAGAAGCCTTGACCCCAGGACAAGGTGGTGGGGAGGTCTACTGATCTGAAATGGGGTTAGCCCACACATTATAGAAATGCCAGAATCAGGCAGGGTGGAACACAACTTCCTCATAAGCAAAGACTGAGCCCATTCTACTCTGAAATAAGCATCTTATGGACATAAGCGGTCTCATCAAATGCTTAACCTTGATTCTCCATAAACCAGGAGACCGGACAGATGAGGGAAATTCCACTGACAAGGACTTCTACTGGGCCAAAGCCACCTCTGGCCAGATCACACCTGAGCATGTGCCTTGGAAGCAATGAGGCCAAGTTCGCCCATGGATTCACAGCTGAAAGGCAAGTTTTAGCAAAATGTCCAGTCCATTGGGTCTCCAAAATTTGGTCTCAATATTTGGATCAACCCCAATTTTTAGATCATTTTGGGTGACTGAGGTCGATGTCTAGCTTTTAAAGGATGCCCAGTTCTTGTCGGCCATCATGATAAAAGAAGCTTCCAAGATCAAGAAGAAGAGAGGCATGTTTGTTTAACTGGAAGTTGAAACAAAAGTCAGTACATTCAGATACTTTGAGCAACTCAAGCAAGGAAACCAGTTTCTCATCAGGCTTTGGAGTGAAATCATATAACTACCCACTTGACTTTTCTCTTGAGCAAAATTCATGCAGAGATTTGAAAGAACAGGGAGAAGCATTGGGAAGATCTTGCTTCTAAGTCTCAACTGGAATTGGTGTTGAAGTCATTGGAAAGTAGAATAGATGCTGCCTTTGAAATGTAGTTTTTTCCTGTCGTAGCAAGTGGATACTGCATCTCTAATTGCAAAGCCAAGTTGGGTTTTGTGTTCCTAAGCTTTCCACTTACAAGGCTCATCAGAGGTACAATCATGTTGCCTCCACATCTTCCAGGAGACATGAAATTGCAAACACTCTCCAATCCAAGTTTATGTACTTTCTTTCTCCAGATTTTTATCTAAGTATATTTTTGAAGACGTTCCTCTGTCTTATTATATAGTCCACTGATTCAATCATTTTTTTGAAATAGCTTTTTAACTTCCAATGAAGGTGTTGATTTTTTTCTAATACTTTATTCCTACGACGTGCAAGAAGAATCCCACGATGACTCAAGAAATATCATTTCACATTGTTTATTAATTGTCGTTTGCCATATGGAGAGTCTAGAAATCAGGATGTTACGTGTCTGCTGTGAGCACACACATGGTATTTTCTGGAAACAGCTCTGTTGAGAAAACAGGGGCATTGGCTTGCGGTGCTTTCTCTTTCTCGCCTAACTCTCTGTAGATCCCTCTCCCTCTTCATCGACACTCTGGCCCACTTGAACCATTTCACTGAATCCCTTTCCATGACGATCCCACTGAGCACTTGCCTTCCTGTTGTCATATGCAGACACTGCCTTCCAGCCAGTACCTGTTTCCCACAAAAAAGAAAGGTGTGGTTGACGTGGAAGCCATTGCTAATAGCCCCAGGTGACCTGGGATCCAGGCTGCACAACCCACTGCCCCAACACGGGGATGTTCTCGTTCTCTCAGGCTGCCACAATAAATAACCACAGACTGGGCAAGTAAAAACAACTGGAATGTATTGTCTCCCAGTTCTAGAGGCCAGAGCTCCATAACCAAGGTCTGAGCACTGCTGTGCCTCCTCCAGAGGGTCCTGGAACAGCTCCTTCCTCCTTCTTCTAGCTTCTGGTGGCTGCAGATATTCCTTGGCTTGTAGCTGTATCATCCCATCTCTGTCTCCATCTTCCCATGGCTTTCTCTGTGTGTCTTCTCCTCTTCTTCTATGGACACCATTCCTTGGATTTAAGGACTACCCTATTCTAAAAGGACCTCATTTTTCAGTTAATTATATCCACAAAGACCCTTTGTCCAAATAAGGTCACATTCCCCAGTTCTAGGGGTTAGGCATGGATATATTTTGGGGAGGCACCATTGATCCTTCTGTAGAAGACAAAGAAAGAGTAACACCACTCATTGCCAATTCCGAGGTCTCCTCTGAGAAAAATCCTTTTTGTTGGCTTTTTACTAGGATAAGCAAAAGACAAAGGTGGAATTTAGTGGTGAGGATTGGCTTCTTTTTTTCATCAAGACTATGTATGAACATATCCTTACTCAAAACTGCTAGATATGTTAGCACATCCAATTAGAAAAGTGTATATGTGGTGGCATGAAGTTAGGAAAAAAGCACACAGAATGAATAAAGGAAAGGAAGCTTTCACAAATGTTGGAACCAAAGAAAGTAGACTACTTCCTTAAAGGACGTTGACTGTTTGAAGTCTATAAATCCCAAAGCTGGCTGGACAGTGAGGTTCCTCTTCTATTCTGACCTGTTGAGGTTTGCAATGGCTCTGCTTTGTTTTGCTTTCAGGCTCAAGTGGAAATGATACCACAGTGAGAGATGTCAGGAAGCCATCGCTTTCTCAGGGGCATTGAGAATTGCTTCCTGCAGTAGAGCTGGTTCCCAGGACTCACGTTACACAGCCAAGTTCCCAGCAACACTCCATAAGCAGATGTGTCCACCTAAAATTTGGTGAGCCCTAGAAACCTGCGATGCAATCTTGGTACAACATGAGACATGTGTTTCACTTTGCTGGAGGTCTTGGTCAAATCCTCACACAGGCTCGGTCAGCGAAGGGACTGTCGATGCAGTTCACACGTCGAAGGACGGCGAGCTCGGGTTTTGTTGGGGAAATTCTCAGAAGATGCTTGTTGTTCTTTCTAATAATGTGGTGTCACCTGGAAACCAGGATTTGTAGGGCATGTGTTCCTTGCCAACAGTAGCATCCTAAGATGCAGCAATGTGAGAGAATGTGACTCTCTCTTTGGGGTGGGCCGGTTGGACAGGGGCCGCTCGTGCAGGCTCAGTGGGCATCAGAAGGAGTTTTCTGCTGAAGGAGTGCATCTCACCAGCTCCACCCTCTGGAATGTTCAGATATGTATAGCACATGCCATGTCCAGAGGACACAAGTGGACATGGAGGTTCTGAACATCTCAGAGGCGTTGGAGCCTGGACCACCAAGCATCTTTCCAGCAGGTCCCTTCTTCCTCCCTCCCCCAGGCTCCCCCATTCCGGCACCATCAGATTTGCTCCCACCTCTTAGAAGGTGGCTTTTTCCTTTGACATCCTGCTAAATATGAAAGAACCTGGGTGAAACCTACCTTCTCCTTTCTGATGGATGGAATCCCTTCTATTGCCACAAGCCATTCACCTCTCTGCATCCATCAGCCCAGCTGGCTCAGATGGGAATAGCTCACGAGGTTGGCCCGAGCTCAATGCAGAGCTGGCTTCTAAAGTGCCATGAGATGTGAGCAAAGCAGCTTCCCAGGACTTCCATTTCCTCATCTCAAGGGGATAAGGCAGGGCTGACATCTTCAACCCCCACCAAGGCCCCTCCAGGGGGAGAACAGGGTCCATGCCTTCTCCATGGAAGGGAGCACTTCCAGGTGTTGCATTGCTCTTTGACATGGCTAGGATGGGTGACTTAGCTGATGATGAGTTGGGCTTCAGACATCACCCGCAGCACACAGCCCAGACACTGCCACATCCAAAGCTTCTCCATTCCTTCTCGCTATGGCTATGGACCACTCATGGTATGCCAAGTATGACCCCACACCTTGGGGATATGTTGTGAATGGACGCCACTGTCCTAGCTGGAACAGAGGGCAGAAAACAGAGGGAATTTAGTTCAAATGTACTTGGGTTGTATTAGTCAGAGATCTCCAGAGAAATGAAACCGACAGGATGTTTACATATATGGATAGATAAATAGATAGATAGATAGATAGATAGATAGATAGATAGATAGATAGATAGATAGATAGATATAGATTTAAATATAGATATAAATTTAGATATATTACAGGAATCGACTCGTAATGGTGGAGATTGGCAAGCTTGAACTTTGCAGGACAGGTCACAATTTAGAAACCCCAATGAAACTGAGGTTGAATTATTCAGGAGAAGCTATCTATTAGAAGTAGAAATTCTTTTGTCTGGCTGCTGAAATTCTCCATTGTGGCTCTAAGATCTCTAACTAATTGGATGAAGAGACTCCCCATATTGCTGAGGGAAATCTCTTTTGTTGATTGTAGATGCAATCAGCTGACTATAGATGCAATCCAGGGAGAAAACAGTGACAATCAGGCCAGTGATTGTTTAACCAGGTGAAAATGGAGCCAGTGCCTGGAATGACGCAGGTACAAGCCAAGGAAAGCCAATGTTTGCTGGGCTGCCACCAGAGGCAGGAAGAAGCAAGGAAGAGACCTCCTTCTCAACATCAGAAGGAGCATGCTCTATTGACATCTGTTTATGGGTTAATCTGCCTCTGGAATTGTGAGCGCGTGTTTCCATTGTTTAAAGCCACCAACTTTGTTTGCTCTGTTATGTTTCCTGGGAAACTCAGGAATACACTTGGGGGACTAAATATTCATATCCTTTCTCCCTGTTGAGTTAGGATAAATTTAGACAAGGAGCCCACTCACAAGCAACTGCCTAAGCAATGGCATTTATGAAAAACAATAAAATGGTGACAAGTGATGATCACCATCTTTGAAGAGTATGTGACTCAGAAACAAGGAAATGTAGTTGAAGCTGCCTCGGCCACTGTGTTCAGGATAATTTGTGGTTCATTCCTTCTAGAAATTGGGGTGAGTGAGCCAAGAATGCTTCTGCATTTTCCCTCTGTACCTTCTTTCCCTCCTCTGAGCCTGGACATTGTGGAAACCAACATCCACAGCTTGTAGGGTATTTGTTATTTTTGCCACCAGATGTCTTGACACCCCGAAGCCAAGATGTTTTTCACAAACTAACAATCAAGCAAAAGGCAAGGAGACCCGTTTTTAATTTATCCCACTAAAGTCTTGTTAAATCTGAGAAAATTCCTGGACCTTCTCCCTGACTCAAGAGCAACTTTGGACGGTCCAGGGCAACAAAATAAAGGTCTGATCTAGGAGAAGGTTTTTATAGGCATGGATGAGAAAGAGGCAAAGAAATTCCTTAGAATGATCTACGTCTCTTTCACTCACTGAATTTTTAAAATTGCCCAATTGTGATGAGTAGAAGAACCTAGCAGACTTCTGAGCATGTGGGATGGTCATTCAATCCTATTCCCGATTTCTAATAAGAAAAGGATTTCTTATAGGAGTAAACACTTCTAAATAAAGCAAGATGCAGGAAGTCCGATTTCTGTTCTTGTTGGAAACAATTTTTACTCTATTCCATCCCAGTACCTTCCAGCATGATTGCAAAGCAATGTTGAACCTTTCCATGGCACTTTACAGTTTATATATTTAGAGCTATCTTTTTCCCAAAAGATGATTGCAGAAGACAAAGAAAGGGTGTTGCCACACAGTAAGGTATGTAACTCAGAGTAGACGAAGAAGAGTTGATGTGAGGAAAGACTTCTAGGGTAGATCCATTGTGATACCCAGCAGCTGAGCTTCCTGGGAGTAAATGCAAAGAGGGAAACGCAAGTAATCACCAGCCGTATGAGTTACTTCCTGCTGCTATAACAAATGACCCTGGACTTGGTGGCTCAAAACAGCACAAACATATCACCTCACAGTCTGAAAATCAGAAGTCTGAAATGGATCTCCCTGAGCTAAAATCAAGGTCTGAGCGGGGCTGGTTCTGTCTAGAGGCCTCAGGGGAAATTAATCCCTTGCCTTGTGTTCTAGTTTGCTAGCTGCTGGAATGCAGTATACCAGAAACAGGATGGCTTTTAAAATGGGAAATTTAATGAGTTGCTAGTTTGCAGTTCTAAGGCTGAGAAAATGTCGCAATTAAAACGAGTCTATAGAAATGTCCAATCAAAGGCATCCAGGGAAAGAGACCTTGGTTCAGGAAGGCCAATGAAGTTCAGGGTTTCTCTCTCAAGTGAGAAGGCACATGGCAAACATGGTCAGGGCTTCTGTCTCATCTGGAAGGGCACATGGCGAACACAGCATCATCTGCTACTTTCTCTCCTGGATTCCTGTTTCATGAAGCTCCCCAGGAGGCATTTTCCTTCTTCATCTCCAAAGGTCACTGGCTGGTGGACTCTCTGCTTCGTGGTGCTGCAGCATTCTCTGCTCTCTCTGAATCTCTCATTCTCCAAAATATTTCTTCTTTTACAGGACTCCAGAAACTTATCAAGACCCACCCAAATAGATGAAGACATGTCATCACCTAATCCAGCTGAACAACAACTGTTGACTAAATCACATCATCCAGGGAGATGATCTGATGACAGTTTCAAACATACAGTAGTGAATAGGGATTATTCTACCTTTATGAAATGGGATTTTGATTAAAACATGGCTTTTCTAGGGTCCATACATCCTTTCAAACCAGCACACCTTGCTTTTTTGCGCTTTCGGAGGATGCCCACATTCCTTGGCTCATTGCCTCTTCCTCCAATGTCAAAGCACATCACTCACACCTCTGCTTCTGTCATCACAGCTTTCCCTGCAGTCAAATCTCTCTCTACTATTAGGACTGTTGTGATTATATGGCCCCACCTGGATAATCCAGGATGGGAAAAGGGGGGTGGTGTCCAGAGAGCTGTCATCAAAGCAAAGGAAATGATGAGACAACTGAACAACTGCAGGACAACATGCAGTCAGAGAAGGCAAGGCTGAGCCATGACCTTGGGCTTCTCAGAGATGAAGTCGATGGGTTTCACAGGAAGCACAGCTTCCATTCCATTTAATCCAGCATGATGGCCTCAGGATGACTACAACATCCCGCTTCTAAAGCTGTGCTGTGTAACAAACAGTCCCAGAAAATGTGGTGACTTAAAGAAGAGCCTATAATGCCCAGTTTCCATGCCACTCTGCATCTCCTTTTTACATGAGAGAAACCTCTTGCTGCTCTGCCATGCCCTGTATAATAACGTGCACCTGTGAGGTCAAAGGGGCATGGAGAGAGAGCACACCTGTGTTCCAACATGCAGCCACTGGAAAGAGCAGAGGCCCAGGACCGTAATTTCCTTTTAAGCAAGTGAGGTAGAAATTGAACCGTGGACTCCTGCCATGGTTCGTGGGGGATGCCTTTAGCTTTATGTCACACCTGAGGCCAAAGGTGGCTTGGAAATGCAGGTTCACACTGGACAGTTATGTTCCCAAGATAAAGGTAAGGGGCCCTCAAGCAGCAGTGTCCCACAATCTCATATACAAAAATGTCGTATTTCCTTTGGGAAAGGACCTGACCCTCCAATCACCCTGCCTGCTCCTTCCTGCTTCACCTGCTCACCTGGGAAGGGAACTTTCTTGCTAATCCCCTTCCGATTTTCTCGGTACCTGTCTAGTTAGAGCTCAATTTCAATGCCATTTTTATTAGAAGCTGTTCCAACACCCCATCCCCAGGCTAAATCAGCGTAGGAACTTCCCTAGCTGCTGTGACAAGTTCCCACAAACTGAGAGACTTAAAAACCACAGAAATGTATTCTCTCACCGTTGTCTTATCACCAAGAGGGTAGCAGAGTTCGTTCCAGCCTGGAGGCTCCAGGAGAATCCATTTCCTTGCCTTTTCCAGCATCTAGAGGCTGCCTGCTCGCTTTGGTGCCTGATCTGTGCTTTCATCTTCAAAGCCAGCCTGTAACTTCTTCCAACCTCCCTCTTCCTCTTTTGATGTTTCTTCTGCCTTCCTCTTGTGAAGACCCTCTTGTCTATACTAAGACCACTGGACACTCCAGGACAGGGTCCAAACGTTGAGGTCCTTGACTTCATCACAGATATCGTTGCACCATCACAGGTTCTAGAGATAAGCTTGGGGACGTCTGGGGAGGCAGTTTTTCTGCTGCCCACACTTAGCTTTCTCTCTCTCCCACCCCATAACTTCACAGCCCTCACTGATTTGTGTGCCTGTCAGTGCACTGTCCATCCCTCTCCGTGGGGCTGCGACTCAGTGTGCTGCATTTTCTTTTTTGCTCTCTTTTGCATTCCCTTTAGTCCCTGAGGCTCCATATACGTTTGTTCAGTGCTTTCAGGACACGATGAACGAGAGGGAAACCCCTGGATGGTTCCCGGCAGGCATTTTTCTGGGAGTCTTCAGGCTCTTAAAGCTGCATGGAACTTTGTGCCATTATCCCTAGGCTTTGGGGCAGAAAACGAGAACTTGCCTTCCAACTCTCAGCATGGGATTTACCCCTTGCTTGGTTCTTAGGGGTCTAGAATTGTCTGTATCAGCCCGGCTTTTTTGAGGGGCTGTGGCTCTGCAATTCCCAGTTTTAAAGACTTGTCCTCCAAGGACTATTTTTCCTGCCTCCCCCATCCTGCCCCTTTGTGAGCTACTCAGAAAGCAGCAGGATCCTTTGTTCTCTCCCACTGACATGCAAATGGTGTGTTTCTCTCCAACTCTGGGTGGGGGAGGGGGCATTGCCTTTTCTTTTTAACCTGCTCAGCTTTTCCTCCCTCCCTTTTGCTCCTATGGCAGCCTCTGAGAAAGACTTTCCTTTGGAGATTGCCTGGAAGCCCTTGCAGAGGGTCTCCCGAGTCAATTCAGGTCATTGAGGCCAGTTGGAATCCCACTTCTAAAGTGCAGGTGTAGAGAGCTAAATAAAGCAAACACTGATTCTTACACCAGGAGTGTTCTAAAGGGGCATGCTTTAAACACTGGGAGCAAAAGCCAGGGATTGCACAGAGAGAGTCCCACACACACACCATAAGTACGTATGTCGGCAGGTGGCTCAAATGGGTCCATGTCACAGCTGGGTTTCTCAGTCTTGGCACGAATGATACTATGTGCTGGATGATTCTCTATGGTAGGGTCATCCTGGGCACTATGGGGTGCTGAGAAGTGTCCCTGGGCTCCACACACTCAACGCCAGCGGCAGCCCCCTCCTCAACTGTGAGAACCAAAAGTGTCTCCAGACATCGCCATGTATCCCCTGGAGAGGGGACAAAATCGTGCTTAATTTCAAAGTCCTGCCATAGGTAGATGATAGATGGATAGATAGAAATGGGACAGGCACGTGGGTGGGTGGATGGATGAATGGATAGATGGATGGCTCAATAGATAAGAGATAGATGGATGAATGGATGAATGAATACATGGATGGATGGATGGATAGATGGATGGAAAGATGGATGGATGGATGGATGCATGGAAGGATGGATGGATGGCTCAATAGACATAGATAGATGGATGAATGGATGAATGAATACATGGATGAATGAATGGATGGGTAGATGGATGGGTAGACAGATGGATGGATGGATGGATGGTTGGATGGATGGATGCATGGAAGGATGGATGGATGGATCAATAGACATAGATAGATGGATGAATGAATAGATGGATGTATGGATGGACGGATGGATGGATGGATGGACGGATGGATGGATGGATGGATGGATGGATGGATGGATAGATGGATGAATGGATGGATGGGTAGATGGATGGGTAGACGGATGGATGGATGGATGGATGGATGGATGGTTGGATGGATGGATGGATGGTTGGATGGATGGATGCATGGAAGGATGGATGGATGGATCAATAGACATAGATAGATGGATGAATGGATGAATGAATAGATTGATGGATGTACAGATGGATGGACGGTTGGATAGATGGAAGGGTAGATGGATGGATAGAGAGATGGATGGATGGATGGATGGACAGATGGATGGATGGATGGTTGGATGGATGGATAGATAGATGGATAAATGGATGGATGGATGGATAGAGGGATCAATCAATGGATGGATGCATTGATGCAGTTTGTCTGTCCCAGCACTACTGCAATTGGGGCTGATGAGCCTCTGAGGCGGGGTCCCACCTGGACACTGTAGGCCATTGAACAGCATCCCTGGTTTCTATCCACTAGATGCCAGGAACTTCTGAAACCCCCACTTCTGACCACCCCCGCAAATGTGTGCAGACATTGCCTGGGGTTCCCTGCTCAGAATTGCCCCCATCAAGAAGCCCCTTCTGGATGAGTCTCTGGTATGGAGGCAGAGGCCAGCAGGCCCTGCCACGCTGCATGAGTTTTATGTGTGTGAGATGTTTCACAGTCCCCAAAACATCCTCTTGCATTTACGGCCCTTAGAAAGAGAGAGCCTTGGATCTGTCTCTGCTTCAAGCCTGAGATGAGGTTTGGAGGCCAGGAAAATAAAGGCCATGGCTTTAGCCAAGACCCTCGCAACTCTGCTTCCAGTCGCCATTTGGGGAAAAAACATCCTTTTCTCCTCCCCACCACCCCTCTACGTCCATGGTGGACTCAAACCAGCCAGCGACTCCAATTTATATAAAAGCCGCTTGGACCCAGGTCGGCGAGGCAGGGAAGTCGAGTCAAGCTTGCCCAAAACTTCCTGAAAGAAAGTTTCCCTTTCATTAACATTCTTCACCTTTCATTACTTTTTTTAATGGGAATTTTTTTTTTAAAAGCTAGCGATAGAATCCTTACTTTATTTACTTTTTCCCCAAACAATAACGTCTTTAGCCTATGTGGTCCCTGGCTTCTCACCTTATTAGCCGAGTCATTAATTACGAAGGCTGGCCTCAGAGAAAGTGCTTACCTGGCTCCTTGGGCTCTGGGCAGGCAACAGTGGGAGACTGTAGGGTGTCTGCAGAGCGTGGGGTGGGCAGGAGGGGCAGTAAAAGGGCTACTGTGGTGCAGGGGAGGGGAGGAGGGGCAGGCGGCCGCAGCCCTTCCTGATTGCTTTCTTTCTGTGCCTCTGCAGGAAGGAAGTGTTTGGGGCTGGGAGTGTGGAATGTATGCTAGCTGATGCTCAGCTGCCAGGGGCCCCTTTTGGGGTTCCCCATTGTGGGGGGGCCCCTGCCTCCCCAAAGCTGCAGAGAGGTGCATCTTTCCCTCTTCTCCTCCTTGCAGCTGACCCGTTTGCATGCCACACACCTCTACGGATTCCTTCCCCCCAGGTGATGCTTTAGAGCCTCCTTCTTGCAGCTTGAGTCCAGACTGGACATTCTCTCCCCCTCCCTCCATCTGCCGCTCTGTTCCCACCTCAGGACTTTCCATCCTGTGAAATGGGAGGGAGCCGCCCCCATATTCAGGGACCACATCTTCGCATGTACCCCTTCCCAGGTTCCCGCCAGTGGCACAGGGCAGCTTGCTGGAGAGAAGGGTCAGGCTTAGGGGAATTGATTCCTGTTTAGCGGAAATGAGGCTTTCGGCTGGAAGGAAAAAGCTGCAAGGCTCAGCAGGCATGCTGAGTGTGCAGACAAAAACCACCCAGGTTTGCCACCAGCCCCACGGTGGCGCTGAGGTTCCCAGTCCCACTTCCCCAGCAGCTCCCTCATTTTTTGCTGCAACCTCCCCCAGTTGTGTGCCCACCTGGTGCACCGTGAGATGGCATGCCACCCCTGCGTCCATCTCTGCCTTCCCGTCCATCTGCCGC
This sequence comes from Tamandua tetradactyla, assembly GCF_023851605.1. Taxonomy (NCBI): domain Eukaryota; kingdom Metazoa; phylum Chordata; class Mammalia; order Pilosa; family Myrmecophagidae; genus Tamandua; species Tamandua tetradactyla. The sequence goes on along the minus strand of NC_135353.1, from coordinate 173,716,261 downwards.
TTGCATGCTGGGATGCTCCCTGTTTTGGAAAGACGGTGTGCACAACTCCAAAGGGCTCAGATGCCAGCGTCTGGGTTTCCCGTGGCCTCCGATTCTAAGCCCCACACATCTGGGCGGCTGGAGACAACGGAATTCTCATCTCACGGTCCTGAGGCCGGGAGTCTGAAATTGAAAGCCATCAGGCTGTGCTCATTCCAGCCGCTCTTTGCCTCTTCCACCTTCTGTTGGCTCCCCAGCTTTCCGCTGCAGAACTTCAGCCTCTCTCCACCGCCTGGAACTTCTCCGTGCGTCTCTGTTTACATTTCCCTCTTCTGATGAGGTTGTGAGTCACGATGGGTTTAGAGCTCCTTCAGCTTCACTTTGGCCTCAGGCTGACTAATCTCATTCTCAAAACATCGTATTTCCAAATATGGACACCTTTATGGGAGGGTTAGGACTTAAAACATTCCTTTAGGTTTAATTCAATTGACAGAAGCTTAATTATTGTGCTACTTTGTCTTTAAAAGTGACGTATTTAACTCATTTAAAACTGTATCCTTCATCCAAATCTCAGCGATAAAGGCTGGTTTCCACCTAGAATCTTGCATAACTCTATTTCGGGCACATCTTAAGCTCTTCCAGCCATAAAGATCACAGAGAAATTGTTCTTTCCTGAACAAATTTCTTGAGGAGTAAGAAAAAAAGAAAGAACTTCATAGGCAAAAATTCATTTGATTCTTTTATTTTTTATTGACTTTCATTGTAATATTCCTCTCCATAAAAAGAAGCCCCTCCTTCAAATAAGTGTTGCCCTCAGGACTTAATAAAATCTTTTTTAAGAATGATACATTGTGCCATGCTTTGAAATTTGTTGCTTTTTGTGTTTATGTTATTTTTCACAAAAAAAGAAAAAAAATTTGATTGCGATGATTGAAAAAAAATATGCATTCCTTCTAGCTTCCTATATTCTGGAGCAGCTAGAAGGAAACATCAGAGAGGATGGTATGGTAGCCGATGACAAACTCTGGGATCGTTGCTATAACTACTTGTTGGAGAGAGCTTTGAAAACTACTGCTTTTTTCTTCCCTTGCTTTGTATATATGTTTTTAAAGTAAATATATATACATATATACAATTTTAAAAGTTTAAAAAACATATATACAATCCACTTTTTCTTGTGGGATTTTGGCCTGTTGAGGAATTTGGGGAATTCTAACAAATTCTCTTTCCAAGTCACCACAAAACCCTACTGTCAGCTGCCCTGGTCATCCAACTCCTTCCTTGAACTTTCCACAGCCGGAAACTGCTCCCACAGCACCCATTTCCCAGATGCTATTTCCCAGACTGAGGCACAGAGAGGACATGTCCAGAGACAAACGGGCTGAGAGAGGAAAGCTTCCGGAGATGCAGACGTGAAAAACTCAGTCCTGTCACTTTTACCAAACGCCGCAAAGGAGGAGACTCAAAAGTGCCCGGAGAAAATATGCACAGTTGTGTCTGGAAATCGTTTGGGTGTTAAGAAGTTAAATAATCATACATCCCACCTATAGATCATAAATGTTAATGAGTTTCACCTGTACAGAGGTGAATTGCCAGAGGCCCTGAATTTCACAGCGCCGCTTGGGCGATGAAATCTAAAACTCACTCCTGCCCATGCGTTTTTGGCTAAACTATGCTTCATTGTGCCGGCTTATTCTTAAGAAGGAGGCTTTGAATTATTTAAATATGAAGAAAGGGTGACACTTGGTTTGACATGATTCGTAATAATATTTTTTACGAGACTTAATCCGTTAGCAAATTCTCTCTTTCTTGGGAAATTCTTAGCAGGTCCTATGTGCTTAGATTATCGAAAGCCCAAAAGGGGACTCTCAGAGAAGAATTTTATAACGACGGTTATCAGTTCAGGGTTTGCTTTGGCTTAGGGAAATCCTCACGGGTGCCCCAGGACTGGCCCATGCTTATTTGCGCAGTGTCCCACGTAAATCCCCAGCTGAAGACTCTCGGGTCTCAACTTTCCTTCTTCTTCTCACCCGAGGGAAGCCCCAGTAAAAGGGGGCCCATTTCACCCCAGCTGACAAATGACCCCAGCCCATCCATGCCTAGCTGAGCTGTGACACCTGCAGCTCGGTGCTGGGGGGACAGATGGGGGGTGTACCGGGAACCGAGACCAGCTATCATGCAGGCAGTGCCCCCTCCTCCCCGTTATTTACACCCAGCTATTTGCAGGGTGCGCATGGGGTGCCGCCTTGCCCTTACAGCATTGTCTTAAAACAATCCACCTGAGCACAAAATCCTGCCCTGCAACATCTGATTTCTCTACCGGCTACAGCAATCCACAGTGAGTCAGCTGCATAACATTCCAGAATATTTCCAGGCTGTGACACATCCTCCCCCAGTCGTGACTCCCTCTTGGGATGCAGGTCTGTCCTGTTTTCACACAACTCTTTATAAGCTATTTGTTGAGACAGGGCAAAAAAAAAAAAAAAGGTGCTCATTTGGCTATCTCCTTAGGTTTCATTGGATTTTCAGAATCCATCTCCCTTTTGCAAAATGCTCCAGAAAATCTGTAAGGCCGGTTGTCACAGCTCAAGTGCTTTGGAGTCATTCAGAAACCCCGTGGACCCCTAATACCTGCAAAACTTGGAAGTTTGGGGCTCTTATCAGGTGTCATTCAGCCTGTTCCCAGCTGTGAAAGTTGTCCCTTAATCAGGACTTTTATTTATCTGGGATGATTTGATCAGCAATACGCTTTTCGGTCGGTTGTCCTTATATTGCCCATTGAGTTTAAAGAGCCTGGGGTGGGTCCAAAACAGACGCCCCAGCACCCAAAGAATTTTCCTGTTCATTACTGAATAAAGACGATCTTAAGAAATCTCAGGGACCTGCTGCCACCCAGTGGTGTTTAGGATTGTGGAACACACTGCCGAGCTGCGAAGAAAATCTCCCCAGGGCTCCATCTGCCTTGTGGAGTGAAAAGTGGAACTAAAAGTAAGACCATCCATCAACAGACGAGTGGCTAAACAAACTGTGGTATATACCTATGATGGAATATTATGCAGCTTTAAGACAGGATAAACTTATGAAGCATGTAATAACATGGATGGACCTAGAGAACATTATGCTGAGTGAGTCTAGCTAAAAACTAAAGGACAAATACTGTATGGTCCCACTGATGTGAACCGACATTCGAGAATAAACTTGGAATATGTCATTGGTAACAGAGACCATCAGGGGATAGAAATAGGGTAAGATAATGGATAATTGGAGCTGAAGGGATACAAACTGTGCAACAGGACTAGATATAAAAACTCAAAAATGGACAGCACAATAATACCTAATTGTAATGTAATTATGTTAAAACACTGAATGAAGCTGCAAAAAAAAAAAAGTACGGCCAAAAGTTTCCAGAAGTGTTCATGCTCATGCAGCATGGAAACGCCTGCCGTGTCTTGCTTTTCGGCACATATTTCTTCATATTTCACTTCTGTGCAAGCATTGTTTGGCCATGCATGTTTTGCAGAACTTTTGCATCCTACGTCTCTGCTAGAAATAAAGGGGAAAACAGCTCCGGTCTCTCCTCACCCGACCAGGAGCAGCTTTCTGGGGCAGGCACTCCCCTGACCACATTTGACAAAAGAAAATTTAGTTTTTCTCTAACGCCACGTGTCTGAGAAGATTTTACAATCCTCAGGGACACGAGCGGTGTAGATGGCAGTGACGAAGACTGTGGGAAACAGGCAACATGTCTCTTCCTTCCCTCCCCAGGGTGGTTCTAAATAAGGCAGGGCGGAAGGAAGGAGCAGCAGATACAGCTGCCACCACCTCTGCCTCCCAACATTAACAGCTTGTGCTCGACTCCGATTATTGAAAGTCCCAAAGTGTACGCACAGAGGGAAAAAAAAATTGTTTGTTGTGTCGCGTGTGGTCTCTACCAAGTATAAAATGATGGTTATCAGCTTGGAGTTTGCTTCACCTCGGAGGGGGCTCAAGCTGTCTTGCCATCGAGAAAGCAATCTGCCTCGCAAAGTGATGCCAGCATCCAGGACTGGTCCAGCCGCCGACCGACCGACGCTCTGTACAAGATTCCAGGTGAAAATGGAATAACTCAGAAATCATTTCCTTTTTTCCCTGCACTGTGAGTCTGATAACAAGAATGGAGCCTGGTTAGGTTGCCTCACAGTCCTCTTAACGCATCCCATTTTTAAATGAGCGTTTGAACGTTTGTCCGGGGCTCCTCGCCTCACTTTGGGCCTTTTGGAAGGTTTCCGTTTGCCTGGCAGAATGGAGGACAGACTTTGCTCCTTGCCATGCAGCACCAAATTCTGCAAGAAACAAGCACAATGATGGATTGTGCTCCTTGTCTGCTTCCCTGGGGTGAAGCGCAAGGGAAAAAATTAATGTGAAAACACTAAACTCTAGAAGAAGTGTTTCTTTTGTTCTGGAACCAGACGTCCAGGTAATTTAAGGCCGGACACAGCAGCTTGCCCCCTTTTTGCTCCTCTAAAACACGGACAGGTGGCTGTACCAATATCTCACGTGTTTCCAGACTTTGGAGCTCTGAAAATACCTCCCCCCCCCAGCCCCCTACCTCGATGGTTACAGTTCACGTTGAATATGGATCATTCTCCAACCCCGAGGGGGGAGGTGAGGTCCCCAAAACATTTATGTTGTTTATTATTTAAATTAATTTAATTATGAAAAAATAACATCGTGCACACATGTTTAAAAACACCCTGCCATAAAGGCAAATCTTGAGTAATTGTTAAATGTCTTGCAGACCTCCTTCTAGGAAGTACTGTTTTTCTTTAAAAGTGAGAACACTATTTTATCTGTCAGTGGAAAGTTTGCACGTTGTATTTCTTCCCTCATAGGCTGTGTAACATGAGGTGCTTTCATTTCCCCCTTCCTTCAGAGGGCAGGGGGAGCCCATCTGGTTATGTTTTGTAGCTGCATATTTCTCGAGGCCAATGAGATTTAAGTGGTGGTTTGGGGGGAGGCAATGACTGGCGAGCTTATGAAGGCCAGGTACAGAATTATGGATAATGCTGTTTATAAATGGGACTTCCTTTATTTGCCACTTCTCAGAGGCAGAGAAGGGTTTGTTCTCGTACAAGAAAGCCTTATTTTAAAGGGGGAGAGAAAGCAGAGTTTGCACCTATAAACCCTGGCAAAAGAAAGATCAGAGTCTCTGGGCAGCTGTGTTATTTGTGAATGGGGCCAGCCAAGCAGCAAAAGCTGCATTATTCTTGGGAAGGAGGAGTCCATAGTTAGAGGATAATGATTTTTGTAACGTGGGAGACCTTTAGGAGAAGCAAATGTATTTCTTTGCAATGCAGGCATAATTACAGAAATGTCCTTTGATGGACCTAAGCGCCTATACAGAATTTCGTAGAGGGGGTCAGGGGATAAAGGACAAAGCTCAGTGTGATGGGCTGTTCAGCGACCTCTCTGCCAACCTCAAAGACACCCCATGATGTCAGCAAGCCAAATCTGTATCAATAACTGTTTAATTTTAGGTGTCATATAAAGTGTCTTTGCAGAAATTACACTGTCTTTGCAAAGGGCACTCATTCAGGAGCTTGGCTCCTTCCAGAGCAATGGATGCAGCTATGTAACTTGAGAAACAGCAGGATAAAATGTATCTACCCTCATGCACTTAGGTAGAGTTGAATAATAGGATAAAATGTATCCAGTCTTATATCCTTACAAGCTCAGACCTCTTCCAGGAGGGAGGCTTTGAATAAACAAACAGTGAGACAGATGAAGCTTTTAAACCAATGTAATGCCTTCTTTGCTTCTCTGGAACCAGGCTAAGCAAGTGTGCTACTTGACTCTGTATCAAGAAGTATTCCAAACAGCTGCTCATTTTGGGCACCTCACATAGGTTTCCCAGCTTGGGATGGGTAGAAAACTCAGCCTTGGAGATGCTGCTGGAACAACTCTGCTTTCCCCCTTCTGTCCTGTCCCATGTGGGGAGAGAGGCAGCAGCAGCCTGTGGGTTGGTGGATGGGGTACATTCCTTCCCTTAAGGAGAGCCGGGTCTTTTCTTGGGGTGAGTGGGTGGAAACAGGGGGTCCAGGAGAGTTAAGTGGGAAGCACAGTCGTTTCCCAGATTGTCCAGGCATCTGCATGAGAAGTTCAGATACAAAGGATTTCCAGTGGAGGTGGGCGGGCATGGGGCGAAGGAAGGGAAATCTGATCTCTTATGTGTCATCCTCTCTGCAGACAGCTGGCCGCTCACCTAAACACCAGCACCAGTGTCCAGCCCAGCCTGTGCCATCCACAGCTCATCATGGATTCTGGAAGTTCTCTGGGTGATTGGAGTATGCAGCCAGGGCTGGAGTGAGCCACTCAGCCTTGGCCCACAGTCTCAGCACTCCCACCTGCTCTTTTGTCAGGGCAGCTGAGTGAATCTATGCCCAGATCTTAACACCAGCTCATGTTAATTAACTCGTTTTCTTTGCTGCTTTGTGTCTGGAGAGAGAGAGAGAGAAAAAAAGCACATCTGTGCCAGGGTGGGCCACTCAGTCTCTGCAACTGAACATTTGTACTGGAAACGAATGAATTTCCAAGAGGGTGTCTGCTTTAGTCCCTGTGAGTCGAGCTAATGGGAGTCTAGCCTTAGGGGACTGGTCTGCTTTGGGAAATAAGTAAAATCAGAATTCTGAGACTATCAGTGTAGGGATGAAGAGTAGTCCTGGAAATGGAGTGAATTCAACTAAAAAACCCACCCTGGCAGAATCCCGGCAGGCATCCAAAAGGCCATATAATGACATGATCCCTCACCATTCATTCCAACTGCAAAGAGAGCACAGATTTGGGAGGATAATGTGTATCAGTCTCACCTGGAAGGATTGAACTGAGGAGCAAAATAGAGGAGCAGGAGAAAGTGTAGGGGTTAAGAGGCATTTGATTTCTTTTTTTCTAAGCCCCAGATAAGTAATGTGAGGTGTCTCTGAATTCTAAGCCAAGAATTAAGGAAATTCCCTACGCTAAGAGAATTCTAAGGCAGGTGAAGCCGTTGGTGTTAACAGTGAGAGATGATTCTAATGAAACAAACAAAAAAAAAAACAAGTAAGCAAATGTGAAAGGAGCTGCGACCTTGTTAAAAGGCTACTGATGGGAAGGTCCCTCTCTGCCTTGGGACCTTCTGTCCATCCTGGGTGCCTGGTAGATATTCTCAACTCATTTGGGCAATCACATCATAGCAAAGCTGGCACAATGAAGACATCAAGTTGATAAGTAAAAACATAAGCGAAAATATGGGCGTGACTTTTGGGGGGAATTTTTTGTACTTTTCGCATTTCCCCATAAATTTTAGAAGTGACTTTTTTGTTCGACTCACAAAGGGAATTAACCAATGAGACAAAAGAACTGTGTTTCATTTCTATTGCAGAGAAACATCATGACTTTCCTATTTTAGAGAGTGTGTAAGTGTTGCTTGATCTGGAACAGGGAAAGTATGGTTAAAACTGTCAAAACAACTTAAATCGAGGTCCCCAAATAAGTGGCCCGCAGTCTTCAGCATGTCAAGATTATAAAAGATAAGAGAAAGTGAGGCACTGCATCAGACTGAAGGGAACTAAAGAGACCCTGTAATCTCAGAGAGATCCTGAACCAGGGGGGAAGTGCTATAAAAAACATCAATAAAGACAATTGGCAAGACTGAATAAGATCTATAGCATTATATCAATGTTGAATTTTCTGATTTGGAAAACTGCAACCGTTTATAAAAGTAGAAGAGCTTGTTCTTAGGAAATAACCCTGGGATATTTGGGGGAAGGAAGCATGATGTAGGCAACACACTCTGAAAACATTCAGAAAATATAATATGTCTGAAGGGAGAGCGAGCAAAGATAATGATTCTGAATATATATATATATATATATCTTTGTATAGCTGTGTTTATCAACCATCTTTTTCTGCTTCATTATTGCCCTCTTCCCAAGGAGACTTTTTGACATTTTCGCTAATTGCCTGTTGCAATTGTGGGTGTGTGTTTATATATTTGGAATATAGATAGATGGATGGATGGATGGATGGATAGATAGATAGACAGGTGGTATATAAATATGATTGGTAAACACATTGGATAGATAGGTGATAGCTAACGGATGGATGGATGGTATTCAGACCTACAGCTAGATTAATAGATGAATGGATGGATAAATGATGGATGATATAGACAGAGATATAGATGGCAGCTAGAGGGATGGGGGGATATAGATTGATCGGATATACATATGGAGAGAGAGAAAGAGCACTCATATGACATGTTAACCAATTGATGAATCTGAGTTATAAGCACATGGGAGTTCTCCCACTATTTTGCAACTTTTCTGTACATTGTGAATTATTTCAAAAATACAGCTTTTTTTAAATCAACATTTGCTTTATGTTTTGGACTGTCTCCTTAATTCCATATTGAGTCTAGAGTGGCATTACTTTATTTTCAACCCCTCGCATCATCCCAATGATGTTTAAGAAGGGTGGGTAGGGTCTCTCTCTCAGCCAACTCAGCAGGTGAACTCACTGCACCCCCCCCCAACGTGGGACATGACTCCCAGAGGTGTGGACCTCCCTGGCAACCTGGGACAGAAATCCTAGAACGAGCTGAGACTCAGCATGAAGGGATTGAGAAAAACTTTTCGACCAAAAGGGGGAAGAGTGAAATGAGACAAAATACAGTCTCAGTGGTTGAGACATTTCAGAGCCAAGAGGTTACCCTGGTGGTTATTCTTATGCATTCTATAGATATCCTTTTTTAGCTTATGGTGTAGTGGAGAGGCTGGAGGGAAGTACCCGAAACTGTAGATCTGTGTTCCAGTAGCCTAGACTCTTGAATATCCTGTGTAATGATATAGCTTTTTCAGTGTGACTGTGTGATTGTGAAAACCTTGTGTCTGATGCTCCTTTTATCCAGGGTATGGACAGATGAGTAAAAAAGACATATAGACAAAAAATAAATAAATAATAGGGGGGGACAAAGGTTAAAATAAATTCGATAGATGGAAATACTAGGGGTCAAAGAGAGGGAGGGGTAAGGGGTATGGGATGTAGGACTTTTTTCTTATTATTTCTTTTCCTTGAGTGATGCAAATGGTCTAAAAATGATCATGATGGTGAATACACAACTGTGTGATGATATTGTCAGTCACTAATTGCACACCAAGTATGGATTCTACATGTGCGAAGATGTGTCAATAAAAATAGGCTTCTATAAAAGGGGGAGTGGGCAGGTCCATTACAAAATCATGTTTTAAAAGACCAGCATTGGGGCGGGCCATGGTGGCTCAGCAGGCAAAGTTCTTGCCTGCCATGCCGGAGACCTGGGTTCGATTCCTGATGCCTGTCCATGCAAAAAAAAAAAAAAAAAATACAAGCATTGACCCCTGCAATGAGCACGTGAAAGGACCCTCCAGCCTCGCTCATGCGCCCAACCCACCACGGACCCCTAGCCCCACTGTCCTGCCTGGAACCTCGCCTGGCCCTTTGGACACGCTGAGCCTGCCCTCAGCTACAAACCCCCGTGTCATTGCATAAACCACATCTTCTCATCTCTGCAGCTGTGCCATTGGATTTCAGGTCAAAATGAAGGACACTGCGTCTGTCCCTCTCGGATTTGGTTTCTTTCAACCCAACAGCTCAGGAGGTGAGCGCTCCATCGCCGCGGTCATCGACATCTGTGTGTATCCACCTTTCTCTGAAACTCCTTCCTGCCTGTGCCTCTTACCGCTTTCCCCAGGTGGATGCTCAGGGACCAAGCATGCACCTTTCTGTGTTTATATTTCTAATGTTTATATTTCTAATGTTTATATTTCTGCTTGCCTACTGTGTTAACTCAGGGGTGGCGCCCCTCATTAAGCATCAGATTTAAGTCAGGCTCCCGGAAGCAAGGATACACCCGAGCTGGTTTGCACTGTCTATGCAAAGGCACAGACATTGCATGGGTGAAAATGCACTGCAAGGCAAACCTGCAGAAAGGGTGTCACCTGCAACTTAGGGAAATTATGAGGAGGCTCTTAGTGCCCTGGGGCTCCCCAAACTAAGGACCAGAAACTGGGAAGCTGAGGACAATAGGGATGCATCTTACACAGCGCTTGATGTGGGAGGTCCAAAGGCAAGGTGTGGACACGGCCACATGCCCTCTGAAACCCTGTAGCAACTGCTTGTCCCATGCCTCTCTCCCGGCATCTGATGTTTGCCCATTGCCCTTGGAATCCCTTGGCTTGTGGCCCCATCACCCCAATCTCTGCCTCTGTCTTTACCTACTTATTTCCTTCCTCCGTGTCGGTCTGCATGTCCTCTCCCTTCTTATTAGGACAACAGCCACATTGTGACCAAAATAGGGATACATTGTTTCTAATAGAGGGACCACCCTACTCCACTGTGGCCTCTTCTTAGCTTGATGACGTCTGCTCCCTTCCATCTCAGCAGGTATCTGAGGACAGGCCTGGTGAGCTAGCACGGAATCCCCAGAGTTTTCTCTAGCAGACTTTCCTAATTGATAGAGCTGTGTCATGGAAAGAAAGTATTTTCTGCTCCAGCTGGAGACACAGGACAACTCAGGGCACCTGGTCGTCGCAGTTAAGTTGATCTTGCCATGTGCTTTTATAAATACAGAAGGACAACAGCTTATTCTGCAGTGTGGGCTGGGGCTGGAGGTGTGGTGTCTGCAGGTCCACATAAACTCAGACCCAGGAAACAACGTATCTGATGGTTTCTGATGGGAAAACAGCAGCTGAGAGGGGGGAGGAAGCAAGAAACCCCTGCTTCCCTTGGCCCCTCCAAAGAGAAAATAAGGGGACATTTGACAAGTGGCACTTTCACCCGGGACAGACAACTATCACCCCTTATTAATGTCTTTTAGACTGAAAACAAAGGTCCTTCTCCTTATTTTCTTTCTCTAGGGAAACTGAAGCACTGAAGTGTTTATTTAAATTGTTCCTAATGAATTACCAGGAAGTGAAAAGCTCGATAATAAATAGCAAGATATGTTCTGATTGTGATCAGCCAGTTGTTCAGAGTTCATTGCCATCATTTAAAGAAATGTCAAACACTTGTCAAGAAAGGGAAAGAAAGAAATGAGAGAGGAAGCGAGCAAAGCTGTCGGCACCAGGAGACAGATTCCACGGGTGAAGAAGAGAGTCACAGGGTTTTGAGTGGACTGTGGAATTGATGTTGGGAGAAGAGAAAATGGGAGTGGAGCTGAGTCAGAGCACAGGAGAAGGGAGTGGGCAGGAGGGGGTTTGCATTTCCTGTTTAACCAGAGTCAATTCCCCAGAGCCCTGAAAAGATGTTGAGATAAGGAAGGTTAAGAGAACAACGGCCGAGCTCTGATTTGGCTGCACATGTCTTCCATTCCACCAATAAACGCCAATAGGGAGGTGTGCAGAAGTTTGGCCAGCTGGTCTACCTGCAGGTGCCTGTAAATTCATTTCTGTTCTCTGCTCCAAGAGCACCAGCCTCAATAGCATCTTCCTTCCACTCCCTGGAAGCCTATTTGCCTCTAGTTTCAAGGAGGATTTAGTTCTCAGGCACAGCACCTCTGGAGTCAGGAATTGGGGACAAAATCAGAATGCAGTATCTCAGGCTGCAAGAAAAGTGCCCTTTGATTTCCGGGAATCTAAGCAAAGTACTCAATTTCATTTTAATTTTTTAGGTAATGATGTTTAAGAAGATGACGGCAGGCAGGATGCAAATAACGACCTCTGTTGAGAATTTTTTTTTAATGACATGCAAATAATCCATAGGTCAGAACAAAAGCAGAAACTGTGAAATATTTAAAACTGAACAGCAAAATATGACTTGGCGAAACCTGTGTGCTATAGCTGAGATAATGATTAGGACATTTAAATCCCTTGAAATAAAGATACTTTAAAAGAATACTGAAAATGATAGAGCAAAATGTTCAACTCATGGAGTTAAAGAAAGGAAAAACAAAATTGTACAAAAAAGTAGAAAGAAGGAAATAAATAAAAACAATCAAAATAGGGTGACCCACCATGAAAAAAAAATCAGACTAGTAAACAAATAAAAAATAGAAGGTATCAACCAGAAAAGAAAATTTGAAAAGATTAATAAAACAATCAAAATACAGTGAAATTGATCCGAAAAAAAATGGAAGATATAAACAAATACAATTAAAAGAGGAAAGGGAGACAAAGGTAGACACATGGCATGAATTAAAAGAGGCTCATCATTGAAAGACTAAAAGCCTTCTCTCCAATGTTGGCCAAGGACGTTGGGTCTACCACTCTTATTCGACCTTGCAGTAGTGTCGTAGCCAGAGCAAGGAAGCAATAAAGTAAAGGCACAGAGAATGGAAGGGAAGAAATACGACTCTGCTTGTTCACAGATGACAAATAGTGTCATTGTCTGCACAAGGTCTTCCAGTCTCTGCCCAACTGGCATTGGGGGATGCCCACTGTTTGAGGTGGGTGCTGTCCTCTCACTACCCTCTTCCACTAGACACCAGGAGAAGCCCCCATCTGACAACCAAAGAGTGTCTCCACCCCTACCCAGTTGAGAATTACTAGTCTGCATAGAAGAGCCCAAAGAATGCAACAAAAAAGTGGCTGGAACTCACAGGTGAGTTTAGCAAGGTCACAGAACAGAAGTCAATGCATAAAAATGAATTCATCACCTTTCTATAAACTAACAGGAAAGCATTGGCAAATAAAACTATAAAGCAGGACCATTTGAAATAGTGTAAGAATGTGTCATATCCAGACTGGATTTAGCAAAACCAAACAGGACCTGCGCACTGAAAACTATAAAACAAGTGTGAGCAAAGTCCAAGGAAATCTAAGTGACGGTTATATTTGTGCTCACAGATCATCAACATATGCTCCCCAAAGTGATTTATTGATGAAACTCCAGTTTAACTAAATAGTACTTGAAATCAACCATTGATGCTAAAATTTATATGAATAAGCAAAGAATCTACAATACCAAACAGAATTATTCAAAATGAGAACAAAGTTGGATGAAAACATAGAAATGACACTCATAGATGCAACAATTATTACAAATCTACAATAATCTAGATGTTGGTGAATGAACAGGCATGTAGAGAAATACGACAGAATTAAAAGTCCATAAATACATTGAATATATATGGTCAATTGGCTTTGGACAAAGGATCCAAGATGACTCTTTGGAAAAAAAACTGTCAATCCTACACAATCCTTTTCAGAGCACGATGAATTCATTTTATAAGGCCTGATATCGAAATCTGGTGCACATTACTATAAAAGAAAACTACGCCCATCATGAGGATAAAAGCAGATAGAATCCATCAATATGAAAAATGCCATTCCCTTCAAAATCCATCAAGGCAAATCGATTTCTCCAAACAAAGATAAATAAATGGCCAATAAGCTCATGAAAGGATGCTGTATCTTATTAGCCATTAGGGAAATGCCAATCAAAACCATGAGATACTATTTCATGCTCCCAAAGGATGGCTATTATTTTAAAAATAGAAAATAACAGACGTTGAGGAAGATGTGGAGAAATTGAAACTCTAGTGCACTGTTGTTAGGGCATGTAGAACGGTGAAGCTGCTGTGGAAAGCAACACAGCAGTTCCTCAAAACATTAAATGCGCAGTTACTATGTGACCCAGCAATTTCACTTCTAGGTTTATAGCCAAAGAAAATGAAAACAGGGTCTCCAGTGGATTCCTATACACCGATGTTTGCAGCAGCATTATTCACAATAGCCAAATTGTGTAAACAACCCAAATGTCCATCGACGAATGAATGGCACCTGCAGACAATGGAATATTATTCAGCCATGAAAAAAAAGAGTGAAGGTCTGAGACAGGCTGCAACGTGGAAGAGTCTTGAAAAAATTATGCTCAGTGAAAGAAGCAAACTATATAAGGACAAATATTGTGTGATGTCACTTGTAAGAGGTATCCAGAAACAGCAAATTCAGAGAGGCAGAAAGTAGAATCGAAGTTACCAGAGGGCAGAGAAGGGGAAAAGGGGAATGTATATTTGGTGGAGAAGCCATGTGCATCAATAAAAGTAACTTCAAGAAATAATGCATCAAGACGATTCAATTTATTAAAAAATTAAGGCAACATAACATAATCATCCCAAGAGAAGCACAAAAGATCTGACAAAATTCACTCTCTATTCATGATGAAAAACTCTCAGCAAGTTGAGAATAAAAGAAAGTTCTTCACCGTGAGAAATGACAGCTACCAAAATCCTCGGCAAAGATGATATTTAATGGTGAAAGCATGAATGCCTAACCCCGTAAGCTCAAACCAAAGTAAGATTGTCCCTCTCACACCTCCAATTCCACATTTTACAGAAGCTATCATCAGTGCCACGACGTGAGACAAGAAATAAAAAGTATAACGATTGGAAAGAGAGAAATAAAGGCGTCTTTATTTGCAGACATGATGGACAGGAGCATAAAATATGTAGGAAATCTTAAAGAGCTACCAAAGAGAATTAGTAATGAGGTTACTTAAATAGCTTGTTCATCAGTAGCAAGTTATTCAAACAAATAAACTAAGCCTCATCGTGTCCAGCCTTCTTGCCTACAGAAATTGAGAGGTAAAAAGTGCATTCATGTTTTACGGCAGCAATAAATAACATAATCCCTAACTTACAGTTTACATAACATGGAATAAACACTTCAAACACCTAAATATAAACAATAAACTTTTGGAAATAAAAATGGGAAACTATACATATGGCATCGGGGCAGGTAGGAAGACGACAAGAGAGCAGAAGCTCAACCTATGAAGGAAAACACACTGGCCACCCACGTTTCCCGTCATTTTGGAAATTCAGACCTCTAGAGAGGGTGAACGACTGCAAAAAATATATATAATAAATAAATTGAGGACATGAATAGCAGGGGGACGCCAGGGTAACTCATCCGTCAACACCGTTCAGGTTTTATGTTTGAGGGACTGCAGAGAAGCGTATATCTGCAACGAAATTCCTAAGAGGTGGGTGAGCTGGAGGTGAAACGACCCCAGCAGTATGAAAAGTGCAGTTTTCCTACAATCCGTTTATGAGCCTCTCCCTCCAAGGATTGCAAATCCAAATACATGTGCATTGACGTGATGCTGTTATTAAAAAGCCCTTAACTTCTGCAAAAATGAGGCTCTAGGATCCCTGTTTCCAGCAGTTCAGGCGGTGACCACCCAGATGCAAATCCCAGCAGGGAGCTGAGAGCCATTCTTGGTCTCCATCTCCGGGGTCCTAGATTTTGCCAGTTCTGGTGAGACAAACAAGGGTGTGAAACAAGACTCTGCACATAGCCAAAGTGGAAGGAGCCTGCTCTCTTGTGATAGGATTTAACTGCTCTTTGTGAGAGTCTGTGCACAGCCGTCTGAGATTGTGGGATAGGAGCACAAGTTACGTGGTGTGTAAGAAAGAGGTAAAAAGTGATTTCAACTTAAACTTGGAGCCCCTCACTCCGGACACTCAGCACCTCCTAAATTTGTGGCGGTTTTTGGCAAGCAAACAGAGGCACAATATCTAGCCTCTAGATATTTATCTTTGGTTTTTTTTTTTTAATCAAAAAAAGTGAAAATGTAATAAGCAGCGATGCTGACAAAACAGAGACGTTTTTATGACGTATGTTTCCAAAATAACCAGAGGCACCTAACTAGGACTGCTTAATGTCTGCAAAAAATTTTTGTCTATCAGAAACCTAATTGCCGTGCGTGTGCAATTTAAGCACACACAGGTTGGATCGGATACGCCTCGCCTTGGGATTGGGACAAATTGTGCTTGCAAAATCCGGAAGTAATTTTCATTAAAATGAGGATTAATTTTCCTTGAGGGGTTTCTGAGCATGTGGTTTTATGGCTAAATTCAGAACACTCATAAATGTTGCACAGGTATAATTCAGGGATGGCATACTTTCTGTGGGTTCCAACCTCCAGCAAATGAATAAGTTTCTGAAGCATAATTGCCGTTATGTTTCTCACTGTGGGAGAGGGAGTTACAGACCCGGAGAGAAGGAAGCGTAAAAGGAATGGCTGAGGTATTCGATTGAAATTAGAAACATTATTGCTATGAGCTCATGTATTTCTGGCTTCAGCTTACTCCTTTTTATTTTATTTAAATTGAATTTAACTCAATTTAAAATTAATTTAATGCGTTTAATTTCACATGTTCAAATAATTTTGGGAGATATATCCAATTAAACTAATTAAAATTAAATTAAGGCATTCATTTTTAATGAAATTTAAATTTATGGCATTATAACTTTAAATTAATTTATATGATTCCATGTACTATTTTAAAGACTTCCATTATTTAGAAGTGATATGTGGAAACTGTTTCTTCTTGGATTAAAGTCTGACTGCAAGGCTTGGCAAACAGGTGCCTGATGAGCCCAGAGAATTTTATTGAGCCAAAAAGAAAAGAAGTGCACAAAGAATGGCGGGAACACATCAAAAGAATGCAAGTGTCAGCTGTGGGGACATATGCGCATCAAAATTAAAGATGATGCAAATGGTTTGTAGCTTCTTGAAGAAAATAAGAATCCCTGAGCCTGTAGGATCTAATTAATAAGAGAACAAATACATAGGGGAGGCGGGAAAGCACTTCCAACGGTAGAATGCTGACTAATAAATACAGAGGCATCCTGAGTGAGCAAAGTGCCAATGGGTGCTGCCGTTGCTCAGTAAGGGTGATGTGAACAGATGCAATAATTAAGTGCCACAGGACTTCCTTCCAAGCTTTTCATGAGCAAATGGGATGCTAAGCCAGTGGAAAACCTGGCCAATGGTATTTTCTCCAAGAGATCAAAATTAATGTCTCCCACGGAATCCTTACCAAGTTGCACAGCCTGAATCTAATCAGGAGAAAGTATCAGATGAACCCAAATTGAGCTCTGTTTTACGTGATAATGGGCTGAGATCTCCAGAACGAGCAAGGCACAAGGTGAGGAGAAACAAAGAATGGTGAGAAATCGTTGCAGATTAAAGGAGAGAAACTAGAAACACATCATCTTGGGTTAGATTTAGGATGGTGAGAAAATAGCTATGAAGGCTGTCAATGGATGGTTGATATTTTTTGAATACGGATCAGAAGATGAATTTTTGTCGATATTAAATATCCGGATTTTAGTAAATGTACTGCGACTATGTCCAAGTGTCCTGTTCTTAAAGAATACATCCTCAACCATTGAGGGGTAAAGAACTCAAAGTCTGTGACTTAATTCCACTTGTTCAGAGAAAAAAGAAACATGCATAAATATACGCAACTCGAGAGAGAATGAATGATAAAGCAAAGGGCGCAAAATATAAACCAGCTAGGAATTTGGCTCAAAGAACACCTTGTACTCTTCTTGCAACTTTTCTGCAAGTTTGAAATTCTATTCAACGAGTAAGTCACAAAGAATTAAGTCATACAGTTAAAATGTAGAAAAGAGCGACAGATAGAGTTTCACAAGCTAAGATGGTAACGCTTTCAATTCTGTGTCCCCCAGAAAGACACGTCCGATTGCAAACTCCCGGGCTTGTGAATGTGATTTTGTCTCTGAAAAGAGGGTCTTGGAAGATGGAATTAGTTGTAATGAAGTCATACCTGAGTAGGTGGGTCCTTTATCCACTATGACTAGTGGATAATCCACTGGTGTGGCTTAACATAGATATTTTTGAGTGACCCTGCAAAGGTGGAGGTGAAGATGGGAGCCCAAGGTTTCCCGGTGAAATGACCGGAGGCTAAGAAGAGGCAAGGAAGGATTCTCTCCCCCAGATTTCAGACTTGTGGCATGGGGAGACAATACATTTTTTGTGTGTGATTTTAAGCCACCTTGGGGCAGCCTCAGGAAACGAAGACATTGCCTATAGAAAAATTTGGACACATGTTGGCCATTTTTTCCTTTGAGGTCAAAAGTCTAACTTTGCTGATCATTTGGATAAAGACCAAACCTCCGAACACAGGTGGTGGAAGCTCAGGGGATGTTTGCATCTCTCTGTTTTGGGATTGGTTACAGAGAGTCAACTGTGGCTTCTGCAATGCCAGTTTGGGGTCTCTACTGAGGACTGAAGAAGGTGTGGTGAGAACCACAGGCTTAAGAATCTTGGGTGTTGTGAAATCAGGGGGGGCCTCTGCAATGGTCTCTAAATCCCAAAACCAAGGCTGGGGCACCCCGGAGCCACAGATAATGGTTGGAGATCCCGAAGAAAGCAGGTTCCACTGTTCCTTGTTGGAAATGCAGCCATCAAGCGTGCTGGACTTGAGCATTCCATCCCAAATGGAGTCCCCTTAATTAACTAAACACCTAGAGTTTAAGAAATGGGAGTTTGAAATTAAGAAAAAATCTAAGACGGGTGTTAAAAAGACTATTATTAATAAGCTACCAGGGTTAAATACAAGATTCCATGGCTCAACCAAGTAGGTCTCAAGATACACTGCTACAATTAAAAAAAATGGTGGTCTTCTCCCAATTTAAAGGAAAACTTAAATAGAAATAAACTTGCATTTTAAAGAAAAATAAGAAGAAATGCATGGGCATGCTCTGAGAGGAAAAACACAGTCTCAGCAAGATGCAAACCAAGAGAATCTTTAAAGGTGGAGATGGATACTTGAGGCTAAGCACGTTGGGAGGTGTGTGCCATGGACTGGTAGCTGCCTCCTGGCGTCCAGTGCCCTCAGTGTCTGCTAGCTCACTGTTGGCTAATCCTGAGAATGTGAAATGCCCACTGCAGGCTAGCCAGGTTCCCAGGAAGCCAGCCTGTCTCTGACAGTTTTGGTTTTGCATGGAGAACATTAAGTGTTCCTTGACTGCTGTTTCCACTTGCTTCTTTATTTCCCCAGCAGTTATAAATGTTACTGGAAAATGACAAGTTATCTCTGTATTTAATTGTCTCCATTTATAGGAGACACTTAGCAGTGGAAAGAGCTGGAAGCAACCTCAGAACAAGAAAGAGCAGACACTGTTCCCTCATCCCAGAGATGGTGCAGGAATCAGCCAAAGGACCATAAAGGATGGACCCACCGATTCCTTGTGGTCACGACATGCAAGAAGAGGTCTCTGCAGC
Source organism: Tamandua tetradactyla (assembly GCF_023851605.1). NCBI lineage: Eukaryota > Metazoa > Chordata > Mammalia > Pilosa > Myrmecophagidae > Tamandua > Tamandua tetradactyla. The sequence goes on along the minus strand of NC_135353.1, from coordinate 173,697,250 downwards.
AGGAGGAGGGGACCCCTCAGCCTCCGAGGTGACCATGTGGAAAGGGACAGCATGAAAGGACAGTGAAAACGCAAACCAGGTGCCACCAGGTACCCAGCCTCAGATGTCAGGATGGACAGGGTTCCCAACTCTTCCCCACTGAGCTGGGACCCTCTGAACCCCCGAGAGCTTTGTCATTACCCCAAGGAGAGGGAGCTGAGCAGGAAGATGCTGCAGACTCTGCCAAAAGAAACCCCAAATCACCAAGTCTGCTCAGAAGTGAATGTGAGCAAATAGTTTATTTCTACCTTCAGGCTCAAGATGGGCGGAATAAAGATGCATTTGTGCTTGTTTTAGTTATCAGGCTGATAAAATAAATACCATGCGATGGGCTGGCTTAAGCAATGGGAATTTACTGGCTCATGGATTTGAGGCTGGGGGAAGTCCAAAATGAAGGCATCCTGGAGGGGATGCTTTCTTTCTTCCAGGAGAACATGGCATTCTGGAAATGGCTGCTACTGATCCTTGAGCCTTTCTCTTTTCCATTCCATGGTAATGCATATGGCGGCATCTTCTCCTTTCTCCTCCATGTTCCATTGACTTCCAGCTTGTTCCTTGGGCCTTCTCTCTTCTTGTCCTCTCTCTCTCTTCCTAAATTTGGTTCTACTTACAAAGGACTCCAGTAATCTTGATTAAATCTCAACCAGGTTCAAGGGAGCCGCATCTGAATGGAAGGGACACCTTGACAGGTTCCATTTACTCTGGGTTCCCACCTCCCAGGAGGCAGGCCAGGACCAGGGACATGCCCAAATTGGGTACACAATTCAGGCCAAATCAGAGCCACAGAAGAACAGGCATCTTGGAATTTGGTCATTTCTCTGCAAGAAGCAGGTTATGAAGCTACATTCTTTGACCCTCATCTGCTCACCTTCCAAATTCTCTCCACAATGAAGATGTGAAGCACTGACTTTGCCTCCTCCAATGAAACCTCAGCATCATCAAATATGAACTCATATTTTCTCAACTCTGAAGCTGTCCCCATAAAAGCAAAGTGAAAAATATGGAGGGTCATTAAGTCTCCAAAGATGATGACCCAGAGACAAACAAAGTCCATTTTGAAGCACTTAAACTCTGTGGGTTTTATTACCACTTCCTGCCAGATCTCCAAGTCTGGGCTTTCAAATCCAATGAGCCTTTTCACAGAATGAACTCTCCATATATTTGTGACTGGGCTTACCTTTCCTTGGGTGATTTGACCAGTAAGAGTCTTTGAATCTGAAGATGAGAGAAGAGTATTTGCTTCCACTGTATCCCAGCAGCTGGGATCAAATCACGCCAAGGTGGACCACTTATGGTTTATTTTCTATCATCTTCCAAGATGGGGTTGGGGGCAGCCAGGTGGTCTCTACCCTGAAAAGAGTGGCTGTCTCTTCACGGGGCCAAACCAACTCCCATAGGGAGAACTGGACTTCATGCAGACTTGCCTCCACAGCGGGGAGAAGTTCTGGTCCCTTCAGAAGGATCTGACCCATTTTCTGGGGTAGGGGGGCCAAAGAGTGGCTCAATTGAAGGGGGTAAAGCTGGGGTTTGGGGGCCAGGAGACAGAAGTAGGGTCCGAGCCCACAATCTAGATGGACAAGATGACCCCATAGCATCCCATGATGTTCCGTCCCCACTGATTTCCCAGGTCACCGTCTTCTTCGGCAATGAAACTCACACCCAAACAACGTCCCAAGAAGCCTGATGTATACCCAAGTGTGGGTTTAGGTCCTGGAAAATGGTTGCATTGCCCTATTACGGAAGTCTTGCCTAATTCCAGATTGGTATCCAAGGCAGAACAGGCCACTCTCCAGAGAAGAAGGATGGATGGCAAATGCGCATCTGAAAAGATGCTGAGCGCTGTCTAACCTTAGGGAATTGCAAATTAAAACAGCAGTGAGACACCTCTACACATCTGTTAGCATGGCTAAAATCCAAAACTCTGACAAATCCAAATGTTGACAAGGATGGGGAACATGTGGGCTTCTCGTTCACTGCTGGTGGGAATGCAAAGGGCTACAGCCCCTCTAGAGGACCAAGATGTCCTTTCATAGATGGACAAGCTCTGGCATACCATATAAGGGAATATACAGTATTATTGTACTCTGGGATCAAAAGAAATGAGCTACCAAGCCACAAAAATACCCAGAGGAGCTTTAAATGCTTGTTGCTAATAGAGAGAAGGCAGTCTGAAATGCCACACACTGCATGATGCCACTTGTATGACATTTTGGTGAAAGCAAAACTGTAGAGACAGTAAAAAGAGCAGTGGTTCCCAGGGGTCAAGGGGAAGAGACAAACAGTGGGATCCCAGGACATTTTTAGGGCAGGGAAACTCTTCTCTGTGACGACGTAATGCTGGATCCGTGACACGATGCATTTGTCAAAACCCATAGAATGGCCAAATACACAGAAGGAGCCCTAAGCAACCCGTGGACTTCAGTTAATAACAATGTATCAGTATTGGCTCAATGTTGTAACAACTGTACCACACTTAATGCAAAATACTAATGATTGGGGGTGGAGCAGAGAAGGTATATGGAAATTCCCTGTCTGGCAGTTTTTCTGTAAAGTAAAACTGGTAAAAAAAAAAAAGATATATATATGTATAGTTTATTAAGGAAAATAAAAGTCTCACTGGCAGCAAAAAAATCACGGCACCCCAGTGCAAGGGCCTCCAGCTGGTTCCACATCTCAAAGCAAACTTGGCCTTGGTTGACTCGTCCACGGGGTGCCCTGCTGTCCCCCTGGGCCTCAGGCCCCTTGAAGTTGGGTGACCATCGTGGCCATTCCCAGCCACTCCCTCCTGCTGGGCTAAGACCTGCCCACCCCCCACTTTCTAGGATTTGTGGCACTTTTTTTTTATGTCAGTTGTGCTACCTATACCAGCAGCCTTGCCGTCACCTGGGAACCTGTCAGAAATGCTCATTTTGGGGCCCCTGCCTGGTCCTGCTGACTCAGAAAACCTGGGAAGGAGTGCACATGGCCTCTCTGTCTTGAGAAATCACCCAGGGAACCTTCAGGCTATTTAGAGGCTGCAACCCCTGGCTTTAGGCCACAGCAAATGAGGAGAAAGGACCTGGGATTTAAAGCACTGCAACTCTTTAGGAGAAAAGGAAAACAAGAGAATCAGCCAAATAGGTATTAAAGAATAGATCAAAAAATTAAAGCTCTGAATGAATTCACTGGATTTTCGAGGTCTTTTTCTTAACTTGTACGGACGTTTTGAGCCTTTGCAATTTCATGTCCAGATGCATGTTGAAAATCATTAAGTCAATGAGAAAATTCCAGAGAATTCTGTTTCTAGTTCATTTAGGGAAAAGTTAGCAGAGGTTTGGATGATTTTCTTTGCATTCCCAAACTGCCATGGACTCTAAGGAATGCAAAGCTCTTTTTATTGTACTGTAAGCATATCACATGATATACATAATCTATATAAGCATACATAATATGTATATCATGTGTATATATGATATGCATTGTATTGTATACGTATTTGACAATGTCAACAAAAAGATTTTGTATTAACTCCTTATGATGCTTGGAACATAGAGAAATATTTTCTTTCATAAACTTGAATCTGCCCAACCAAAAATGTAACTACTCCTGTAAATTTTATGTACAGTGATACTGAGAAACTTATTCCCAACAAAATTAGTAGGCCAACTTCCAAAGTAAAGAGCAGCTTGAGAGAAGACTTGTCTCAAACTGAATATGAATGGAATTATAATCAATCTGATGGGCTTTTTACAAATTATTTTTCCATTTCTGCCGTGTGGCAAGCCCTCAACGAGGCAAGCACCCCTCTCTGCTGATGCAGATGGGAGCCCCAGGAAGGGACCGCAGGCTTTCAGAAAGGAGGCTCAGAGAGGTTAGGAAATCATCCTTGGCCACACAGCACAGCTGCGACACTGAGTTATCATGCTAGGAAGATCTGGCCATTCTCAGTGTGTTCCACATTGGAGAGTGGACTCCCTCTTCTTGCTCCTCAACTTGAGCAACAACTCTTTGTCTGACTTTCCAAACTGTGGTTTGGGGCAGAAACACCCATTTCCAGGCAAGGTCTTTGGTTCGTTACAGCCGAGCTTCGCATAGTCATTTCCAATTTTGATCGTGTGTGATAACTATTATGGGGGAAGAACAAAGCAAACAAACGGAGCCTCTTTCACAAACAATGTGTGCCCAGACAAAGGGGAAATAGCATCTTCAATGAACCGTCTCTGCACAGAACATTCTCTGCATTGTTCTTTCTACCGGTTTTCATTCTGCAGGCAAAAATCAGTTTCAGGATATGGATACTTTATTTAAATATGCATGTAGTTAAGCTAGCTAAGATATTCATGTTTGGTGGTTCTAAGTGTATTGTCTGTTTTCTTAAATTAAAATGAATAAATGAAACATAAATTTCAGGTTCACTTTGGGGAAGCCAATCCATGAATTCAAAGAGCTGCCACATAATGAGTGAAAATGTATTTGTGACAGGTGGAGCAGGGTGTTTTTAGGCTAGTGGAATTATTCTGTGGGATATTGTATTTGTGCATCTGTCAATTTAGAAACATACATTCAGTAAAGTGCAGCCTTGAGTAAAACAGGGACTTCCGTTAATAACAGTGTATCTGTATCAGTTCATCCATTGTAACAAGCACACCTCACTAATTCAAGATGTTTGCAATAGAGGAAATTCTGGTAGGGGAGTGAGGTGTATAGAAACCCAATATTTTCTGCCCAGTTTTTCTGAAAACCTTCAAGTACTGTATGAAATAGTCATTAAAATTGTTTTAAAAACTAAAAAAAAAGCAAACGTTTGAAATGGATAAACCCAAGCCCAGTGCTCAGGTCAGAGGCTTCCCTTTTGCTAACCTTTGTCTTTGCGTCGATTCTCCCCGAGCTCCTGTGAAGGAACTTCTCTCTACAGTGTGGGCTACATGGATGTTTATAAATGCAGGGTGGGCAAAGCAGGATTGAGGGATGGGGAACATGGAAAGTATAGTCTTCCATTGAGGGGGACTCCAGGGAGCCCCCCCAAGAGTGACCTTTCTTTGCTCCACCGAGCGCCTCTGCAGGGGTGGGGAGAGAATTTGGCTGATGGAACCCACCCACCTGGAAAAAAGACCCTGACATCCCACTCCTGAGGCTGGCACAATGTCCAAGCATGTCCCATGCAGAGCTCCTGGCAGGGAAGGACTCGTGTTTTCCCAGATGGAAGCTTCCCAAGAGGCAGGACACGGGGTTCCTTGGGACAGACTCCTATTAGCAGAGTGTCTGGTCAGTGCCAGAGGTGGGTGGAAATGTCCAAGCCCGGCCTGGAAGTGGGGACTAGGAGAAGTTCATATTTGGTCCCAAGGCAGTTACTCATGGTTGCTTTGACCAGCAAGAACCCCTTGCTTACACCCCTTCAAAAAAATGTATATCGTTAGTCTGGTCCATCGAAGCAGTCCTGGCCAGTTTCCTCAGGAGTGAGTCGTGCGGCCGCTGGAGGTTCTGTAACCAGCAGAGTTAACTCTCCCTGCTCTTCAAAAACTTGGCCTAGGTACTGTCCTAAGGAGAAGGCAACTCTGAGAAGAGAAGGAAGGCTTCGTGGAGCAGGGAGCATGATTTGGGCTTTGGAAGGTGGAGGCAGGAGAAGCAAGCAAAGAGCCTCTCATGCCTTAAATACAGGTGTGGTGTGGAGAGGAGAGAAAGGGGTCAATCTGTGATGGCCATGAGAGAAAGGGACATACTGGGATGGGAAGGGGTTATAGTGATGGGGAGCACACATCCACTTATCTCTCTTGCTCCCACAAAAGCACAGGACATGCAAGAGAATGGAGAGAGAAGGGCGGTGGAGAGGAAAGTGAAGAACGGAACTACATAAAGCCAATGGCACCGAGGCCGAGAAGGGGAGGTGAGGTGAGAGGCTAGGCAGGTGGTCAGGAGGCAGGGAGGACTTGGTGGTCCTCCATCCTCCTGCAGCCCTCAGGATCCAGGGGTCACCAAGGGGCAGGCACCTCTGCTCCATGTCCAGTAAAGAATGGCCTTCATGCAAACAAAGATGCATCCATGCAAAGGTTTAAGGAGAAGGCACTTCTGTGTCTTTGGGTTGAGTGGAGAGCTCCATTGGCTGTCCCTCATACATCATTGCTACCTGTCATTTGCTCAACTCTGGACATGCAAAGAAGACTTTGTTTTTATGAGATTTACTATAGGAATTGGCTCATGCAACTGTGGGTTGGGGCAAGTCCAAATTCCATAGGGCAGGCTGCAAGCTTTCTCTCAGATGAAAATGTTTGAGCTTCTGACTGCTGAAATCATCCGTTTCCCTTTTAAGGTCTTTGATGGATTGGATGAGACGTCTCTCATCGTTGATGGTAATCCCAGTTGATTGTAGATGGAATCAGACACAGAGGCAATCAACTGACTGATGATTTGAATCCACAAAATATCCTCCCAGTAGCACTCAGGCCAGTGCTTGCTTGACCAGACAAGTAGACACCATCACCTGGCCGAGTTGACACATGAATTTGTCCATCACAACCAGTTCTGTGTTTCTAACGGGAAGCCTGGGCTATACCTGGAGTTTGTCTTATGCAGAGGAAAGACATCTGTACACATAAAAGGAAATAAAGAAAGGAGGTAAGGAGGGAAAGGAGAGCAAAAGGAGAGAGGGAGGAAGGATAAAAGTGTAGGAAGGAAAGAGAACTAAAATAAGCAATAAAATAAAAATAAATAAAATTGTAAAAGAAGCATGGGGTTTGTAGGAAGGCGTACTTCCTATTTTTATGAGCTATAAATGCTTCTCAGATATCTGAAAATGTATGGTTCCATTCTGCAGTTCTGTATTTACCCATACTTCCCTTAGAATATAATCAGGGGCTAAATATGAGGGTCTGAAAAAGTTATTCCTCTGAAGAATAGGAACATGTTTTTAGCAAATAAACCAGGTGTGGGGTCAATTTCCCTGAGCCCAAACACCCTCTTCCAGGTGGCAGAAATACATCTCTCTGGGTTCTTAAATCGGTGTCCTTCTTTTGAGGTCTTCTCTGCTATGAAACCGTCACCCTCACAGGAGCATGTGTGCGTGAGATGCAGCCACAGGCCCCTGGGACCACACCCATTTCTCATCTTCATCTCCCATGACACCCATCATAGATGTGGGTGGAATCATCGAGATGGCAGGAGATATGGGTTCACAAGCAAATGAGTCAATCCATCAGCAGATAAGCAGATTTGCATGGCACAGTGATGGCGTCAGAGCAAAATGTGGTGCAATCATAGCCGAGAGATGTAAAAAGGAGGTACACGGGGAGAAGAGAAGCCTTGAGTCCTTGGGTCCATCATGGTGGCCCTTGATTCCATTGGAATTTGGCTCATAGACTTTGCGTTCAGCCTTGGGACTTGAAAACTTGGGTCAGGTTTTGTGAAAGGCTTAAATAACAAGACAGAAGCTTTTTTAATCCAGAGGACCTCTTTTCTATGTGTGTACCCGATCTCTTCCTACTGGGGTCATAAATGCTTGACCCAGTGCAGCTTTCTAAGACCTTGTTCTCTAGATAGTGGGGTGACCCTACATCCACCTCTTTCCATGGATCCAGAGACAACTGGGGACGTTTAAAATACTACCCAGGTTACATTTACTGCAAAACCCTCAAGAGATGGGGTTGTGGTGAGTATATGTCCATCCCAAAGGTATTTAAGAGAGGTGTTCCCCAAATATGTGATAAATTCAACTGACGATGGCAACCCAAGGCAGCAGAATCAAGAGCGCCAAGCTGCAGAGCTCAGGGGCCACCATTTCAGCTGTGGACCCCAAGGAGGGCGGCAACTGTGGTCAACTCAACACAGTCCTCGGGACACCCCACCAAAGCGACAATGGACCCAGGGGGGCTCAGAGTGGAGCCCCCCATCCCACACCCACCTGCTCCCCTCCCCCCCACACACATACCCAGGCTTCAAGTGAAGACCTTGCAATGCCTTTCCTGGATGGACGCTGCAGAGAGAGAGAACTTAAACCCAGTCCCTTCCCAAAGAACTAAAGTCTCATAACCTTCAAACTTGAGGGACTCTTTGTGTCCCCCACAAAAAGACAATCAAGTCCTAACCCCCAGTTCTGTGAGTGTGAACCCATTTGTAAAGAGAACTTTTGGAGGAGTTGTTAATTAAGATGAGGCCAAACTGCAAAAGGTGGGTCTTCATTCAATATGAATGGAATCCCTATAAGCAGTAGGAGGAGACAGATGGAGAGAGATGGCCACATAATGGGGGCAGAGAGTGAGTTATGGGCTGCACAAGCCACCCCCAGATCCTGCAGACTTCAGAGAACATGTGATCCTGTTGGTTCCTTGATGCTGGACCTCCAACCTCCGAAACTGTGAGACAATAAATTCCTGTTGTTTAATCCGACAGTGTGAAGCATTTCTTATAGCAGCCCTGCAAATATAAGGCAAAGTGAAATACCCAGTAGAATAGTTTTCTCCACCATCTCACTGAACATCAAGCCAACAACAAACTTAAATTTCATTGGTGGGTCTCAGAACAACTTTGCTCTTTTTTCTCTTTATTCCAAAGACAACAGAACAGAAAACAAACTCAAGGGCCTGGAAGCTTTGGGTGAACGTGCTGAGGATTTTTTAAATTTACATGTCTCTTAGTCGCAGAGATATGTAATGAGTATGGAGTCAGGAATAAAAAGGGTATCTCAAAAAAAATGATCAAATGATTGACCTGGTGGGATTTCTCCTTTCAGAACAACAGTTTCTTGGTGGATTCTTGGTATTTTAAAAGCAAGGTTGTTTTGCCTAAACAGGAATGTCTCTCCTCACCTTCTGGGATGCATGCAATTGAACAGAGGGTGCAAGAATGTGTTTGAAGGGGGAAGCAATGAAGGAGAAAGACTTGACATGTGTGCCTGAAGGAGGGTGTCTTGGGTGGATCCTGGAGATTCCTCCCAAGTATTTATGTTGAAAACATCCCTTTGAGCAAAGAATCGTGCCAATGAGTTGAGTCTTCAATCCACCATCAAGTCCTTGAACAGATGTCAAGAGATTGAAACTTGACCCAAAGATCTCATTGGTTTGGTGCTGGGCAATGTCAGTGAGTCCAAGCACCAGCATCACTGGTCCAGGATGTCCCTTCATGGAGGTGCTGAGCCCCTCTGGGACTTTTCACTTAGTCCTTTAACCTCAGTGCAGAACTTCATCTTCGTTCTGAGGCTATGCCTGCTCATAGCATCACATAAGCATCATCATTCGTAACAAACCTAAAGTCACCAAGGAAGACCACGTCGCCACCATGGAGGAGCTGGTGAGGGAGCTGGCCAGAGTCCCTTGCCTTTTCCTCCCCCATCTGCAGGCCCAACTGAGCTATCGTGGGCGTGTCGACCTCCACCTTGACCAGCTGGGCCACCATCACGTCTTCCATGGCACAGTCCTTATCCCCATCTTCCATCTTGTTCAAGGGAACCACATTCTGGGTGTCTCTGATCCATTCCTGCATAGAGAGAACATTCTGGCTTAAATCCGGTGAAAATGGGACACAGCAAACTCCTAGGATCGTGGGAGGGCAAGATCAACCTGGCGGAGAACCCAGAGAAGATGGCCGCTGACTCTTCCTAAGTCAACATCCTGGGAAATGAGGCATCCTCTGACGGGAAGTCCATCCCCAATGGACCAAAAAGCCTCTTCTTTGAGGTCTGTCTGCTAAGGCTGCACTACTTGCAGACCTGCGTTTTTCCAGCTGCCTTCCATGGGCTGGTCTTGTGATGACCCTTCAGACACAGGGAAGGTCTGAAGGGCTGTTCAGTAGGGACCTTATCTCAAACTCAAGACAGGATGTACAGATTCTTCTCTCCCAAGGACATCCTTTGGGAGGTGGTGGCTTTTCTTCTAAGCATGACTGATGTCCTGCAGCTATTTTAAAATTTGGGAAGGAAAAGATGTGGCCTCTGTATCTGCCATGGTCAAACTTCAATCGGTCCACAGATCCTCTGGGAGTTGTTTTCACAATCTTATTCTAATGAGTGGGTTCAGGTGGGAAGGAAGATTCTGCACTTCTGACAAATGCCCAGATGACATTTGTCAAGCTGGTCTGAGGTCCAGTGGGAAGATCGTCTGCTTCACCCTTTCTCATCCCCTCCTTAGCCTTGTCCATCTCCTTCTCCTCAACCCCAGTATGTACAATTTCAGCTTCTTCCTGCCCTCAAAACCCAAACTCCTTCCCCTCTCCCTACACCCACACAGTTTAAAAATTGACCTGGGCTCTTATCATACTGGATTTGTAGAATCTATTTCCTGGTGACCCTCCAGCGGCAGACGCCAGCTCTGTCCACCCTGAAGTCCCACCAAGCTATTCAGCCCAGTGCGTGTTTGTCCAGTGAGTGAATTAGTGACCACAAAAACTTTTAAGTGTGTGCCAGCTTGAAAAGGTTTACATACCCTAGAAAAGCCATGTTTTAATCCTAATCAACCTTGTGGGAGCCATGGTCTCTTCTAATCCCTACCATATGTTGGAAACTTTAATTAGCGTATCTCCAGAGATGTGACTCACTCAGGTGTGGTATTAAATTTGGTTAGGTGGAGACATGTCTCCATCCATTCCAGGTGGGTCTTGATTGGTTTTCCTGGAATCCTTTAAAAGAAAAAGCACTTTGGAAAAAGCTAGAGAACGACAGGAGAGAAAGCCACGAGATTCTGAGAGAGCAGAGAATGCCACAGAACCATGAAGCAGAGAGTCCACCAGCCAGAGACCTTTGGAGATAAGGAGGGAAAACACCTCCCGGGGAGCCTCATGAAACACGAGGTTTGGAGAGAAAGCCACCAGATGCTGCCGTGTTCACCATGTGCCTTTCCAGCTGAGAGAGAAACCCTGAACTTCATGGGCCTTCTTGAACCAAGGTATCTTTCCCGGGATGCCTTAGATTGGACATTTCTATAGACTTGTTTTAATTTGGACAATGTCACAGCCTTAGAACTGCAAGTTGTAACTTATTAAATTCCCCTCTTTAAAAAAGCCATTCCATTGCTGGTATATCGCATTCTGGTAGCTAGCAAACTAGAGTAAAGTGGAAGTTTAGCTTCTTTTGAGCCCTGACTTGGGGGAATTATCAAGCACACATTATCCTGATTAGATTGGAAGGTGGGTTTAAATGGGGAAATCCCATGTGGGGCTATCTCTGGGACTGAACAGAAACTTCGCTTGGAAACCCTGGGAATGCGTCTGTCTCTCTGACTGAATGATAAAGGCTGCTGCTTTAAGGTCAGAGGCTGGGATGGGACTGTTGGCGAAAATGTTCCATCATGGAGACGTCCGCCCATAAGGAAGCAAACCCACTCAGCGAAGAGAAGACAAGGAGAAGGAAGATCAGAATTACCTGGAAATTCCCTTTGTGGTCCTCAAAGAGCCCAGGAAAGGTGAATTTGGGGTCTGGCACACTGGGAATGAGGAGCTTCTTAACTCTGAAATGGATACGGAGTTCCTGGTCAGACAGGGCACACTTAAGTCCTTCGAAGGCACAGACTCTGAGAGCGGCCGAGGACTGGTACAGATCTGGCTCCCCAGAGACCCCACATGTGGTCGGGCCCGTGCCTGTGACTCCAAAACACGTGGCCCTGTCCATTTCCTCCTGCGCCCCATTTCTGTCATATGCATGAAACACTCCATCAGGGACTGATGTTCAAAGAGCCACTCTCTGCACAATATGAATCCCCTCAAACGGGGCGCATTTTTTCACTTCATTGATTCCTCTCCTCATTTTGAACAGGGGATTCCCTTGAAAACAGATCTAATGCTCATGACTTTAGCCCCCAAGTTTCCTTGGGGATCATTTCAGCTCTGTCTTAAAACCCCAGATGCGTCACCAGTGATGCATCTGTACCAGGCAGGACTCTTATCTGATTGCCTCATTTCCTCTCTGGCAGGGGGTGATACTGGCAGCACTTGAGCTGGTGAAAGAGATAAAGCTGTATCGGGCGGCAGGTAATTAAATGCAACATCCTCTCAGTGAATTAAAGTATGATGGGAAGAATTTGAAGTTGCCTAACCCAACATAGCTTGGACTCAGTGAGATTCCTCCAGAGTGGAAATCTGCCTTTCAGTGGTGTTCCACTGATGCTGTGGAAAACTCATCTTAAAAAGCAAAGATAGGAGAAAACAATAAAATGCTGCAATGTGAAAAAAAAAAAAAGCAAAGATAGTCAGCACAAGTTTGGGCATCAGTGCCTTCAAGTGCCACCAGTGGTCCCCAAATAGTTTGAATAAAGATGAAAATAGCAGTGGTTAAATTGTTACATGGAAGCTTAAAAAAGGAAACTGTTTAATACAGTATTTTTGAAAGACTCTCTTCTAGTCTCAAAGACTGTTGGCTTACATTGTCTATAAAAGTCTACAGATGTATAGATAAAATACTGATAGCTTTTTCTTGTACAATTCATCTTTCTACTCTCGCCATATTGCCCACTTTCATGAATCTCATCAGAAGTCAAAGGTGGGCCTAAGAGTCACCCCCAGAGAACCTCTTTTGTTGCTCATATTTGGCCTCTCTCTCTCAACCAACTCAGCAGGTGAACTCTGCCCTCCCCTCTGCCCAGCATGAGACATGACTCCCAGGGGTGTAAATCTCCCTGACAACGTGGGACAGAAATCCCATGATGAGGCGGAACAGGACATCAAGGGATTGAGAAAACCTTCTTGACTAAAAGGGGGAAGAGAGAAATGAGATGAAATAAAGTGTCAGTTGCTGAGAGATTTCAGAGTCAAGAGGTAATCCTGGAGGTTATTCTTACACATTATATAGAGATCCCCTTTCTAGTTTATGGTGTATTAGAGAGGCCAGAGGGAAATGCCTGAAACTGTAGAGCTGTGTTCCAGTAACCATGTTACTTGAAGATGATTGTATAATGATATAGCTTTCGCAGTGTGACTGTGTGATTGTGAAAACCTCATGTCTGATGCTCCTTTTATCTTGGGCATGGACAGATGAGTAAAAAATATGGATAAAAATTAACAAATAATAAGGGAACAAATGTTAGGGTGAATTGGGTAGATGGAAATGCTGGTGGTCAATGAGAGAGAAGGGTAGGGGGTATGGCATGTATGAGTTTTTTCTTTTTTGTTTCTTTTTCTGGAGTGAAGCAAATGTTCTAAAAAATGATCATGGTGATGAATACAGAACTGTGGATGATATTATAAGCCACTGATTGTACACCGTGGATGGAATGTTTGTATGTTTGCATGTTAAGTTTTATCAATAAAAATGCCTTTTTTAAAAAAATCAAAGGCATCTTAATTACCCACTATTAACAAAACACCCAGATAGGATGAGCTCAATCCAGGTCTGTGTTAGATCCTAGCAGGATTCCAGGAGAAGTTTAGTGAACATTCATTTCACTGTCTCTGCAATCATCTTTCTGAATGAATATTCCACATATCCCTGAACTTTTAGCATTATTTCCCCGTCAACTTTCTTGCAAGTTACCTTTGGCAAAGTGAGTCATGAAGGACGTGAGGCTTAGCAAAATTATCCCATCAAGGGATTTGCCTTTTTTCCCAATTTCATGTACATTTGGTGACCAAGGAATTCCCCTTATTGTTGTGGTTAGGTGGTATGAGGTTTGTGTTTACCTTTGTCGTTTCCACAGAGACACAAGTAGAAAGGCTGATGTCAGGATGGCCACCGGACTTGAAATTAAGATATACTTCGGGAAAGCCTTTTTCTCCTGAAGGCACAAATCTGAAACAAAACAGAATGACTGCTTTAAGTGTTCAACATGATATGGAATCTCACCTTCCCCCCATTATTTTTCCTTTGTTCATGTCAAGGATTAGCAAATCATCACCGTTGTGGGAAATATCTTGGAATGAGAGATGGTCTCTCCAAACAAGCACACATCACACAGCTGGTAACATGGACTCGAAACCCTGCTCTTGGTATCCTGGTGTCTAGTTATTCACTGTTGGCAACTTTTCTCTCATGAGTTGAATCGTGTCCCCTACAAAAATAAGTTGAAGTCCCAATCTTCAGTACCTATGAATGGGACCTTATTTGAAAATAGGGTCTTTACAGGTGGAATTAAGTTAAGACAAGGTCATATTGGTAAGAACTAATCCAATGACTGGTGTCCTTATAAGAAGATGGACATTTGGATGCAGAGATACAGACATATGGGGAAGAAGGTCCTGTGATGTTGGGTACCAAGATTGGAGTGATGCAGCTACAAGTCCAGGGATACCAACAATGGGTGGCCACCAGCAGAAGCTGGGTGAGAGACATGGAGGGGATTCTCCCGTAGACCTTCCGAGGGAACCAATCCTGCCAACAACTTGACTTTGGACTTCTGGACTCCACCACTGTGACCACCAGCTCTGTGGGGGTTTGTTACAGCAGTCTTTGGAAAGCAAGACAGTAGCTAAGAGAGACCTTAGGACCCTGCCTTCACAGTTGTCCTTTGCCTAACTGCCTGCTAGGACAATCCTAAGAGTGAAGAAATAGCTCATGTCTGCTTGTTGGAAGTGAAGCATCTATTGGTAACCTGCTAATAGCCATGTTCTCGCAGAGTCTGAGACCAGACAGAGGAGCTTAACATGACGTCATCCCTCAAAGAACGTCACCCAAGGATGCCCAAGACGAACCATTTGCCTGGGGTATGAGTGCATAATCCACTTTCAAGCCATGTTGTGTTATCCACCGTGCATCTTAGCTTTGAGGTCCTATGGGACCTCATGGTGAATTTATCCAAAATGGCGCTTCTTCCCCAACTCCCTTCTCTTCCTGCGACATCCCCTGTTCCAGTGAGGTGCTTTGTTGTTGGATCATGCTGGAGCCTGGGAACCATACTTGCCATCCTTCCACACGCTGATTAATCATCCCAAAAGAAGAATCTGACTGCCATGCCACTTTGCTTCCAGTCTGCTGGGATCTCCTAATGTCCTGCTCAGAAATCCCTTCTTGGTCGGACTCAGGTCTCCTCCTTCCCAAGCTCATCTCCTGCCTGCTTGGACCTTGGGATGTGGTGTGATCAAGTATGGGCAAAGGGTTGGGTGGGAACCTACCTTACCGGGGTGGAAAGCTCAGGTATCTGCTCCCTGGAGATGCCACCTTTACTTTTTTAGATGATTATTTCTTAACTAGTAGGAAAAGCACTCAAACACCTTACTGCCCTCCATTAATTGTGGTGGATAGGGCAATGAACACAAAAGACAAACAATTTCAACAAAACATAAAAAAAAAACCCTGCCATGTAAAGCGTATATCCTGCTGGGCATTAGCATAGAGAGAACAAAGAGAGACAAAAACCTAGGTGCACAATGGATGGTGGTGAGTGCTGTAGAGAAACCCAGAAAAGGAAAGGGAGCAAGGAAGAGCAGCTGAAGGGAGTTGAGGATGGGAGTGTTAATTTTAGTAGGTGGAGATAGAGAGTTTCATGCAAAAAGTGACATTTTAGCAGAGGCTGAAGGACGTGGGTCTCCAGTGGCCCTCAGGGAAGCACCGACTACTTTCCAATCTGGGATTACTTATGCAGGTGTCTCTGCAGACACAAGGAAGCGTGTGTCTGGGTTCCCCCTTAATATACCTTGACCTACACCATGTACGCTTTTCTCACCTTGAAGAATGAGATGTAATCTGTGACCTTGACTCATTTTTACATCATGTGAGAAGTCCAGAAAAGGGGACTTTCTTTTTTTTTGATAAATTGAAGAATTGCAGAAATATACAAAGAATAATATGGAAAATAACATATGGAGATTTGAATATCCATCAGGTGGCGTTTTGTCCTTTCGCTGCTGATTAGGTTTTTTAAGAAATTTAAACATAGCAGACTAACACAAGTCCCCCATTTCTCACTCCAAGTTCTCTCTCACTGCCCTCGCCCCAACAGCAATCTACTCCCAGGACTTGGCATGTGATTTTCCCCGTGCCACTGACATTTTTTTACATACGTCTTGAGGCACCCATGTTCAACATGGATAGAGTTTCTTGTATATGTGTTTAAATGTTTTAATTAACGTAATAGCAGAGATTTTAAGAAGCAAAAGTTGAGCATAATAAAGAATTAAGCTGAAGACAAAAATTTTAAACACACTTAAAAAAGAGTCACAAATGCACAGCAGCTTCAGTTACAGGAAGGGGAAACAGAGATATCTCATTCTTGTAAGAATATAAGAGTAGAGATTTCTGTTCAATCTAAAGAAGAGTTCTGTGAATGTAAAGAAAAGTGGATATAAATAGATTGTTGAAAAATGGAATCTCTTTCATTGGCATTTTTATGAGCAAAGAAAATCAGTCCTTGTCAAGGAAGGGTCAGTGGCATTGTTTTGGAAGGAAGGAAAAAGCACATTCAGTTCTTTGGGGATAACCATTCCTGACATTTTCTGATGCACCACAGATATATATATTCAGTCCCAAGTGGCAGGAAAGTTCAGACCAGAAAGATTGAAATAGAACCTCTTCCCTTTCCTGAATTTGCCACATCCTGACAGCTTTGGCTGACTCCAGAGAAGAATGGGATCTCCACATGCCTGGATATGTGCAGGGAAGCCGGAGATACCCTCCAGCTGGGACACGGTGCCACTATTGCCTTAAGAGATTAAATACTGAGTCCACCATATGCATATGCTAGCTCTAAAGTCAAATAAAAATGTCTGGGTATGCTAGGCTGAACTCTTTGCCCAGGGTAAAACAATCATACTGATGTAACCACTAGCTTGATGGAGGAATCCATTTGTATTTACAGATAAGGAAACCAAAGCAGAGAGTTCTCACAGAGAGGCCGAGTGCCCTGCCAATGACACCCAGTGAAAAAAAAATTGCACAACAGGTTTTTGATGCTCAAAAACCACAGCACTGCATTGCCTCACACAAACTACCCCAGAGGAAAGACCACCTTTTAAAAAATTCTTGCATTTCACATCAGAAGGAGTAATATGGGTTTGATTTGGCTTCAGAAAGTTATGCTGAAATTCTAACCCCTAGTACCTGTGACTGACCTAATTTAGAAATAAATTCGTTGGAAATGGAATTAGGAAAGTTAAAATTAGATCACACTGGATTAGGGTGGGCCATTAATCTAGTATGAATGGTTACTCTATACCAAAAAGAAGTTTGAACATAGCCTCAGAGGAAGAGGCAAAGACCATGGATTCTTGGCCAATGTCAACAGCAGAAGAGCCAAGGAAGGATTCTCCGCTATGTACTTCATGGATTTGTCCTCACCTTGATTTGAAACACCTGGTCCTCAAAATTATTAGACCATAAATGTTTGATGTTTTAAGCCACCGAGTTTGTGGTAGTTTGTTACTGTAGCCCTAAGAGACTAATACAAGATGCTTCCAATTTGCCTTTGGAAAGCAATGCCCGTGATATTCTGAGGATGCTTGCAACTCTCAAGAAAACGATGGACCACTTTTCCTGGCTACCCTCTTTGACACTAACGTGATAGCATTCTCCCTGGTTTCCTTCCATGCTGGGTCTATGTCCGTACAGAACTTGATGTTTTGTTTACTTGAGCCAGAAAGATGTGAATTTTGGTTAAAAGATTCTTTTCTGATTTTAGATGGAATAAAAAGAAATGCGTTGATGTTTCAGGAGACATATTCAACAACCCAACATCTATAATAAGACACTGTTTGATGATGTCAATGAGAATTTGAAAACAAGTTTAGTCCCATAATCTGATGTTTATCTGCCTTAGGCTATGAGATGCAGAATAAGCAAAAACCAAGTGTTCAATGTACTGGGAAATTCTCTCTGCTCAAGAGTATTTCTTTCCTGACTTGCTTTGGTATTTATTCCTTTGGCTGAAGACCTTATCAAGCCTAATATCCTCTTGTAAATGACTCAGAGAGGTGGTAGAAGATGATTTTTATGGGCAAGTCATCTAATGATCAACTTATTTGTCAACTATCAATGAAGAGATTTGGATAGTGGGAAAGGAAAGACATTGTGGAGGGGATAGGAAGTGGCCTTGAATGGCTTTGAGCATCTGGGTACTGATCCAAGGATCTAGAATCTGGGGGTGGGGTGGAGTAGAGGGTAATGTGAACTGGGAGACATCACATTATAAAATGCCCGCATCTATTTTAGACACATGATTCATGATATACCTGATTAAGCATTAACTATAAACACAGAAGCCAATTCATAGAGGTCCAAAATTTTCAAAACACATTCGTCCATGCACCTATCCATCCACCCGCTCATCCATCCATCCACCCACCCAGCCAACCATCCATCCATCCATCCATCCATCCATCCATCCATCCATCCATCCATCCATCCACCCATCCACCCACCTAACCATCCATCCACCCATCTATCCATCCATGCATCCATCCACCCATCCATCCACCCACCCATCCATCCATCCATCCACCCACCCAGCCAACCATCCATCCATCCATCCATCCATCCATCCATCTATCCATCCACCCACCCACCTAACCATCCATCCACCCATCTATCCATCCATGCATCCACCCATCCATCCATCCATCCATTCATCTACCCATCCATCCACCCACCCACCCACCCATCCATACATCCATCCATCCATCTACACATACATTCATCTACCCATCAATCCATGGGCTAACTGTGTGTCCTTCGACAACTGATTTTACCTCCTTTATTTTCACCATCAAAAAATTAAAATACTTGTACTTTTATTTCACAGATAAGAGGTGATGCATGTAGTAACGAGCACACATCAGATTTTTAATAAATGGTACTTGCAGTTATTGTTGCTGTGATGATACAAGTAAAATTTATAATTAGCCCATTGGGGGAGGCTGCCTAGAGAGAAAAATATTAAGAGGAAGCATTTTCCCATTGATCTTTGGAATGGAAATTGAGGTCCTTAGTGTTTGCAGGTACTCCCCCTCCCACCTCACCCTCACTAAAGGAAAGTCCCTGACCCATGCCTTTGTGACATCGCTGTGTAACAAGCATTACCTCTTAATTGACCCCGCTGCCAATGTGTCACTTCTGTCCAGTCACTTGGGTATGTATCCGTCCCATAGGTGGACTCCTTTGTTTTCACTCGGGCCCGGAAATAGTAACATTTCTCATCATCCAAGCCATCTATTGTAACATTGCAGGTATCCTTCTCCTTGGACTGGAGAGAAAATACATCAGTGATTAGTGACTCGACTTTGTTTCATCCCAGCCACACTAAGTCTACTTTGAGAACTTCACATTCTATTGTTTCACTTCCTTCTTTTGCCTGATTTTTATCTCCTCCCCCCCAAAAACACTCAACAGGTACAAACCTACCCTCCCTTCCCTCTGCCCACACAAACTCGTAACAAATTCAATTGTGGATGCTTTGGAAAAGTTCTTCGTGACAAAGTTCAAATTTATAAAATTAAAAGAAATAAATTATAAAAGTAGCACTATTTGTTTTTGAGATCTTAGAAACCCCCCCTTCAAAAGAGCAGGAAACTAAAACAAAACAAAACAAAAACGATAGAATCACCATTAACAAGTTGAAGTTTTCTACTTTCTTCCAAGGGCACTCATATAAATAAATCGGAGTCACATTGTCCATAAACCTGTGTATCATTTTTTTCTTTTGGTGTGTGCAGGCTCAGGGAATCAAACCCAGATCTCCAACGTGGCAGGTGAGAATTCCACCAGTGAGCTATCTTTGCACTGCCCAAGTTTTTGGTTTTGTTTTGGCATGTGTATCTTTTAATTTTTTTTTTCACATGGTCAGACACTGGGAATTGAACCCAGGTCTCTAACATTCTCTAGCAAGAATTCTTTCTCTGAGCCAACATCGCAACACCCTACCTTTTTTGTTTTCTCTTTTATTAATTAAAAAAAATGTGTTTGTTTTTTTCTAGCCCTATCTTTTTTTTCACTTAACGTTTTACTGTATGAATTGCCTCATCACTAAATATTCTTTAAGATTCCATTTTGGGGCCATTCTTAAATATTTTATGGTAAGGATGTACTCTACTTTGTTTGACTATTTTCCTAGGGCACGACACATAACTTGTCCCCGGTGGTTTGTGCTATTTTAAGTAATGCTTCAATTTTTAGCACATAAAACCTGGTCCATATCTTATCTTTATTTCCTTAGGACAGGTTTCTAAAGGGGGAATTTCTGGGTCAGAACTAAGATCATTTATAAACCCTTAAATTTTGTGGTCCTCAGCATCATTGAACGATATCATGGTTATGTGCTATTTGGGCAAAAATAAATATTCCCAATTGCTTGAATTTGCATTTCTCTGCTCAGCAGAGAGAGTCATTCTATCAGTTCAACAAAACATCAGTGTGTCTTAGTCTGAGGAACTTTCTTTGGCTTCTATTTCCTAGGTTTCCCTTATGGTGGTATTTTGTCTCATTTTTACCCTCACTGATGGATTTTATCTCCACCATTTCCAAATTTTAGAGCACATCAACCATCACTCCCACCTGAGATATCTCTCCCCCTTCAGGGCAACAGTTTTGCCAAAACTTCTCTCTCCCTTTTCCTCTTCTTCCTTCTCCTGGGATCTGTTGCCAAGTTTTTCCACTCAAATTGTTGCCCCAATCACTCAACTCTGTACAACCCCTTGGTTGTAACAGATACAATTGCTCTAAGGTATATCATTCCACAAGTACAAATGAATGCATTTAGCAGCCTTCGGGTTAACCCCAGGAAAGTTGAATTATTCCTGAACCCAGTAATAGGTAGATAAAATGAAAATGAAATGTCTTCTTCTGACAACGCTGTTAGCTCACTTCTAAAGTTCCTTCATTTCACCGCTCAGAGCTCCACTGTTATCTTACTCCAGCATTCTTCTTGCATAAAGAAGGCAAGGTATCAGTACACTGAGCCCAACAGTTATTCATGCTTTTATTCATGAGCAGAAAGACAACTGGGAATTAATGCTGAACATTTATCACAGGCTCTCAGAAATTACTGAGCATGTGATTTTCTCCTGTTTTTCTCCTGGTGAGCCTAGGGTGTTTCATTTGAACAAATACACAATCAGAAAACATTCATGAAATATGGGGTGGGCATGCACAGTGCTTCTCAAGATGAAGTACTGCTTCTAAGCACCTACTGTACCGAGCAGCAGTGGATGGCAATGCATCTTGACTAGTCATCTAATTTCAAGGAGAGATAATAAAACCTATGCCACTTCTGGAAGTTTTTAATAATACCCACAGAAGGAACTTGAAACCAGACTCTGAGTCACCCAATCTGCTCAGGACTCTGGGTGGCACAACCATCCTGTTCAGTGTCTCATAGACTATTTGCCCAGAAAACAGCCTCAAAAAGTGCCAAGATGCCCTTTCCCAGGTTCCTTCCATCTTCAAATGGCCTGTCTTGAAGGCATTTGAGTGGCAGAAAATGGCAGAGACAAAAAGATGAGAGCAGAGGTGCCTAGATAAGATACGTGCTGGTTTGAAAAGATGTATGTCCCCTAGAAAAGCCACGTTTTCATCAAAATCCTGTTTTGTAAAGGCAGAATAATCCCTATTCAACCCTGTATGTTTGAAGCTATAATTAGATTATATCCCCAAAGATGTGATTTAATCAAGTGTGGTTGTTAAGCTGGATTAGGTGATGACATGTCTCTGCCCATTTGGGTGGGTCTTGATAAGTTTCTGAAGTCCTATAAAAAAGGAAACGTTTTGGAGAACGAGAGATTCAGAGAGAGCAAAGCAGAAGGATGTAGCCCCAAGAAGCAGAGTCCACCAGTCAGCGACCTTTGGAGAAGGTCCAAAGAAGAAGCAACATGCCTCCTGGGAAAATTCGTGAAACAGGAAGCCAGGAGAAGAAGCTAGCAGATGATGCTTTGCTCACCACGTGCCCTTCCAGCCAAGAGAGAAACCCTGACTATGTTTGCCATGCGCCCTTCCAATTGAGAGAGAAACCAAGAACTTCACTGGCCTTCTTGAACCAAGGTATCTTTCTCTGGATGCCTTTGATTGGACATTTCTATAGACTTGTTTTAACTGGGACATTTTCTCAGCCTTAGAGCCATAAACTAGCAACTCATTGAATTCACCTTTTTAAAACTCATTCTGTTTCTGGTATGTTGCATTCCAGCAGCTAGCAAACTAGAACAAGATGCATGCTGCCTCTGAGTTCCCACCTGAATGACAGACTTGTGAAGACTTCTTCAGACCCCACGTGGTAGGTAGCTGATCTTACCACATGGATTTGTTTCCTTTCTCCTGATCCTCACCCTTACAATCCCTGGGTGAGTTGCCATAAAAACCAAGTCTCCAGCCATCATCATCATTGCATCCTGTAGGACAATCTGCCTAATTCCTTTTACTTCACCTTTATGGGTTACCAGAGCACGTACACGGTTTTAGAACCGATTGGTGATTCTTGGCTTACTAGGAGAGCTGTCAATTGAGAATTTTTCTACCTATGAATGCCTTAGTTAGAATCCTACTATAGAGGGAACACTTACTCTTCTCTCCCATTTAGCTAGAATCCTACTATAGAGGGAATACTTACCCTTCTCTCCCATTTAGTTAGAATCCTACTATAGAGGGAATACTTACTCTTCTCTCCCATTTAGCTAGAATCCTACTATAGAGGAAATACTTACCCTTCTCTCCCATTTAGTTAGAATCTTACTATAGAGGGAATACTTACTCTTCTCTCCCATTTAGCTAGAATCCTACTATAGAGGAAATACTTACTCTTCTCTCCCATTTAGCTAGAATCCTACTATAGAGGGAATACTTACTCTTCTCTCCCATTTAGCTAGAATCCTACTATAGAGGGAATACTTACCCTTCTCTCCCATTTAGCTAGAATCCTACTATAGAGGGAATACTTACCCTTCTCTCCCATTTAGTTAGAATCCTACTATAGAGGGAATACTTACCCTTCTCTCCCATTTAGTTAGAATCCTACTATAGAGGGAATACTTACTCTTCTCTCCCATTTAGTTAGAATCCTACTATAGAGGGAATACTTACTCTTCTCTCCCATTTAGTTAGAATCCTACTATAGAGGGAATACTTACTCTTCTCTCCCATTTAGTTAGAATCCTACTATAGAGGGAATACTTACCTTTCTCTCCCATTTAGTTAGAATCCTACTATAGAGGGAATACTTATCCTCCTCTCTCATTTAGCTAGAATCCTACTATAGAGGGAATACTTACTCTTCTCTCCCATTTAGCTAGAATCCTACTATAGAGGGAATACTTACTCTTCTCTCCCATTTAACTAGAATCCTACTATAGAGGGAATACTTACCCTTCTCTCCCATTTAGCTAGAATCCTACTATAGAGGGAATACTTACTCTTCTCTCCCATTTAGCTAGAATCCTACTATAGAGGGAATACTTACCCTTCTCTCCCATTTAGCTAGAATCCTACTATAGAGGGAATACTTACTCTTCTCTCCCATTTAGTTAGAATCCTACTATAGAGGGAATACTTACTCTTCTCTCCCATTTAGCTAGAATCCTACTATAGAGGGAATACTTACTCTTCTCTCCCATTTAGTTAGAATCCTACTATTGAGGGAATACTTACTCTTCTCTCCCATTTAGCTAGAATCCTACTATAGAGGGAATACTTACTCTTCTCTCCAATTTAGTTAGAATCCTACTATAGAGGGAATACTTACTCTTCTCTTCCATTTAGTTAGAATCCTACTATAGAGGGAATACTTACTCTTCTCTCCCATTTAGTTAGAATCCTACTATTGAGGGAATACTTACCCTTCTCTCCCATTTAGTTAGAATCCTACTATTGAGGGAATACTTACCCTTCTCTCCCATTTAGTTAGAATCCTACTATTGAGGGAATACTTACCCTTCTCTCCCATTTAGTTAGAATCCTACTATAGAGGGAATACTTACCCTTCTCTCCCATTTAGTTAGAATCCTACTATAGAGGGAATACTTACCCTTCTCTCCCATTTACCTATTTCTTGCCTGCCTAGAACTGTGGAATGGTTAACTCTTGTGGTTGTAAGGGGACTTTAAGATCTGGTAGCACTGCCATCCACCCAGTGCTCACCCTCAATTTTTAGGAGAGATCCTCCAAGGGAACTACAGCTTTACCTTGGACACTCCCGGAATGGGCAACTTGTATACCTGATTCCAGTTGATTCCGTGTGCCCATTGGTCCCAATTCTCTACCTTGGTAGGAGCTTTATCCCTCAATTCCATGGTAGCCCTTTAAATACTGAGAGATAGTTATGGGGTCCCCGGGTCTTTGATAGTCTCATGAGTTTAATGCCTTCAGTTGGCTCTGCTCATGTGCTCCAATCATGCTTCCCTGCATCTGAACACACACACAGAGGAGTGTGTTGGGTAAGGACAACTGCATGGTGGAAGGAAAAGAGGGGACACCGAGTGGGCTTAGGTGTCACTCAAGAAGAAAAGGTGGAAGGAACAGCAGTGAGGTTGAAACATGGGAATGGGAGGTTGGGAGAAGCACCCAACCTCATGGACACAGTTTGTGGGGTGCTAACTCCTTCATGATGATACACTTGCCTGCCACTCCGTGTCAAAGTTGCTTCTGTGCTGGATTTCGTATAAGAGACCATTGTGTATCAAGTCAGAACATGTGACTGTAACCGCTACGTGGTTCCACAGGAAATTCACATCCTTTGGCGAGCTGGGTTTGACTAAGAAGGAAAAGCAAAAAGAGACACTTTACCTCTTAAGAATTAATTGTGTATTTGATTCAACTACCTTTCTCCTATCATTCCTTCTTTTAATGCCTTAGAAGATTTGGGTTTTCCTTGTCCTCATTATGTTTGTAATAGGAGCTTTATCCAGAGTTCCAAGGGCATTGTGTGTTGTGGAAGGAACTCTCTGAAATTGTGGTGTGTGTCAATGAGAATTTCATAAATCTCTAGGGGATCCATACTTGTCATCAGATTGTGAAATGGATCTGTGACATACACCCCCCCCCCAATAAAGAACCACTACCTTACTGAATTCTAAAATAAAAAAATAAATATTTTGGAGAGAGTATTTCGCTACATTTGTGTAAGATCTCCTCACTTATCAGCCAACCAAGATGGCACTTAAGACAACCTAATAGGATGGGGTAAGTGGATAAGAGAAGTCAGAGGGTTTTTCTCTTTCTTCACATCTCATCTCCAGCTTGTTTCTCTCATATCCGTCTTGTTGGTCATTCAGTTCCCCGCCTGACATACCCGAGGCATTCCTGCCCAGCCTCTGTGTTGAGATGGACCTTTCTAGAAGGCACACCTCTTCCCCATTGGGATTTCAGAAGGGGCACACAGGCTCAGCTCTGGGGTGATCAGGCAAAGACCTCTCTTCTCCACACTCACGGTAGCTGCTGGTCCATAGACTCATGGTGTGAAGAGAATGAGTCCCATTCGAGATGTAAAAATCCAGAACATCATCTCCAGCCTCCAGGATGCACCCAGCAGTGTGATGTTGATAAAGAATATAGTTGGGACAATTCTGATGTACCTCATCTTCACTGAGTCTATGGTTAGAAAAGAGAACCATTTAGTCATGGGGCATGTTTCACAATAGCATCTTAACCTATCTCAAGGCTATTCTTTCTCTCCAAAACCCTGGAATCGACTCAGATCAGAGTCTTGCCTCTCTTTCTTCATGGATACTTCTCCTTAGCTTTAGACAGACCTGACCAAACAGAAGAGTGTCCCCTCTTTCAGATGTTTAAACACCTTGAAGGACCCCTCTAGAGGGTTGAGTATTGGCCCCCAAAAGCTATATTCATATCTTAACCCCAGAACCTGTGAATATGACCTAATTTGGAAAAGATATAATTAGACTAGGAACCTGAAGACCATGAAATCATCCTGGGTTACCAGAGTAGGCTGAATCCAACAAGTGTCCTTATAAGAGGAAGGCAGAGAGATATTGGAGACTCAGGGAGAAGAAAACGATGTGAAGATGGAGGCAGAGTCGGGGTCATGCAACGACAAGCCAAGGAACATTGTGGGCCCCCAGAAGCTAGAAGAATCAAAGAAGGACTCTCCCCTAGCGTCTTCGCCAATACCTTGATTTTGGAATTTTCACCTCCCGAACTATGAGAGAATACATTTCTGCTGATTCAAGCTGCTGAGTCATTTGTTAAAACAGCCTTAGGAAACTAATTAAGGAGTGTTTTGACTTTGAGAATCACCAACCCTTGATTTGAGCATGCTTTAAAGCAGGGCTGTTTTGTGCATATCTCTCTTGGTTATCTTGCTGGATTAAGAAGCAGCACAGAACTCAGGACAGGCCCAAATGATGTTCCCTCGTAAAATCTAGAAGTTAGCAGTGGTTAGATGAAAAAAAAAATTCTTTATGGATGAGAAAACAGAACCTCAGAAAATGCAAGTGATTATCTGTGAGTCTTATTTTCCAAATCAATTCATCTTAAAATTTCCCTCTTTGTACACTTTTCAGTTTATCCCTTGGGCTGTCAGATTGCAAAGGGGAGGTATACATTCTATACCTCCCCTTTATAGATCTGAGACTAAATTCACAGGAAAAATCTTCCCACATTTATAGTTCTTCCTTGGGCATAAACGCGAGCACAAATAAGCCCACATTGTTGGAAGGGGTGCCCCAGTAACCTGGCATGAAAATTTCAGAATGTGAAATCTCTGCCATAGCCCTGTAGAGGTAAGGTCTCCAGGATATGGAACTCCAAAAAAAGGGCAGGTGCTGTGACATTACGGTCAGTACTGGGTGTGCAAGGCATGTAGTGGATGTTGTGTTAAGAATATAGGTAGTTTTGAGTGTGACTCACTCAACACTCAGTTGGAAGTTTCGAGAACTGAAGTTGTAGTAAGGATTGGGGTCTAAAGAGAATGCTTACATTCAGATCTGGATTCTGATTCACCTCTTTGCTTTCTGGCATTCCCAATTGCTAATGTTTCAGAAGAAGATTTATTTTACAACAGGGCATCTGATTCACTTCCTGAGAGCACTTACTTGTAAAAGAAAGTCAGGTTAGTCTCAGAATATTTGCTTGCATTCCATGTAACCTGCATAGTTTCAAAATTAAAGTAGATGAGCTGAAGCTGTATCTCTTCTCCTGAGAATAAAAGGAGACAAACAGAACGCACTTTGAAGTGGCATGGAAGAGAGCTCGAAATTTATAAGGTGATTTCAGCATTCCTGTCATAAGAACAATATAGTACACTGAGGGAGGAAATTACCCAAGATTTTCACAAACAAAGCAATTATAAATTACTTCAACAGGATCCATGTGAGATACAAAGCTTGGTAAGAATCTCACTTGTCTTGAGATAGACGAGTCAGCAGCAGGTTACCAACTCCCTTTCTGCCTGTGTTTGCACACTGTGTAATTGCTATCCACTAGTGCAACAGTGTGAGCACTGTCCGGTGAGGTCGGCTTTGAGAGAAAATAAAAGAGGCATCCCATACTTCCATACGAGCCCTCAGCCTACCTCACCAACTTACAACACCAAACTTGGCATCTTGAGTGAAAGCTCGAATGAGTCCTTCAATTTTTGCTTTAAAATTTAGGCTGGTGAGTTGGCTTGCTTTTCTTGGGGGCCTATTAATGATCCAGAAAGTAACTGATGTGTTCATTCTAGGATTGAGCAAATATGTAACTCTATTATGGATAATTGGATCCAAGTTTCTCACAGTCAGCAAAGAGAGTTACAAATATGGAAACATGGAAGGCTGGAAAGAACCCTGAGGTGTTGGATTGGAAGGGGGAATACCAGGATGGATTTGGTGGGTGGATGGAGGGATGGATGGAGGGAGGGAGGGAGGGAGGGAGGGATGGATGGATGGATGGATGGATGGATGGATGGATGGATGGATGGAGGGAGGGAGGGATGGATGGATGGATGGATGGATGGATGAATGATGGATGGATGGATGGATGGATGGATGGTTGGATGGAGGGAGGGAGGGAGGGAGGGATGGAAGGATGGATGGATGGATGGATGGATGGTTGGATGGAGGGAGGGAGGGATGGATGGATGGATGGATGGATGGATGGATGGATGGATGGATGGATGGATGGGTAGATGTACAGCTAGCTAGCCAGATGATAGGTAGGTAGGTACGTAGATAGATAGATAGATAGATAGATAGATAGATAGATAGATAGATAGATAGATAAATAGATAGACAGATAGATAGATAGAATGAAAGTGAAAGAATGAAGAAATAAGTAGGAATAAAAGAAGTCTTTCCTTGAAGGAGAGTGTCAATAATGAATTAGAAGGAAAGACAGAATTACAAAAATGAACATTTGACAATTAGCCTAAAAGCAATTCTTTTAGATATGAATTATCAATGGGTGCTAAAATTGGTGGGAAAAAAATGTATGATAGGTAACAGGATATTTACATGGTCCAAAGTATTTCCCTACAACATCATTGTTCATTACGAAGAGAAGAGAAGTAACTATGATGTGGAAAAATCTGATAAACTCCATCTTAATCAAGTGACTGAGGTGAATGTCACTAGAATTAGGACAAATAGATAGCCAAATATCTTCTGAGAGGATGTACCAAGAAGGACACGGTACAGCCTCTGTGGTAGTTTAACTAAAATATTCTTGCCTAAATTGCATAACCCAAATATAACCATTAGAAGGGATTCATGAAAAGCGTCAGACAGGACTTCCTCTTCCAAAGTTGGGAGGATTGCCAGATACCCTGACAACCTCCTGCTAGTGCTGCTTTGAATGTAGAAAGTCCTGGCTCAAATTCAATATTGGTCAACCCCAAATTGTAGGACAGTCTTCTAAATAATTTGCCTACACTCTTCAAAACTGAGAAAGACGTGAAACACAAAGAAAGACTGAGTAATGTTTCCAAATTAAAGCTGGATTGGATTCAGTACCAGATTTTTTTTTTCTCTTGCTATGCATATTGGTGAAACAACTAGTGAACTCTGTATAAAGTCTGAGGATTGGACGATAACATTTTAACAACATTAATTTATTGATTTTATTCAGTGCATTGTGGTTATATAAGAGAATGTACTTATTTAAAGGGGTGTCATGTCTACTATGTATTCTCAAAATTTCAGAAAAAAAGGATATGCAAGGAGAAAATATAAAATACATATAGGTATTTATTCTGAATAAATAAATGGAATTGCGGACATATTCATTGACAGTTCATTCATAAGGCCAATCAGTCATAGAGTACCCAACTGTACAACATGTGGAATTAATTAAGCACCAGCTATGTGATTGGGAAACTTGGACCATTAAAAGGCATGTTGGTAGAGTACATTTAATGATGTTTTACAGCCCTTGTTAGTGACATGTATTTAAAGTTTACAAATCAGCATGCCCATTGATGTGCTCACTTTTTTCCTCCAGTAGACAAAACACAGGAAAGATACCTTTCAACACACAAAGAAGAATTATCTCCAGACCCTAGAGATGGAACATAGAAGGTAGGTGCGCAGACTTGAGAATCAGGAAGCCTGGGTTCCTGCTTCCACAGTGTCTGTTCCAAGACTTCCGACCAATATTCTCTTTTCCCTTTTTGATTAGTCAGACTGATGACTCTCACACCTGACATTTTGACATCATTGCAATCATCTGGGACTCCACCAAACCTTCTTTGTAACCTTCTCAGCTAGTTTCTTGCCTTCGTTGTGTTTTCCCAAACCGATCGACAGAAATTAGTCTCGTTGGCCTAGACCCTCGCTGAGTACATTGAAAAATGCTCAGAAAATGCAAGTTAAATTGGGCTGAAAACCAGAAGCAAGGAGAAATTACTCATCATACAGGACTCCTTCATATGACTCTGGGGCTATCCCAGCTTCTGAAATCAGAGAATAAAATTAGATAATGGACATTACTTGATGTCTTAAGAAGGAAGACCCTTTATCTCTCCGAGGCGTATGAAATACTTTGGTTCGATACTGCCATCGTCAGCTTCATAACTGACAACAAAATGAACAACATTGAATTTGAGCCATGACCTTCTACATTCAAAGCAGCACTAGTAGGAGGGTGTCAGGGCATCTGGAAATCCTCCCAATTTTGGAACAGGAAGTCCTGTGTGCCCCCTTCCATGAATCCCTTAAAGACAGGGAGGTTTGCACCTCAGTCCTCAGTGAACATTAAGTCACATCTCTCAACTTCCATAGAAAATGTCCCATGGATAGAACCTCACACCCTCATTTTCCAAAAGGAAAGCAGAAATGTTCTGTGCTTACATGACTCCCCCACATGATGACTCAGAGTCAAGGACAAGCGGTCCAGCCGTCTGACTCCTGGCCTCATGCCTGTCCTTTAGAAGGAGAAGGACAAAGAAGTGACTTGTTCACCTCTTGCTTCTCAGTTGACTACCCATATCTGCCAGCTACTGGACTCAGTCATTAGCCATTCCTGCTGAGCTACTAGTGACCACAAGGGCCCAGCTTTGATGGGGGGAGTGTGATCCTCAGACTCACCACAGTGATGTGGTCAACATTTTTCTAAGATGGGCTTTGGGAGGGAAAGGGTGGACGGTTTCCCACTCAATCCACAAAATGTCTTTGTGAGCACAATTTTGAACCTGCGGTAGAGTCATCTCACAAGTTACCTGAAAACCGGCCCAAGAGTTACAAGCCCGTTGTAAGGCTTTAGGGGCTGTTTGGAAAACAGAAAAGGAACTGACCTCAGCCCATTTGTCCTCACCCCTGCCCTATGCTTTAGAACAACTTCTGCCTCCTCTTCCCATTTCCAGGAGCCACCTACACTTCTGGACCCTCCATCTATCAGCCATTACCATTTCTGGGGCCATCACTTACCCTAAAATGTGCCATTGCCTCTTGGGTTTTCTTATTCCTTATGTTTGAAATCAGTTCCTCAACAAGATTCTAAGCTCTTTGACAGAAAGGAACTCATGTTTTCTTGGAACTGTTTTATCTACAATTGTCACTCCAGAAAATACAAATATTTTCTTAATACTATCATTGGATAGCATTAAGTTATTTTGAAATTTAAAGAGGTAAAGGCATAACTGGCAAATCGTACCAGAAAACCTATAATCTATTGGCGCGTTGGTGATGAAAGCAGCTTTTACCAAGAGAGAGAGAAGTTTGCAGAGACAGAAAGGGAGGAGAGAAAGACCGAGTGAGTGGTCTTTGGGTGTTTCATTCCTACCTTGAATGAACACAACATTTACATTCAAAATCCAACTCTCACCAAGACCCCAAGTCCACACCAAGTCGCGGGAATGCTGCCGGCCACATTTCTAACATAATTCAAGTTACCCTTCCTTCTTTCTTTTCACTCCTTTTATTAAAATTAATTTTATGGTATCACTCAAAATAATTTTATAGACTCTAAACTTTGAACTGTCTATATTAAGAATTAGTTGGAATGGATTTCAGTGCCTTTGATCTAAGATTTCAGGTATTGATTCACCACAGTGTACCCGTCTGAGGATATCTGGGAAAAACATTAACTATCATTTCTTTGGATCAACACGGACTCGGTACACCTATGCAATGGAACATTCCTCAACCATAAAATGAATGATCGTTGCTACAACGTGGATAAACCTCAAAATCATCATGTACGATGAAAGAAGCTCGTCACAAAAGACCATGTATTATGGGATTCCATTGACACAAAATGTCCAGAGTAAGTCAATTAGTAGAAACACAAAGCAGATTAGTAGCTGACAGGAGCAAAGGCGGGTGTTTCCTAGAAGGAAAGGGGACTGATAACTGAAGGGTTCAGGGCTTCTTTTTGAGGTGATGAAAATGTTCTAAAACTGTCTGTTGGGCAGCTGCACATATCTATGAACATATTAAAAAACATTGAATTGTACACTTTACATGAGTGGATTTTTTGGTGTGTGAATTCTAGGTCACTAAAGTTGCTACGAAAACAAAAATTGAACCAGTTTCGCGGTGCTTCGGCCGCCAGATCCTTCCAATGTCTTCTGATAGAAGCAGTCTTCCCTATCACTGATAAGCAGGTACCCAAACAGATGGGTCTGTGGAAACAAAGGCTGCTCTCACCAACATCTGTGCCCCAGGCAGATGAGACCATTAGAAACTCCTGGTACTTTTGTAAAGCTGCCTTTGATTCCACAACCCTTGCCCCCCTTTCTTTTTTTTTTTTTCTCAGAAAAATGGAAGAGTGGCAGGAAATCTGGAGATGAACAGATTTGCACACCGCGGGCCCCAGATATACCGATACATCATTCAAACACCAAGAATTTCCTTTTGAATTTAGAGCCCGCCTCTCCGTTAAAAAAACATAGAGCAGGTTGATGAATCACAATCCTTTGCTATCACAAGCTTGAGTATGACAAGGGAACTCACTGCCCCAACCCTTAGATCTTGGTCAGAAACAGTGGGTAACTGGTCGACGTCAGAGAGCATGACTTAACACAACTTCACTTAAAACCCTCGTAGAATTTTGCATATACTTGGGGATAAATGCCTGAAGTGACCTTTGCATTGATAAAAAGACAACAAGAATCCACACCATAATCACAAATTAAAATCCGCGAATCAAATGATCTATCCCAGAAGCAGGGAAGTTGGAGAAGCAGTGATGTAAAGATCTCCATTAGGGGGCAAGGTCCCTGATTAAATGAGAAACCTGCATGTCAAAAGACGCAGGATTGATGAGGGGAGGCTGGGCTGAAAGAAGGACCTTGCTCAGAGCCAAACCTCTGAGACCTCACCCGACATCCCCAGCCCCATCCTCATCTACGGACCTACTGTTGGCTGGAAGGAGGATTCCAGAAAATACACTCCTATTTATTTCTGTGCTGAATGCAAAGTAAGGCTCCCAAGACTGAGTTAGAATGGGCACGTATTGCAAACCTTTAGTAAGCCTAAATTTGACTCTTTGATAAGTTGCGTTGCAAATGTGGTCTTTGGGGTTTCTTCCATTCATTTTTAATCATTCAGCTGAAATGCTAAGGAAAGAATCAAAATAAGCAAGTACCATGCAACGCGGGCCTCTCAGGTATACCACCGTCTCTCCTCCATCATACCTGCCTCCCCCAAGTCCAGTGAAAGCCTTCACCATCCATAGCTAACCTTATTACCTGGCCCCCATCCTGGGTTTTCTGAGCCACCTCTCTTTGTCCAGGTTCTCTCATCCGCTCACTGTCTGTCTCCACTACCTGTCCTGTGTTTCCTCTCTTATAGAGGATGGATGTCCTGCCATCATGTTTCTGCCTAATATCACCTCAGAGAGAACCAAGAGGCACAGTGATTCTCTCCAAAATTCCCATCAGAATTGGATGGCCGAAATAATGATCAGGGTGATTTGGTGTCACTCTCCCCAGCTCAGAAAATCCCACTGTGATGGCTTGAACTGTGTCCCCTAAAGAAGAGATGACCTTGTCCTTCGGAATGTGGCCTTATTTGGAAAGAGGATCTTTGCAGGTGTAATTGGTGAAGGTGAAGCCAACTTGGAATAAGGTGGGTCCTGATGCAATATGACTGCTGTCATAAGCAGAGGGCGATTCGGTCACAAAGACAGACAGATACAGCAAAGCAGACAGAGGTGCAGATTGGAGGGATGCGTCCACAAGCCAAGGAGTGCCAGTAACCATCAGACACTGGAAGAGGTAAGAAGGGGTCCTCTTCTTTAGCCTCCAGAGAGAGCTCAGTGGGCGGATGAGAGAACCTGGACAAAGAGAGGTGGCTCAGAAAACCCACGAGGGGGCCAGGTAGCAAGGTTAGCCATGGATGGTGAAGGCTTTAACTGGACTTGGGAGAGGCAGGTATGATGGAGGAGAGACGGTGGTACACCTGAGAGGCCCGCATTGCATGGTACTTGCTTATTTTGATTCTTTCCTTAGCATTTCAGCTGAATGATTAAAATGAATCTGAAGACCTTGATTTTGACCTCCAGAACAGTGAGAGAAGAAATTTCTATGGGTTCGGTATTTTGTTTTGGCAGCCACAGGATGACCACAACTCTTGTAATTTCTGGTGCTCCAGTGGACAACCCATCAAAGTCTCTCAAGATGGGGAGACTGCAGAGAACATGCAGCATATCCCAAAAGCTCTTGTATAGAAGGTTCACTGGACATAGGGTATTTGAATATTGATAACAGGCATCTATCCACGGGTGACCATGCTATGTCTTCTCGATATAAAACACACTTTGTTGATGTACATAATGACGTGAGATGTGCATTGGTTTCTTTGGCATGTGCAGTGGTAGATTTGCTGCCAGTGCTTCCCTGCCCCTTTTCATGGCTGTTCCTGCAAGTCACAGACAATATCAGCAAAATGGCAGACAGGATTCAAGATCTCATCCCCAGCTCCATTTGTGCTGTGTCAGCCTGAAGGACTCACTCTCTTTGTCATCTCCAAAAGAGGCAACCACACAAGAAGAGTGTTTATCAAGCATCTTAGAGACAGCATGTGGAAGGAGAAAACAGCCCTACTCTTCATCAATGGGTGAACAGAAAAATAAAATATGGCACGTCCATGCCATGGAATATTATAAAGCTGTGAAAAGGAAAGGATACAAAATGTAGTATACCCAAACAATGGACTATTATTCATCTGTGGAAAGGAATGACGTGTGAGATGGAGTGAGGGGGGATGGAGAGCTATTGCTGGATGAATATGAGTTTTAATTGGGAGTGATGAAAATAGTCTAGAAATAGTGGTGAAAGCTGCACAATACCGTCAACATACTTATCATCAAAGAATCATTTACCGACAATGGTTAAGATGATTTTTAGGACATTTTACCACAGTTAAAATAAATAAATGATTATTAATTACTTTAAAAGCAAGGAATGGAATTCTGATGCAGCTACCACCTAGAGGCACCTTAAAGACATGATGCTGAGGGAAAGAAGGCAGGCACACGACAAATATCATCTGTCACCACTTAATATGAAATATCTAGAATAGGCAAATTCTTAGAGGAAGAAAGCAGATCCAAGGTTTCCAAGGGCTTGTGGGATGGGGGTTTGAAGTGACTTCTCAATGGATAGGCTGTCTTGTGGAGCGATAAAAATGTTCCATGAACTTGATAGGGGTTGTGTTTGTCTGTCATGAAGATACTTAGTGCCACTGAATTGTACACTTACAAATGGTGGCATGGTAAATTTTAAGTTATGTGTGTTTTATGAGAATTAAAAAAAGACACTGTGTTGACATCCCATGGTCATCTCAAACACATTGTTGTCAAGTCTTCCCATTTCCATTTAATCACAATATGCAGATGTTCCCCATCTCCCAAACCACAGATGGGGAAACTTTCCCTTCAGGAACAATGTTTGGGGTCACTGTGAATTCTCCGTTTCCTGCCCCCACTGTCACCCATCTCTAGCCTCCTGCCTTAACCCAAGCCCCTCAATTTCTGCTCCATTCAGAGTGAATACCAGGGTCCAGCTGTAGACGAATCCCCATACTAGATATGGGGGAAATGCCCCAGAATGGAGGCGTGTTAAAACTGATGTGTAACCTGTGCTCTCATTTCCATGCTTGAGGCTCCCACTTTACTTATCA
This sequence comes from Tamandua tetradactyla, assembly GCF_023851605.1. Lineage (NCBI taxonomy): Eukaryota > Metazoa > Chordata > Mammalia > Pilosa > Myrmecophagidae > Tamandua > Tamandua tetradactyla. Next base: position 173,661,856 of record NC_135353.1, on the reverse strand, counting down.
GCCTCTCCTCAACCTTTCCATCCTGATCCCTCACCCTCTACACGGCACCATGATGGAAGCAGCTGACATCAGTAGAGCCCAGAGTGTGTGCTCGGGTTGTGCTGTGCCTCCTACAGGCATCTCTGTGTTAGCCCTGCAATAGCCAGAGGAGGCAGGTGCTATTACCTGCTCATTTCAGGTGTGGGAAATGGGCTTAGGGAGACCAAGTCAATCTTTGACAGACAGACGTTCTACTTTCCCTGACCCTGGACGACTCTTCTCTGGAAACATTGTCCATGAAAACTCACAGACATGTGCACTCTGGCTTCTCTGCTTGGATAGGCTTCTCCCTCTTGACCCCTTCTACACAGACCCAACTCTCCATCTCCATCTCTTCCTCCATTTCTGTGCATTCTATGTTGCAAAGCACAATGGCGGACACACACACAGACAACCGCTGGTCAACGAAAGCCAATAGGTTGACGGACTGATGGATCAAAAAAGCCACTGATGTGGGGAGGGTGGGTGGGGAAGCAGTCTTTCCCTCCAACCTCTCTTCAGCCTTTAACGGAGCCCCACAGCTGGCTCATTCACGCCTACACACATTTTCCCTCTTGCTTTCCCTTACTCTTGCTTTGACATCATCCCATGCTGTTAACTCACGTTGGGTGAATGCACACCACACCATTATGCTCCATCAGAAAATAAAACTTTCTTTGATGGAAACATGATCTGAAAGCCAAATTGCACAGCTCTTTCTAAAACGGGAGGTTGGAAAGAGCTCCAGTAGAGTTCTGCAGGTTTCCAGCTGGCACAGGCGGTGTCATCACTCACCTCCACCCAGCAGCTGGGTCCTAATTGGTTTATGATGATGGACGTGAGGGCAAGGGCATGAGAGGGACATTTCGTAAAGCGTGGGTATCCCGTGGGCTGAAAGCTAAGTTCAGAACAGCTTTCACACCTCTGATGGCCTTGGTAAAAGGCTGTGTGTTGAAAAGAAAGAAAAACAAACCACAGAAGCCATCAAGGGAGAACCCCTCTGGTTTTTATAAGAAGTTACAAAAGGAGAGCTTGGAGAACGCTCAGTTTTGAAAACCAACCTGGATATGCATGGATAGCTTTTAGGTGCACATTTGTCTATGGATCTGTATAAACTGTACCTTCCCAGCAAATTCCTGCACAGGGTATGGGCTAAGGAGGGAAAGGAGGGTCTCCAGAAAGGACCTAGAATCCACAGCCATGGTGCATTGGAGCTGTGTTCTGATGGGGGGGCCACTGATGCGATTCGCATGGGTGTCAATCCAATAACCCATCCATCGGGACCACTTGAGGTCAAGTCCAGAGGGGATTCCACCTCCAGTTTCCCTTGTGAGATCGCTCAATTTGCAATCTCAAGGCCATGGGCAAAAGGGTTTCCAGGGACTCGTACAAACCCAGGTGGGCAGGAAGCTAGCACAAAAACAGAAGAGAACACTTCCAATTCGGGGTGTTGTGTTGGGATGGCAAGGAAGCTAAGGGGACCCTAGAGAGCCCTTTGTATCTGTGCCAAGCACCGGAGCTGGACAGTAAATGCTCGCCCTCTGAGCTGAGCCCCGTTCTACATTGCTACCTGCATGGGATCTCCTGGTTGGCTGCTCCTGTTTGTGCTGTAAACACAACTGAAGGGACAGGGTTTAGCCACAATGTCTGGGAAAGCCCCAGGGACAAGACCAGGAGAATGGCAAGCTGAGAGCCATTCCCAGAAGGCATGGACTCGTGCGTCCCTCTCTGTAGGCTGGCATGAAGTTACGGGGTTCAGTGCCACCTGCCTGGTGTAAGTTATTTCATAGACGATGACACCTCATCGTTCTCTGAGGTCTCCTGGTAATGTGACTTCACCACAGGAAGATAAATATTGATTTAAGAAAACAAAAATTCGACCTCTTTGAAGATAGAAAATGAAGATTAGGGGACTTGGCGCCAGCCACCCCAGGTTGTCCCTGCAACAGGTAGCACCTTCCCTTTTTCTCCCATTCCACTGTCATCCTGCACTCAAGGAAAGAGAAGGCAGTTTGCAATGGGTTCAGCTTATCCGGATCCAATTTTAGATGTGCAGCAATCTTGACACACCTGTTGTAACTTTATGAATGAGACGGCGTGGTTGACGGACCGGAAAAAAAAGGGGGCGATGGGGTATGAAAATAAGAAAACATTTTGCACACACGTGTGGCCACATCCCCAGAAGTCAGCTTACCTGCCCCTCCTATGTCCTCCGAAACTGTCAGGTCTACCAGCAGGAGGATGGTGGCAGCTGCCCACAGCGGGAAGAAGCTGGTCATGCTTGGCGAGAAGCAACAGAGTGTATAGTCAATGGACCTGCAGAACTACGGGGTTACGCCTGATGTGCAAGGTCACCACATTTTAAAGGGGTGGAAAAGGAACTACCGTGATGACTTCAGGAAGCAGAGTCACGCTTTATCTTTAAAAATAATACTTGTAAAAAAAAATGCTAAAGGGATAGTGATTTGCATATGCTCTGATGAGCTTCCTTGCAAAGTTTATTGGGAATAAGCATTCCACGTCCGGTGAGGACTCTGTTCTCCCGGATGATGGTTTGAAGCACGTTCGGCTTCGGCACACATCCCTTCCCTTCGATCTCATCTCCCCAGCTTCAAGGGTTTGATCATGACCCTCTGCCCCAATGAGCAGCACTAACTTGGCTCGTTATTAAGAAGCAGGACAGACATTTCAACCCTTGCCTGTTTGAAGCCAAAGACGGTTTGAGCTGTATCTGCTGAACTACCCAGCCAGAACTGCGGCACTCACAGTGTTTTGGCACACTACGTGATCATGCCCCATTGACATGGTACCACAGTATCAAAACTAAGCAGGTACAACACCTTAAAACTTCTTGGCTCATCTTCTGTGATTCCTTCTTCCCAAATCCAAAAGGCACAGAGTCAGGATGTCCATTCCTTCCTGGGAATTCAGACCTGAGAAGAGTCTTGAGACAGCTCAGTCCTAGAAGCAAGCAGAAGCGAGGATTATATCTGGAAGGGATGTGGTTTGGGGACTCTTGGCGTTCAAACAGAGAATCAGTTTCTGGGGCGATAGTAGTGAGACTTTAGGGTTTGCTTGCTTTGAGAGCTGGCAGCTGAAATTGGAACATGAGTGGCCAATTGGTAGCCTCCACTCCTGCCTACAAATTCACCTACACGAGTTGGTGCCAATCCCTCTTATTAAAAATAGCAATAATGATAGCTTGTATTTATAAAAATGTTTCATAGCCAAAAAGCACTTTCACATATATTCCATGACAAAAAAAAAATCTGTGAGTGATATGAGAAAAGCAAAGTGAAGATAAATATCTCTGTGTTACAGTTAAAAACGAAGGCTCCAAGTTGCTAAGAGGAAGGTGATTTGCTCCAAACTGCTTGTTCAAGGCTGTCTCAGGGTCAGGTTTTTCCCCAGCCAACACCTCCTGATGCCTCTAGCATCCTCTCTTCCAATGTCCTGGGATGTCCTCAGGCTGATGTAACAAATTCCCAGAACTTTAGTGGCTTAAAACAGAAAAAAAAATTTTTTTTTTCAGTTCCAGGAGGTCAGGAGTCTAAAACTTGTCTCACTGGGCTAAAATAAAACTCTGGACAGAGCTGGCTCCTTCTGGAGCCTCTAGAGGAAGTCAGTTTCTTGGCCTATTCCAGAATCTAAAGACCACCCACATTCCTTGGCTTGTGGCCCCTTCCTCCATCTTCCAAGCTCATCGCGACAATCTCTGCTTCTGTGGTGCCACTTTCTTCTCTGATCCTGGCCCCTCTGCCTCCCTCTTCTGAGATCCCTGTATTACACTGGGTCTACCCCCATAATCCAAGATAATTTCTCCATCTCATAACCCTGAACTGAATCCCATCTACCAAGTAAGTTGACACATTCATAGGTCCCAGGGAGTAGGATGTGGACATCTTTTGGGTGGAAGGCATTGTTCTGCCTATCATAGGGCCAATCTCAGAGGACAGAACCCAGTTCCAGGTGGAATAAGTGATGAGATGCACCTTTACCTTTCATGGTGCATGCTGGGAACCCCCAACCAGGAAGTGGAGAGACTGAAGATGACCTAAGTGGTTTGGGGGCACCCAGTGGAAAAGGCTAAGTTTGTCCACTCCAGAGGAGGAGGGCAGCAAGGCAGCCTTTTTAATGTCTCTGTTGCTTTTCTGATGTTTCTATGGAAAGATAACCCATCCCAGGCCCAGGGCTGAGGGTCAAGATGCTAAAAATCCTAGAGAAGCTTCAATGTCCAAGCAAGAGAACATTCTGACCAGGGTAGGCAACTGCCTCATTGTCCTGCCTGAATGCTTCAGACTTGGGCCACTGCTTGTCAAAATTCAGGCTGCCACCAAGTCCAGTGGGATGGAGAGCTACCTCACCTGGGTGTTAAAAGATGCCCTTGAGTTGGAGAAGGCAGGTTGCTCCTCTCCAGCGTATCTATCACCCATACATTTCAGAAATTCTACCAATAAGCTAGAATTCCTTGGTCCCTACAATTTGGTTAGCACAAACCAAAATGTGGAGGATCTCATTGGTTCTATGAATGCAAACATCACCATGTTTGCTGTGGTTTCAAAAGTTAGATGTTGAGGGCACTGAGAACTTCATGTGTCACAGAACCCAGGAGATCAGAGGATAAGAAGGTAGGACCTTGTCTCACGGAACATCTCAGCCCAGGACACTCAATGTCTTTTGTGGCTTCAGGTCAGGAGGGGTGTACAGTCAACATTCATTCCAGATACAACTGTTGAGTGTCTATTGCTATGATCCAGATATAAGGATGCTCCTATTAAATGGCCCCTAGCTCAAAAAAGGGTAAGGATGGAGTGGGATAATTCATATAAAGCATTGAGTACAAGGCTGGCTAGACATCCAGGGAATGCTCTCTATTGTTAGTGGGCAATAAAACTATACGAGCTGATGTCAGAACAGGCTAGTGTATAGAGATAAGAAGATTAGCCAGCAGACAGCTCCTTGCCCTCAGGGAGCTTACATTCTACAGGAGAAGTAGAACCTGATCAAATACATGCATTCTTGGTCAGGCAGTGGGGAGGGTGTGAAGAGGGGGAGGAGAGGTCTAGAGGAGGTTTGTTCTCCTTCTTATGGGTTCAGGGAAGACTTTTCTTATCAGAGACCTTCAGGAGTGAGGGAAGGGCTCCTCTCTACTCAGCCCTGGGCTCTCCTTGAACTCATGCAGGCTAGGTTCTCCTCCTCAGCACTATGGACATATTGGGTTGGGAAATCCTTCACAGTGGGTCTTCTCCTGGACATGGTAGGGTATTTAGCAGCATCACTGGATTCCACCCTTCAGATACCAAGAGCAACCCCTCTCCCCAGCTGGGACAATCAAAGATGTCTCCAGACATTGCGAGTGCCTGCCCCTGGGAAGCAGAAACATTCCTAATTGCAAACCACTGACAGAGATAGATACATGGATGTATGCATTGCTTGCTAGCTAGAGATAGATGGACAACTCAAGTATAGAGAAAGATAGATGATAGCTGGTTGATAGAGAGATGACGGGTGGATACCTAGACAGGTAGTGTCTGTCTTGCTAAGGACCAGGAGTTCTTACCTTAACACTATTGACATTTAGGGTTGGCTGATTCTTTGTGGTAGGAACTTTCACGTGTACTGTATGATGTTGAGCAGCGTCTCTGGGCTCCATAAGTCAATGCCAGGAGCACCTCCAACCCAACCTTGACTGTCAAAGTGTCTGCAGACATCACCAAGTATGCCCTGGTCAGCAGAATCCCACCCCTTTTCCCCGCTTAGAAGTCCTAGTGAAACTAGAGCTTCTAGCTCATCTCCAGCAGAGCCCCTGCCTTCCTGAAACTGCCATGTCAGGTGTTTTACATATATAAGTGTGACATACAGGCTGATAGCACAGGCACCAATTGCCCGAGAGGCCAATTCAAGGCCAGAGACAGTCAAATGTTACTTCACCTCCTCTGTGTGTGACACAGGAATTGTAATTTGGTGACAACTATGGAAACCGAAACATGTGTGTTTCCCAAAAATCATAGCTACTCAGCTCAATTAATTTTAAATTGATCTTGGGGCACCAAAGATGCACAAGACGCTTGGAAAACTCCATGTTTTCTTGAACTTCCTCACATAGAGTGTCCCTCATGCTTAAGTGTTCCATACACTGAAATAACAACCCACAATAGTAGATCTCTAGAGGGCACGGTGGAAAGAACCTATTTGCTGGAGTAAGAAGACAAAGCTGAACCACTGCTTGAATTCCTAAGCTACCTAAGTTCCCTAACCCTCATCTTTTCATGGGTATAAGATCAGGAGGACTAAGGATTAAGAGTGGGCTGGTCAAGTGCTTCTCTCCCTTCTGAACTTCACAGTGGAAACTAATTCTGAAGACCATCTTAATCTGTCATGGAGATGTCACATAACTCATGTGTTCTACTTCCTTTTCTTCTTCATCTCCATTCAAAACTTCAACCCAATATTGTGCTGTTCATGTTTCACAGTACTAGACATGTCCAATGAATTAGCAAACAAAGAATGGGGCTGTCAAATGCTTGTTTGAATGTAGCCGAAAAGTTAAGCACTTCTCTAAGAATTCTTAGAGAATTCTTTCATGTACCACATTAATTATCCACTGTTATGTAATAAGTTGACCCAAAACTTAGTGGCATGAGAGAACAGCAGATTATTGTTTTCTCCCATGATTCTGAAAGTTGAATGGACTCTACTTGAGGTTTTTCTGCTCCAAATGCTGTTAGCTGGACCATCTTTAATCCTTCACAATAGGCATCTCTTTTTGTTAAGGTTTTGTGTGATTTCCATATAAAAAAACTCAGGTTTTATGTTAATCTCCAGATGAGGTGTCCTAATCGCAATGGCAATGGTTCTGGTGATTAAATCCTCCCCAACTTTCAAAGGTCAAGCACCTTCCACATCTCATTTTGTCAAGTGTATTTTGTATGGTGATCCCTTATCTCTGCTCTGTTCAGCTCTATTTTAAAATCTGCCGAACACTCTGGGTGTAATCACGAAAACTGATATCTGCAGCTCAGCACAATGATCTCTGTGGTTTGCTATCAGATTCGTCTCTGAACAAGGACCTATCAAACTCTACACCCACTACGGGGATCATTACATAAGAGAAATATTTCCCTGACTCAACAGAGAGAGGACAGCATTTCAAGAGACACATATTACGGCAGCATTGTAATCTCACAGAACCATGTAGAAGGTCATTCGTCATTTTGTTTGTTTTGGGAGGGATTTGTTTCTAAGGCTGTACGTGGTGCATAGTTTCATCTAGAAACTTCCAGGTTGGAGGGAGAGTTGATTTCAGATGGTGGGTGAAGGTCCTGTCTTGGGAGCATGGTACCTCAACCACGCAAGTTTCTGTGGCAGCCCTGTCTGTCCATTGTTTTCTCTGAGGACTGGTCAGCCCAGGTCACTGGCTTGGGGCATGGGTCTGGGCACCCTGCTGACACCAAAGGCAAAAGAAGACACCACCCCTCTTTAACTGCATGTTTTTTTTTCTTAACCAATTGATTAGAACATTGAGTATGAGGGGCTACCCTAAACCCCCAGTGATGAGGGTTGAATAGCTTCTCTTTCTGCCTCTATCCCAGTTTCTTCTCTTCCCTCACTCCAGCCCACCCACCCATAATTCAGCCTTCCTTCTTCCCAGAAGTACCAGGAAAGGGATATAGTTGGTATCCAATATCCTGCACATCAATGAGAGAATTAGGCCTAACAAAATATAACTTGTTAACAAAATGCAAGCAATCACATGTGTGATGTGAGAACGTCTTGTGAGTGAAATTACAACTTAAAAACTGTCTGAATGGGAACCAAAAATAAAAAATAAAATGTGTAATTATAATTGACATATAGGGACCTATTGCTGTGTGTCTATACCTCCCTCAAGCCTGGTGTCCATCCACATACTCTCTGACACACAAAGAGCACATGTTACTAAAATTTGACTGAATGAATAAGTTGATGGATGGATGGATGGATGGATGGATGGTTAGATAAATAGATAGATAGGTAGACAGATAGATAGATAGATAGCTGGATGGATGGATGGATGGATGGATGGATGGATGGATGGATGGATGGATGGATAGGTTTGTAGGTAGATAGATAGACAGAGAGATAGATAGATAGATAGATAGATAGATAGATGGATGGATGGATGGATGGATGGATGGATGGATGGATGGATGGATGGATGGATAGATAGATAGATAGATAGATAGATAGATAGATAGATAGATAGATAGATAGATAGATAGATAGATAGATAGATAGATAGATAGATAGATAGACGGATGGGCGGATGGGCGGATGGGCGGATGGGCGGATGGGCGGATGGATGGATGGATGGATGGATAGATGGATAGATAGATAGATAGATAGATAGATAGATAGACGGATGGATGGATGGATGGGTGGATGGGTGGGTGGGTGGATGGATGGATGGATGGATGGATGGATGGATGGATGGATGGATGGATAGATAGATAGATAGATAGATAGATAGATAGATAGATAGATAGATAGATAGATAGATAGATAGATAGATAGATAGATAGATGGACGGACGGACGGACGGACGGACGGACGGGTGGGTGGGTGGGTGGATGGATGGATGGATGGATGGATGGATGGATGGATGGATGGATGGATGGGTGGGTGGGTGGGTGGGTGGGTGGGTGGGTGGGTGGATGGATGGATGGATGGATGGATGGATGGATGGATGGATGGATGGATGGATGGATGAATGATTAGGTGGGTGGGTGGATTTGTGAGTGGGAGGGTTGATGGATGCACAGATGAATAGATGGATGAATGGATGGAATGATAGGTGGATGGATGGATTGGTGAGTGGGTGGCTGGGTAGATGGATAGATGGACAGATGGATGCATGTACAAATGTACAGAAGTATGGGCAAACCATCTAGACTTGGTTTTGGAAGATCCCTGAAATGTGTCATCCTAAGTATTCCATTGAACAGCAAGGTATCTACAGACAGAGCAGTCAAGCACGTTTCTGAATGTCAGCGATGTACGGGAAGTCCACCTGCCAGTTCTCCCTTCATATCTCTCATCTGACCACACAGAAAATCCATCCCACTGTGACCCTCCTTCCGACAACTGAAGATGACAACCTCAGCTCTCTTTTCTAGATTGAAAAAAGTCTCATTTCTTCGTGAGCTTTCATACACTTTGCCATTCCAATTTCTTTCTTGTCAATATCTTTCAGACTCAAGATGGCATACCATTCTCCAGACACTCCAATCAAATGGCAGAACAATAATACAAGAAAGGGAATGAATCCATGAGAGTGAGGAGGACAGGAGGGTCAGGCATTAGTGGAGGACAGAGGTCTACAAATTTCTGGATGAAAACAAAAGTTTGAAACTGAATGTGATGGAGAGCTCCAAGCAAAGGAAGATGCAGCTTGGACTAAGAAATCTGGAGCAGAGACAGGAGTCTCTCTTCCTGGAGGAGCCAAGATGGGTTATGAGGAGAAGACATTTTAGGAGAGACTGAAACAAGCACGAATTGAAATCCAGCTTCTGAGAGTGCCATTGCCAGATGCTGGCAAATCTCTCATGTGGAAAGAGAAAGTCCTTGACCACCTCACCCCATGGTAAGCAGCCAGCAAGCACTGCCCAAGGCATAGGCTACCAGCCAACCCAACCATTCAGAGGAGAGTCCCAGCAAAGGGTAGCAAACTACCCACCCAGCGGTAGACAAATCCATGGTACATCCAAAGAAGCACCAGCCCAGAACTTCTGCCTGAAAAATGATTTGTTGGAGGGCACATCTAGTCAGTAACAACACCAGAAAAACAGAAGAAGTAGTCAGAGATTTAAAATAAATAAATAAATAAAAGATAGACCAAACTCCCTAGGAGAAAAATCATGGAACTATTAAACTTTACCATTGGGGAAACTCCAGATACTGTGTCAAACATTAGGGACACCCAAATCAGAGGTCAAGCCCTTGATCCTGAGGCTTACTCTTGTGAAGCTTATGTATGCAGCAGAGAAGCTTAGCCTACCTATAGGCATGCCTAAGAGTTACTTCTGGAGGACCTCTGCTGTTGCTCAGATGTGGCCTCAGTCTCTCTAAGCCCAACTCTGCAAGTGAAATCATTGCCCTCCCCCTATGTGGGACATGACATCCAGGGGTGGAAGTCTCCCTGGCAACATGGGAGATGACTCCCAGGGATGAATCTGGCTCTGACACTGTGGGTGAACAAATCCATCCTGACCAAAAGGGGGGAAAGAACTGTAATTAATAAAGTAGCAGTGGTAGAGAGCATTCAAATAGAGTCGAGAAGCTACTCTGCACGTCACTCATACTCAAGCTTCAAGCAGACCTTGCTACCTGTCATAACCTGCCAACCCCCAACCAGGACCATTCTGGTCAATCCTGAAGAACCCCTAGGGCAATACAGAAGATTCCACCAGGGTTCCACGCACTAGAGCAACTTTCCAGAAACCTACAACCTCCAGATGGGTCCCTGGTCCAGATAAGTCCTGAAACCTAGCCCAGCCTCTCCAGAACATCAGATAGTTCCACCTCCGTACCCTAAGTTACCGACAACCCCTTCCAACATGAAAAAGTTAGAATGTGCATAGCCTATACACCCCTAAATAGTGGGAGAAAGACCAAAGGTGATAATGGAGTTATACAGAGAAGATAGGATTTAACAAATGAATATGATTGCTGAATCATTAAATTGCTATCTCCTTTAGTCTCCAGTATCTTAGAATAGCTAGAAGTTAAAATCTAAAATGTTGGAACTGTAACCCATACCAAACTCTGAAATCTGTTCTACAACTAATTGTTGCAATGTAGTTTAAAATGTATTGCTTTTATGTATATATGCTATTTAAAGAGAAGGAGGAGTATAACGGAGAAGATAGGATTTAACAAATAATTATGACTGCTGAATCATTCTATTTATATATCTGTTGGTCTCCAGTGTCGTGGAGAAACTAGAAGAAAAACCGAAAAATTGTGTAACTGTAACCCATATCAAACTTTAAAATCTATTCTATAACTACTTGTTAGAATGTACTTGGAAATTTATTGCTTTTTTGTATACGTGTCATATTTCACAATTGAAAAAAAAAGTTTAAAAAAATCCACAGGTGCTGAAACAAAGAAGAAATACTTCTGGGGCATCCCCTCTCTGATGAAGAATCCATAGATAAAATTTAAAGTTGATATTCCAAAACAGACTTGCATAAACAATATTTAGAGTTCTGGGCTGGCTAGACGAACTGGCAAAGAGAGGGTAGCTGGTATACCATGGCATCTGGCAAGGTCCAAGACCTTTCTTTCAGGAATCCCTCTAGACTTATGCTCTAAGCCTCACTTAGGATCAGGAGCAATCTTTCAGATAGGTTTGCCCAGGGCTGAGGGTTTTCCTGGGATTTTTCAGTACCAGTACCAGGCCAGATTAGCCACTCTACTTCCAGGAATGGAAAGTAGACAGCAGGGCTTTATGGAGCATCCTTTCCCTCATTGTGGACACTCAGTTTCATAGGCTGGGATCACAGTGACCTTTTTAGTCTTAAACCCCATCAGTCATAGACTCAAAGACCACACAGGAGCTGGCCATATGCATAAATCTTTGGAATGTGTGAGGATGAGGGCAGTGATGTGCATTCCAAGCAGGGTTCATGGAGCCCTTGGGGCACTTCATGGCACCCATCTTTTCCTACATGGAGAGCAGTGCTAATTAATGATGGGACCCTCTGTGGCCAGCGCCTAATACCTTAAGCACTGCTGACCTTGTACTACATTTTTAGAGACTTACTGTGTTAGCCCCTAGAGCAGCTCATTTATGAGAGGGATGTATGAGGATATACCAGAAAGTCCCAGATAGCCTCAATCCCATGGTGGTGCTTGGGAAAGCATTTGGCTACTTTCTTAGGAATTGGTACCTTAATGAAACATAACTTTTGTCCCTTAAAAGGAATGGAGTTCTGATGCATGCTATGCTACGGATGAATCTTGAAAACATGATGCTGAGTGAAAGCAGCCAGACACTAAAGGCCACAGACTGTCCAATTCCATTCCTATGAAATGTCTGGAATGGGCAAATCCATAGAGACAAAAAAGTGGATTTGTGGTTGTCAGGAGCCTGGGGAGGGAGGAAATGGGGGAAGGAATGCTCATGGGTATGGAGTTTCCTTTTGAAATGATGAAAATATTGTAGAACTAGATACTGGTGATGGTTGCACAAATCGTGAATGCACTAAATGGCACTGAATTGTCTGCTTCAAGATGGCTAATTTTATGTGATGCAGCTTTCACATCAACAATAACAGTAAATAAAATAGATATCTGTGTACTGAATTACAACACACCCACCAAAGCGCACATAGCCTAAGTAAACAGCTGTATGAACTTTCACAGATGGAATACACTCAGCACCTTCATCAAGAAACACAATGGTGCCAGCTCCCCAGAAGCCCACATCAAAATCCCCTACCATGGGCTCCCCACCCTAGCTGCTGCAATTGCACAGATGTCTTCCATAGGTCTAGAATTTCATACGAACGGGCTGGTTTGGTGGATGAACTTTTCGCTGCCTTCTCCCACTCAACGTGATGTGTAAGAAATTCGTCCACCCTAAACATCCCAAACAAGATCCATTATAAAGTGGGGTTATAAAGGATCTTTCTGAAGGTCTTGTGTGGAGACCCTTTGACATGCCAAATCTTGCTGTACCTCTCACCGAGAATATCTATATTTTTATGTATTTGGTCTATATTCAAAGCATAATGCCTGGGAGGATTCTTGAATCCCATAAAACAGGGTCAAGTCCCCTGCCCCACCCCATTCCAGTACCCAGCAGGTCTGAAGCCCATGGCTTCAGAAATGGGCAACCAAACAATCAACTCAGAACTTCTTCTGTATCACTTAAATCTATGTTTTTTTTTTGCAAAAGTTCAGACCCAGTCCCAGACAAAATGGTGATGTTCTCAAGGAAAATCGTTAAAAATAAGAATAATAAAATAATTAGGTAAACGTTATTCCTCCCTCTCTCCATGCACACACTCGCGAGTTACAATATGCTACTTTTTTGGAAATGTGTGAGGCGTAACTCAAAAGAGGAGCTCCTACGAGTGATATTTAGACGTCAGGGTCACAACTCGTTGCGTGCGTTAAGAGGCAACCGAATGGATGTGAAGTAGCACTGCAGAAGTGGATGTTTTTAGAAGTCAGCTCCAACACATATGCCTTCAGGATCATCAAAGTCCCTGGGAGATGCTTGAGTCTCTCTGGCAACCCCATTCAGTGGGACAGTTGGGTCCTGACCAGAAGAACCCTCCGCCGATGAGTGTGATGTCTAAAATCTGCACCATTCACTCAAATTGAATCTCTATTGAACCAAGCAAGCAAAGAGGCAGAAACAATAGCAGGAACAGTTTGCTAGATGTCAGACTATGTGGGACTACACTCTGAGAACTCCAAAGCTGGATGACACACAAGCTTGGGCCAACCCCATCTCAGGAACTCCCCAACTTTGAAACCCCCTGGCATTCCCTTCCCTCACTCTACAAACCCAGCTTGAATCCTCACCTGAGTCCTGCATCCTTTGCCCTTAAGGATGTGGGTTTCCAGTAAGACAGATTAACATGAGAGGGTTACAATATAAGGAGGAAGCAAAATTGCCAATGAAAGGAAATAGAAGTTTGACCCAGAAAAGTCTGATTAACAGTGTGCCCTGTGGGCAAATGTGGTAAGGCAGCTGCCTGCCTCCTATGTAGGTGGCTGGCTCTGGGGTCAGCACTTAAAAAGAAAGTCAAGTGAAATGTGTTCTTGGATCCAGTTTCCCCGCCTGGGAGCTTCCCCATCCCCATTAAGAAACCTTTAACCTGTAACCTTTTCTTCTGACCTCGTTTCACTGTAGGTCATGTAACTTGAGCATGCACAGAAAACTGTAACTCTGGTCTGTTAGTTGATCTTTGAGATATGAAGACAAAGGTCATCTCTCTTGGAACCAAAATTCTGAGGATAGGGAGACACCCTATGCAAATCAAATGTGGAAGATTCAGTAAGGAAGATTCAGCCTGAAATCCACTTTACCACCTATGGACAACTCTAGACTTAACCAACTGGACGATGCCAAGTCACACCATACCACTTCTCTCCCCACCTCTCACCTCCCATTCCCATAAAATCTCCCTTAATTCTTGGATTGGGAGGTAGAGTGGACCCTTGCCTCCTGTCTCCTTACTGGTTGATTTCGCCATAAAGCTCTTTCTTTCCTCAAAATCCCAATGGTGTATGTTGGGCAGCAAGCCCTCGCTCTATAACACACCCACCCTCTCTCCCCAGGTAAGCACTTTCAGAAACATGCTTTCAATTGGGAAATAAAACCTTTATGCCCATATTGGGGAGCAGAGAAGCATTTCCCACCTCAGCACTATTAGCATTTGGGGCTGGATGATTGTTTGTTAGGGAGGGGTTCATCCTGGGTTTTGGAAGAGGTTGCACTGCATTCCTGGACTCCACCCACCATATATCAGTAGCCTCCCCTTCCCCTCAATTGTGACAACCCAGGATGCCTCCAGATATTGTCAAATGTACCCAACAGGCTCAGTAGAGTTGGGAGTGAAAGGAAGAGGGAAAAGGGCCTTTTGGAGAGACCTGAAGCTGTGAGGTTCATGACTGGTCACAAAAGCCACAACTCCTCATTAGCCAAGAGCATCTTCTGAGACCTCCTGAGAGGGCAGGCTTTATTGAGTGGGAGGAGCACATATTCCCAATTTCTTTGCCAAAATGAACTTTGCAAGATTTTCTCACCTCAACATTATCAGTACTTTGATTTGCTCAAATTAGTAGTTTTCCTGCAATTACTTTAACTTTCAATATTTAAAATCCTTTTTCTTTCTTACTTAATGTCATGTTGATCTGTCTACTTGGTTTATTTCGGAAAAGTTACAAATGGATGGGATTTCTGTACATCAAATCCATCGTCCTTTGATTTTTAATAAAAGCTTGAAAGCAAATTTCCAAAGGCAAAATAGTACTGCTGTCAAGACATGATTAAAAATTTACTTTCAAAGGACTCAGCTGCTTGATATGAAATAATTAATGGGGAATATGAGATGGAGATGATCTGTAGTATTTATATGTTGTGATAAAGAACTTAAATTCTGCCAAACTGAGAAATTCATGTTTGGAGCAATATCTATAGGAGAAAATGAAAATACCCCAAGTGTTGTCTGGTTCTTTAAAAAAGAAGAAACACCCTGAGAGATTTGTCTTCCTTTTGATATTCCATGGAAGAAACACTCAAGGACCCAGACTCACAGCCCTTGTAAGAGGCAAAGCAGCTTCGGCAAACTAAGTTCTCTCTCAAGACCCTTACAATAATACCCTGTGCTGTGGTCAGTTGGCCTCTCTGCCAAGAGCTCCTAATGATGCCGCTGGGGCACAAACAGAGTGCAACATCTTTCCACATCTCTCCAGACCCTACGACATCCAATCCACAGTCCTGCTCCACCCAGACCCAGCTCTTTGCCAGCTTAAACACACATGGTGAGTCTCCATGTCCTTGCACCTCACCAGGGTGCTCACAGCCAGGAACCTTCTCCATGCCACCACTACCCACCACCGTCCTCACCAACCTCACCTGCCTGGTCAAACCCAAGCCCTCTTCAGGGACCAGCCACATCCTTGGAGAACCCTCAGCACCATGGACAGAGAGAGCCACACTTGGCCCCTTAGAGTTTATATGCCTCTCTCACGTGTCATGTGTTGCTTTTCTTTTCCAGTTTTGGGGCGTGTCTGTAATGGTCTGTTGGACCCCTCAACTCGGAGGAAATCCACTTTCACTAACCACATCAATTGCTGCCGGACACTTGGCAAAGCGGAGTAGCTGCTTCTCTTTTCAGTACTACGTAGCTAATGGTTAACAAGACTAAGTGTCGTTTGGAGTCTCCTCCATTGGTGGTGGTGTTTGTGGCAGGAATTCAGAAATGAGCCCTTTAGACTTTTGGGGAGCCTGTGGGCAGATAGAGGACAGAGAACAGCATAGCTACACAAAGTGTTTTGTTTTGTTTTTCCCTCTGCAGTCCAAATATGGGCAGTTTTGCTTCAACGTGGATGATGTCAAACGGATGTTGGATTTTGCCTTAGCCTTGTCATCCTGGAAAACAGGGATTAAAAAAAAATCCTCCACTCTTAGGGTTCTGGAAAAAGACTTGCTGAAAAAAAAAAAGAATCCCTTCCTCATGTGACTTAGTGAAGACTCAGGGATGCCCCGTGGTTTACTTGGGACCATGCCAGATACAGACACTCCACCATCCTATATTTGAAACATCAATGATGAGCTGAATTGTTTGTCCCTACTGACCCATCAGAACAAGTTCCTGGTTAGTCAAATGTGGGTGAAGGTTCTCGGTATCCCGCACCTCTGAATTTTGGACGCTCTCAGTGTGAGTAGGAAAATAGCGGCCTTCAGAGAGTCAGCTGGCCTCAGGGTAACTCATTCCATGATGACCGTTGGATCTGCCATGTCATTATGTTCACGTTACTTCCCCACACTCAGTTCTTTCTAGCTGTGGTTACTCAACCCTCTTTGTTGTATGACTCAGTGTTCTCTAGAGAAACCAATCCAATAGGAGATGTCTGTATACAGGGGATTTATAAAAGTGTCTCACACAACCATAGGGATGCAGGAGTCCAAAATCCATCGGGCAGGTTGTGAGCCTGGTAACTCCAATGAAGGTTCTCAAAAAATTCAACAGGAGAGGCTCGCTGGTTGAGGACACAGTGAAAATTCTGTCTTCTCCCTTAAAAGTCTTCAACCTTTTGGATCAAATCCACGTGATTAGAGTCTCTCATTTGTGGAGGACCCCCCCCCCCAGTTGTTAATAGATGTATTCAGTCACAGAAGCAAACAACTGACTGATGATGCAATCAAGCCAGCTTTCTGGTTTTCCAACCAGCCACAAAATACCCTCGCAGTAATGGTTAGGCCAGTGCTTGCCTGACCAGACAATTGGGCACCATCCCCTGGCCAAATTGACATCTGAACCCAACACTTTTGCTTAACCCTTGATACACTTGCAGTCCTTATGGTCATGTTCTTTTTTGCAATAGCCCCTTGCTCTTTACAATAATCCTTCTGTATAAAATCCAGAGTTGTCTTTTTCTATGGCACGAGAAAATCATCCATGCAAGTTCACATGCTCCAAAATTACTTACACACCCCCAGTGACTATTTACAGCCCCACTTCTTTTGACAGGGTGAAAGGGTGGGGTATGGCTTGGCACACTACAAAGAGGGAAGCATCGAAGAAGCATTGAAGGAGCTACTGCAGGTGACGGGGGCCTCTCCCACAGGCCCAGGTCTCCATCTGCTTCTGTTACTTTCCTTTGCAGGGAGTTTCCACCACCCACACAGAGCCTACCTGCGGCTGCCTCCTCCCTTCCCCCCCGTCCCCACCTCTTCATACACTACTGCTTTTGTCAAAAAGAGAGCAAGGAAGGAGACACTGTTTTATGAACCGATGCTGTTGGCGCTTTAATCTCCAGAAGCCAACTTTTAGCGAGGCTTTCTTTGATGTAGTACATTTAAATTGTTGAGGATATCAAAATAGCATCCTACAAAAGACTCCCTTTTGTTACTGAGTACTGTGGGGGAGGCAGTCTGATGTGAAAGCCAGAAGTTCATCACAGGTGCCTCTGCTTTGTGATGAAAATCAAGGGTTCCTGAGATGAATCAGCTCATTGCCATCCTCCCCATTGTTTACGACTCATCACCATGCTGTATTCCTTAGACACAGTATTTTACTTAATTCTCTTAAAGGATTGTCTTTGTTTTATGAGTGTGGCATTGAAGAGAAGTGAGATGCTCAAGGAAATGCAAGGACCAAGACCCTACTTCGTGGTTTGACCCTAGTCCATCCAAACTCAAGAGGAAGGCTCTGGCTGCCATTTTGCTTTCTAGGCTCCATCCAGACTCTGGCAAGTATCCCATATACACTTCTGTTCAAAGCCTTCTCTGTTTTAATTTACTTTAACTTAGACAAGGAGAGCTCCACACTGGAGCTGAAGGCAGGACACTCACAGATGGTTTAATGAGCCTTTGAAAAGCTTTTTCAGATGCACTTGAGGCTGCTCTTTCCCAAGTTCCCAACAAAAAAGGAAATATGTTTCTCTGAACATGAAGAGGGTGATTTATCTTAATTCACTCAGATAAAAAAAAAATCTCCCTGTGGAGATACAGCACACTTCCAAAATTATGCAGTTAAAGGAAGCCATTATTTTATAGTAGTCTGTTCTCTTAATGCCTCAGTTGTAGAGACAGAAATGAGCTCTTGTCTATTTTAGGTCCCTGTTGACTATCTAAAGGACCAACAGGGATAGGTTAATTGAATGAAATCCATTGAAAGAGAAGTCACCACTTCAAAGAACCCTCTTCGATCAGTTGGGAAGTTTGGGCTTCAAAGACCCAGCTCAAAGTAAGGGAGAGATGAGAACATGTAATTTGGTGTGACAGCCAGTGGAACAAGTTTACTGGACAATGCCACCATTTCTGGAATAGCATGGCTCAATTCTTCCATCTCTCCATTCAGCATCCACAGCATAGAGGCTTTGACCTCCAACATGGCCCCATGTGTTCTCAGCCAGACACTCCCAGCTCTGGGAAACCCAAACATGGTTGTAACACAACCAATTCCAAGACAGGGAAGGCAATTCCTCCATGTATCTTTTCAGCATGGAAAGAAAGCCTTTCCCACTGAGCCCTCTGCTGCTTACCTTCGCTACAAGTTCTTCCAACCAGAACGCAAGCACATTTTTGGGCTCTGATGCAAAGGGTAATGGAAACATACATTCCTGGAAATTTCCACCTTGGATCAGGAGGTGGCTGTACCTGAGGGGAGGCCCAATGGAGAGGCCAGCATCTGAGATGGCCACTGCCCATTGTGAATGCTTCCAGGACCCTCCACCCTTCAACAGCTTTTGAAGGGCGTGTTCTCTCAACTTAGAAAGAGAGGCCAATTCTTAGAATTGGAGATTTTCTGATTGTGAATAGCTGTCATAGACTAAAGAGCTGACGGAAGAAACTAGCAGATGTAATTATTCACATAGAAGAGGTCCATTGAGAAAGACACAGTGATTAAAATACATGAATGCCAAAATCAATAATGGAGGCACACCCTTACAATGTCCACCATTGGGGAGACCCTCAATTGGGCTATTGGCTTTGGGGTGAAGTAGAGCCCATTGACCTCTATACCTTGCAATAGCAAAATTCTGGAAATGGAACTTTGATAAAATGAGGTGTAACACACATGTTAGCAAACTCACCCTGGGAAGGGGTTATCAAATAAGGACAAGAGGAAACAAGGAAGGCAGGCTCAAATCATTTGCTTCTGCATGTTAGTCACTCTGGGACATCATGACCAGTGAGCCTTCTGATCACAGGACCCAAACATGCTCCTAAACTTAATCCACACCTTGGGTGTGTGTCTTGGTTGTGTGTCGTTGCAGCAGGACCTTTTGTTGAGTTTATTTCAGTTAAGGTGTGTCCCACCTCAACAGGATGGGTCTTAATTCTACAACTGGAGTCCTTCATAAGCAGAATGAAATTCAGACAAACAGAGAGAAAGTCAGAGGAAGAAAGAAGCTGAAGGTCAACAGAATTTGGAAGAGAGAGGCCAGAAGAGGCCACCGCATGCATTGCCATGTAACAGAGGAGCCCAGGACCAAGAATCACCAACAGTCAGCCCCAGAGTATCAATCTTCAGGAAGAAAGCATCGCCTTTATGAAGTCTTGATTTAGACTTTTTTCCAACCTCAAATCCATAGACTAATAAATTCCCATTGTTTAAGCCAGTTCATTGCATGGTATTTGCTTGAAGAGCCAAAAGAAAGTAACACATCTCCTGAAACTGGTGGACCTTAGGGATGTTCATGGACCCAGAAGACAGTGTGAATTGTGGCAGCTGGATGTCAAAGGGCCATTCTGGAACACTCAGTCAACCCTACCTTTATGGGAGGTGAGAAGAGCCCCAAGCTCCCCCACAGGTGTCCTCATTCCCCAGCTGCTATGAAAATTCCACAAAATGGGTTGACTTAGCAGGAATTTACTGGCCCTCACTTTTGAGTCTAGGAGTTCAACCTAAGGTGTCATCAAGGCAACACTTTCTTCCAAAGATTGTGACCTTCTGGGGCTGTCTGTTGGCGATCTGTGGGCCCTTAACTTTTCTGTCACATGGCAATGCACATGATGGTGTCTTCTCCTTTCTCTTCCAGGTTCTGTTGACCTCCAGCTTCCGCTTTTAAGGCTCAGCCTCATTCAGTTGGGCCACGCCTAAACTGAAGTAAACTCATCAAAGGGTCCTACTTTCAGTAGGTCCACACCTACAGGAATGGATTAAGGTTAAGGACATGTTTTACTGGGGTACTAATTCAGCCTACCACACCAACATCAGGAAACCTTGGGCTTCTTCCTGGGACTTCTCCTTGCATGGCTCCTTCTGAGACCCCAGCCTTGAGTTGCTTGGATGTCAGGATTCTTGACCCTACAGAACCTTCTGAAGTAGTCACTTGGCTCACACCCTTGGTTCATATCCTTTATTCACCAACTCACACACTTGTGGATTGGAGTTTCTCTTCTTGGATGTTTGAAAGCAAGGTACAAGAGTTCATCTCCATGACAATGGACAGCAATTGGAAGCAATGAAAAATTACAACTCAGTTCATTACAGAGAGTGTCCAACCTCCTCACCTACCTCCTGACCAAGAGCAAGGAAGGGGGAGCAGAGGAAAGAAAAAATTTGCAGAGTGAACTGTGGGCCACTTTTCAATAAAGGATTCGCCCCCTTCCTCTTCTAGCTTCTTGGAAATGAAGAACCTTTTCTCCTCCTTTGGAGCGGTACTTCTCTTTATCTTTTTTAAGAGAATTTCAAGCTTACAAATGTTGGTACTACAAAAATAGTACAAAACCCATACAGAAAACTCCAACATACCTCCTTTCCCAGATACACAGGTTTACCAATTTTAACATTTTGATGCATTTGCCATATCCTTCTTTCTATCCATTTATCTATCTACCAATTTCTCTCTGTCTGTCTGTCTGTCCTTCTCTCATCTATTGTGTCTATCCATCAATCTGTCTATTTATTCCTCTATTTGGCCCCCAGGCCTGGTAACCTGTATGTCCTTGGTGTTGGAGCAGTAATTCTTAATCAAAGCTTGCACAGAACAATATTCTAACATGCACGTCACCCTGAAAATATGGCTTAAATATGATTTGAAGACTTTCAACTACCCTTGCCTAATAGCTGCTCTCATACTAAAAGATTCAGTTGTTACCCTCTGTCTTAGTTGCCTAAAGCTGCTATAGAAAATTAGCCTATGTTTCAGGTATGTTGTATGTTGCATGTTGTATGTTGTATGTTGCATGTTGTATGTTGCATGGCTGTATAATATTCCATTGTACAGATGGACCACATACCTTCACATGTTCATCTGTTGCCAATATATGTAATTGCGCATTGAAAAGCATCCTTGGTATTATGCCATGGGAAAGGATAAGTTGTATTCTGTGTTTTCCATCTTTATTGGCCAAGAGGAATCTTTCTACACTTGCCAGCTCTTTAGGGGATGAACACACACCCCTGGAGACCAATGGTTCAGCTCTGCCTATCAAGGTGAGAAGAACATGATGAGAAGCTGGCATTCAGGTCTCCTCCTGTTCAAGGGATTGAATATCTGGAACCCACAGGAATAATCTGGGAGTTGTTCCTGTGATGGAGAAAACTTCCCTGCCCCCACTCAAGTTCATTCGATTATTATGCGCCGGATATTTGTAGGCACTCAGGCTGTACCATATGGCTCCCTCTCGCTTCTGGGAAATGTTCTCTGCTGACTGTGCAACCCTACGCAGGGAGCTTCAGTTTTATCTGCACATCGTATGGATTCTTCTTTTCCATGGGGCCCATTTCCTCCCAATCTAACCGACCGTCCTTGCCCAGGCAGTGTATAAACTTCCTGTGGTTGCGGGAAACAATTACCACAAACCCGGTGGCTTACAATAGCAGAAATTTATTCTCTATGTTCTGGAGCAGAGAAGTCCAAAATCAAGCTGTTGGAGGGATTTGGTCCTTCTGAGGGCTCAAGGAGGAATCTGTTCTATGCCTCCTTCCTAGCTTCTGGTGCATTGGGTACATCTTTGATGACCCTATTTCCAAATAAAGACCCATTCGCACGTAATGGGGTTTAGGACTTGAACAGGTTTTGGGTAGGACAAGAATTTGGGGGAGAGACAAGTCAACCCAAAACATGACTAAGAGACACTGAAGTAGCAGGAGTGAATTTACCAAGAAAAGAATTGTCTCGGCTTCTAGGCTCCTTGTGTTCACATTTCTTGAGCTCTGGAGAGAGCACCGGTGGCTTCTCCTCATGGTGCTGTATTTCGTAAAATTTGAAAAAAGAAGCCATTTTAACCATGGTTAGCCACTGTGTCTTTCCATTCTGATGCACTTCCTTTGGAGTTGCATGGCTATGATTGGCCAGGGACCATTTGGAGTCCAGGTAAGAGGACGTTGGCTGGAGATACATTGGGTCGCATTTCTATGGATTCCTGTGGTTTGGCTGGCATACCCTTGACTAGCTCAGCAATCGCTGGTCTTTGCAGAGCTGGACATGCCTTCTAGGAATCTCTCCACCACACAGTGACCCAGCAGAGCTGTGACAGCAGGGCAGAAATCAGAAGGCATGTGCACCTGTCCTAAGGCAGGTGGCCTTGGATGTACTGGCAAAGAGGACAATAGAACCAAAAGCAAGGTGACAGAAATAAATAATAAAAGGAGAGAGCCATGGAACCAGCAGCAATCTCCAGAAAAGTATAGCAGGAGAACGGAGCCAGAAGTAAATCTATCGAGAATATAGCAGAAGCATGGCAGACAGCTAATGAAGTTTTAGGTCATCTTCCTGGATTCGGTGATATGTGTGATATTTGCCAATTTTTTAAAATTTTGTGGCTTGTTCTGCTTTCTTTTCTGATTCCAAATAAGCATTGACTTTCATACTTAATTCTGAATATTTTTCTGAAACTTACTTTCTTCCCCAAATTGCATATAAATTTGAGGTTCTACAGAACTTGGATCTCCGCCTGCAGGTAATGGTTTCATCCCACTAAAATATGTGAACGTTTGGGTTCCTTTTCTCAGAAAATCATAACCCACTTTCTTTATGACTTGATCATTAGGCAGTGTTTTCTTTCTCCCTGAGACACCGGCCTTCGGTATTTTTCTCCCTCTTAGCACTCAGAGTGGTCTTAGCAGCCACAGAAATCTTGGCTCTCTGCTTGACCACCGTGCTTGGTTTATTGGCATTTTAAGTAGGCAGTGGGGGGAAGGTTACATGTCCTTCTTCCAAAAGATGACGAGATGCCTTTTGGAATCCATTTTCATTTTAATTTATAAAAGTTATTGAAATCACGGTCCCAGATCCAGGAACTATAAAATAAGTGCATAAGTGGCCGTTATGAGTCAGTGCCCAGGCCCTTAAATTCTTTAGCTGGAAAATTGACATTATGCCCGGGGAAACTGCTCCCTTGGGCATCAACTTGGAGGTCGGCTTATTGCAACAGACTGCATAATCTTCTGAACCAGGAGCCGAGCGAAATCCTTCTTAAATCCCCGGGCAGTCAAGTGAACTTCCGCTCCCCTCATTTGGAAAACGTGGGGGGCCAGATCAGAAGCCACAAGCCTGGGTGTACCCCTACTCGGCCCCTGCTGGGTTTGCAGGATGGAGAGGTATGCTGGGCACTTTTGAGCCACCCACCTGGGGGTCCCTGAGGGAAGACAAATGAGAGTCACTAGACAAGCTGATTATTAACGAGGGATAAGCACCAAACTCGCTTAGTCCTGGAACCAGGATAAAGTTAACTCTCAAGCGCTTCGCTCAGACATAGACCCGCATGGACATTTCGAAGCAGCCGTGCACAATTAGGTGCCACGTCTGGAAGCGAAATGGGGAGGGGAGACGGGGCTGTGTTCTTTGGTGGGTGGGTGGGTGGGACCTCATAGACAAAGAACACAAAGGGGAAAGTCAACCCAATTATTTTGATAAATCCTGCTTACGGGTTCGTTGTTTGGTTGGTTTCCCTGCACAGAGAGCCTGGAAGGCTGAAACGGAGGACAGATTGGCTAGAAATATCTGGATGTCCACCTCACGTCCACAGGCAACTTAAATATAAGAGTCAGACCTGGCAGGGGTGGGATAAGTTTTTGAAATCTGCTTATCTGAATTTATCAGAGAATCCTCTGCCTGGCAAAGGGAGATGTGGGTCCTCCCTGTTTGGTTCAGAGGGTTAGGGTTTAGAGGATGAGATGGAGTCTGGGGGGTGAGGGTGGAGCTGTGGGGTAAGGTGAGGTCTGCTAGGATTCAGCTGTAGGGTGAGTGTGCAGCTGTGGTGAGGGTGGAGCTTTGGGGTGAGGGTGGGGTCTGAGGGTGTGTGTGTGAGGGGTCTCTGCAGCAATCTGGCATACAAACACCATGAAATCCCAGTGAAGGCAGAAGGCATAGATCGAAAACTAATCTTTTCCCTACACAATTCTGGGAACTCCCTGGGGTCTGCTCAGCTTTAATTACTCCTTCTGTACCAGGATCCTAAAGAAGATAAAACAAACCCAGTGAATCCAAGCTGAGCAAGCAAAACTGCTGCTAAGCACAAGGGGCTCTCTGGGTGGAGGGGAAAGTTCCAGGTGACCCAAGAAAACGGTGAGCTTACCAGGAGCGAGATAAACTTTCAAGCACCCAGAAGTACCACGGGGTGTTTGGAAGGACCCTCAGGACCCTGGACAGGCGATCTTGAGCCCACTCACCCAAGTCCCCAGCCCCAGTGGGGTCTCAAAGGCAAGGGAGACTTTTCGGACCTTAGGAAGCCGAGACCCTCACTCTCGTTCTTTACACTGGAAAGCAAAGTGTCCTTGGAATGGACGGGGAAATAACGAGGGGGTATGCCTTTCTCCCCAGATATCAGGGCTCTCTTAAAGCCGTGGGTATTAATGACCAATTCCTTCTACATATTAAGATTTTCCAAGGCACATGAAGCAAAGCAAGGCATTTCAACATAGAGTTTCCGGTACGCCAACAATGGAGATAGCCCGGGAGATAAGGATGTCGCCTTCTCGATGATAAGAAAAAAGCTGTTACTGAGCCAATTCTGCCACCACCAGAAAAAATATGTATATGTCTGCATGCGTTTGTACCTTGTGGCTCAGAGTCACTGAGCAGGGCAGGGCAGGTGCAGAATGCAGGGAGCTTTCCTCCATGAGCTCATGCCAGCGTTTCCTGGGTTCCAAATTTAGGCTGGAGCCTCCCACATCAACTTCAGCTTTAACATGCACCCCAGCCCCTCTTACTAAGGGGATTTGGCTCCAAACAATCCCCCCCCCATGCATGAAGCTCACCGTGTCCACTGCAAAGAACAGTTGGTCCATTTGAGGAGAAAGGATGGACGCCCTCGATCCCCATGAGGCCACTTGGCCCCACAGCAACGTAAAATCTCTATGTCTTAGTGCTCTCAAAATAAGCTCAAGGCATCCAAGGTAGCTAATTCCCATCGACGATGTGGGGTTGCTTCATTTGGGTCAACAAAATTAGAGCCTTGAGGGGCAGTGGGATAAGTCCTACTTAGCCAGTGACTTTGTCAGTCTTTGAGTCTTGACACAACCCAACTGTCCAGGACAGGATGCTTTTCACAACCGTTCACAGCCCTGGTCACCGGCTCGTGATGTCTCCCCAGAACTGAGCTCACCTGGACCGGTTCTTCAGAGGGTGCCTTCTGACCCCTCATTGTCCAAATCCTCCAAGCAGGGAGACTCAACTTCCTTGGAGCCTGAAGTTTAATGGGCCATGAGCACAGATGGAACCTCCTAAAAACATAACCCTAAATTCCATAGGGTCACAAATCTTCTCGGTGCCCAGGACACATTGAATCAGAAAACAGAGGGGCACCCACATCCTAAGGTGGCTGGGAACCACCTCATCCCTGCTCTGGTCAACACGTCCCCCAAGATGAGACGTGAGCTGGCATCTGGGCTTCCCCAATCTGCTCTCCCGCAAACACAGGGCGTCACCGGCAGGTGGCAGCAGAAGCCCTGGGAAGAAACAGCTAAGTCTGACACACGGTTTGCCTTAAGATCTGGCTAATTTGGTAAATAAGATGGGCAAAGACAGGCTATCTATCTGTGTCAACGTACTTGAGTTTCTTTTCTTTTCCAGCTCTTAGTACCTCTTGGAGCTAAAAGTACACTCAATATGAAACTCACTAGGTAAAGTCCCCTGAAAAGGCAAGCCCCAAGAGCCAGGGTGTCGGGGACTCACTTTGTTGAACTGCTTCTGTGAAGTGAGGGGCAAAACATTGTCCAAACTTCAGGGACACATGCCAAGGTTGGCTGGTTTGTGTTGACCAATGGGCTCATCTCCCAGGACCTTCAAACGGTCACCCCTTGCCTACGAATCCATGAAAACCGTGATCACTGTTCGCTCCTTGAAGGGGTGGAGGGGTGATCGTTACAAACTGACCAACAAACAGAAGTGAAATTCTTATCCTCTGCATTGCATAGCTATGGGTTGAAGGTATCAGGCCTGGGGGAGAAATATTTCAAAAGATGTGAATAAGTCAAGCCACATGTTATGGCTTGAATGATGTCCCTGCAAAAAGATGTGTTGTGCAACACACACACCCTGGTCCTGGGGGTGTGAAGTCTTTTGTGAATCAGATCTCCAAAGATCCTTTTCCCATGAGGGCACAGTGAATGAGGATGACCTTTATTCACTATGATTTGAGTCCTTATAAGGAGAGGAAATGTAGGCCCAGCAGGAGGAGAAGGAGACAAATGTCCATGAGATGGAGGCAGAGCTGGACTTACAGAGGCCAAGGAGGCATCACCACCATCCTGCAGACGCCACACAAAGCAACCTTCCCAACACCTTGAGGTTGGATCTCCAGCTTCTACAACTGGGACAATGAATTCCTGTTTAACCCAACCAGAGTGGCATTTGTCAGGGCAGCCCTGGAAAACTGAAACACCCCTAACCAGAGAAAACTTTCCAACATGGCGGGTCCAGTGAAGAGAGATCTGGAGAGAAAAGCATCATCCATGTGGAAGCTGTGGGCTCTCTGCCTTCCACCCCTTGAGTAGAAGGCTCCGGGAAGACCAGGGTTGAGCCACACATGAGGGTGGTGATGGTCAAAGGTGAGAAGTGATGGTAAAGGGAACACATGGCCTCTTCCTGTCTGGAATTCTGGACAGAAAGTGGGAGAGAAGGAGCAGGTAGCTACAGGGTCAGGGGCTCGTACCTCTGCCATGTCCAGGAGTCCCACACTCCCATGGGGTATGGCAGGAAGCAGGTGGCACTTGAGAACCCAAGAAATAGGCACAGATTGTCCAAAAAAGAGTGGATCACCTGTTGGGGGACCCCAAGGCCGGGGTTGAGGATACCAGCATCTCAGGAGTCTGGAGTGCCCATAAAATGTCCTAGCCATTTGCCCTGGAGGTATCACACATGCAAGGACAAGGGGATGGGTCCGTGAATGCACTAGGATAGAGGGAAAGGGAAGACAAGGCCTGGATATGGCAGGTCAGCGTCGTGTCCTCAGCTCAGAAGACATGGGCAGGAAGAGAGAGCCAGGAGGGGGATGGGATTTTGGTCTTGGGCTGCAAGTCATGGCTTAAAGTTCCCTTGAGAAAAAATGGACATGTGCAGCAGAAATTCTGTTCCATTCCCAGGAATTCTCACCCACAGGCTGAACGAGGAAGGCTACGTCATGTTTTCCCCCTTCTGTCCTTCCAAACTCTAGGCCACATTATTGTAACTCTCTCTTCGCATGGAAGTTAAAGTGTTTGTATTAATCTTTTCTGAGCCTTTTTGGTTCTTTCTCTAAATGGTGGCAGAGGAAGGGAGAGGTGTAGCCTTGTCTCTCTCTGTCTCTCAACAGATTTACTTGGGTTCACTAACATTAAATTTTAGATAATTGCTTTTCATTACAAAAGAGCAAACCTTCATTAAACCAGATGGGAAATACAGGAACATGTAGAGACGGAAAGTATCACACATCACAAGGCTGGCT
The DNA here is from genome assembly GCF_023851605.1 of Tamandua tetradactyla. NCBI lineage: Eukaryota > Metazoa > Chordata > Mammalia > Pilosa > Myrmecophagidae > Tamandua > Tamandua tetradactyla. Next base: position 173,633,733 of record NC_135353.1, on the reverse strand, counting down.
TTAGAAGTGAGGCAGAAAACGTCACCTCCCTCCCCAAAGAAGCTCGTATCTGGAATGTAAATCTTTTCAGAACAAAAATGAAGTGCTAGCTAGGGCTTGTCCCTGAAGGCTGAAGAAACAGATTCTGTATAATTTAAAAGGCTTTGTGGATGGTGGTACAAAGGTTACTTTTAAGTTGTTCAAAAGATTTCCACCCTGTGCAGCTGGCACCCGTCATAGACACGGTTGAAGATTCCTGTGGACACCCTAAGAGGTCTGGCATGTAGGGATCTCTGCCTGCATCTCCTGCTCCCCGCCCCAGAGAATCAGGGAGGCACCCAGAGAAGTCCCCTCCTCTGGCCAGGAAATCTGCCCAAAATACACAACAGCAGATTCTCTGGCAGCAAAGGGTGGGCAGTATTTCCTCCTTCCGGACTCATTTCAGGGAGCACCATTGGAGTTTTGCTTCACCTCTGGCCCGCCCCTCCCCAAGCTGAAAGTGCAAATGCATTTGCCTCCGTTTCTTCTCCAGCCCCCTGAAAATTGGTTTCCTTTCCTCAGCACCCCCAAGAACAACCTTTTCTTAACTCAGGAGCTGACTGGGTCCAGCCTGCAAGCTGGGCAGCCAGCCATGCTAAACCAGGCAGAAGCAGCTTTCTAATATCACTTAAAAATGCAAGGTTTCGATTCTGTTCCCAAAGTCCCCAAGTTGGTTTTCAGCAGAAAACTTAACAGTCCCTCCTTAGATTCTAAGATTTCCGGTGCTTGGAGGGCTCTGCCAGCTGGGTCTTGGGTGCTGGAATCTGTCCCCAGCCCATTGGAGTAATGAAAGCCTGACTTGGTCACTGATGCTGCCTGGGTGGGATTTCACAGCTAACTCAGCAGGTGCCTCCAAGTAAATGCCATGCCAACATCCCACCCCCAGGTGCCCAAAACGACCAGGTAGCTAAGGGAACAAGTGCGTGGGGAGGAGAGGGTGGCCCACTGCAGTTGCCTGCTTCCCACCTGGCTGCCACCTGAGCTGTTGGAGCCAAGGCTTTCCCACCTTCACCAGGTGGGAAACCCTGGCAGTCCTCATGGGGAAACGCCCCGTGTTTCCATATTAGCAAGGACTTCCCTGGAGCACTCTCACACATTACGGGATACCTGGATGTCCCTGGAGGACAACTCAGCTGGACTTAGAAGGGGCAGGCACAGGGGACCTTCGATGCTTGGAGGTGGGGGCAGGTGAACCCGGCACAGTCCACCTGGCTCTATCCTTGACGTCTCTCCAGTCGGACAGCAAAGCCACACCTGCCCAGGGGCAGCCCCTCCGCTGCCCATCTTCAGGCCAGGAGGTTTCTGATGGAAGAGTCACTCATGGGCTAAGACGTGACAACTCAGAAAGCTTCCCCACATGATCCCAGATGTGGGGGCAAAATACCCACACCGGGACAATTGTGGCTTCATTTTGCAGCACCCCTTCCTTCGCAGCCCACACCCCCCTTATTCTAGAGGCAATGAGCTCCACCTGGCCACTTGCTAGGTGCTAGCTGTAGTTCTGCCTTCCCTCTAGAGCACTGAGCTCCACCTGGCCATATTTGGGGTTCTATAGATTCAACACCAAGTAAGATTGAGCCACTGCTCTCCAGGACCCCTCAGGCTAGTGGGAAAAGGGATGTCTAAACAAACCATGGATTCTCTGCTCCACCAATCCCACAGTCGCTGGAATACGTCCCTCTCCCTCTACCCCAGAAAACCCTTTCCATAAATGACTCTCCCAGACCTGAAAGGACAGGTAGGGGTCCAGCAGAGTGAGGTTGAACAGAGAAAGGGTGCTGGGCAGAGAGTATCAGAAGGGAAGTGACAAGGGCAATGAAATGGTTTGAAGCATCTACTGCAGATTTCAGGAGCTCAGGCCCTGGGATGTAAGGAGAAGGGGGACAGGATGGCTAAATCTTCTGGGGGCTTGGGCCAGCCTGAGTGCATGTGGGTTTGAGGTTTCTGAAGGAATAGGAGGAGTACCTTGCAAGCCATCTGCAATCTCTCCAGGACTGGCCTGCCGGAAGCCACAGGAATCCTGGGGCAGGTGAATAAAAACCAGACTCAAACACTCGAGATTTCTCTCTTTTCTCTGGCTCCAAGTGGAGCATGCAGAGCTGCCATCTATTGACCCCAACTCAAGCAATTTTGACCACCCTTGGACTCTATTTGTTATGAAAATGGTAAAGAGATGAGTTGCCCTCCTGGACACTTATGCTGTGCAAATAATAAAGAGATCACTTGCTGAAAGTTTCTGTGAGCCTGCATTTCCTGGGAACAAGCTCCTCTAGACTCTTTGAAACTCAAGTATCAATAGAAGAATGACCGGGTTGTTTATTGTCTGCCTTTGGAAACAATGTGAAACAATATATTCTCCTTTGCAACTTTGATAAAACTGAAAGGTGACCTAGAAATCCATCAATGCACATGAGTGGTAAGAGATCCAACCCTGCCTGCAGAGAGCAGCTTACTGACAGAGGCCCCTTTGACATGCTTTGAGAGCAGCCATCTACGGGGAGGTCCAGGGACACCCTCTCTTGAAGTATTGGGGCCAACTGGATGGTCAGGAAGTTGAGAAATTTCAACTGAGAGTATTTAGAAACATATCTCAAAGAGTGTGCTTCTATTTCTGGGAAAAGAGACGTTAAAGTTTGCTGGGCTCACACCCTCCCCCAAAATCTTGCTTATGTCCTCCTTTCCAGGAGCTGCCACCTCCCCCCACCCCCATCTCTTACTGGAAAAAGAACCTGGCTCACCCTTTCCTTTCTCCTCTGGTGGGAAGGGTAGTCTGATGATGATGGAGGAACGTTGAATTCCAGGGAAGGAAGTTGGCATGGGGGGAAACACCCATACATTGTAGGGCATCGAGTAGCCTCCCAGGGCTCCACCACTGGATGCCAGGAGCACCTACCTCCCTGCAGTGATGATGACCACAGATGTCTGTAGATAGCATTGGGAGCCCCTGGGGGTGCACGGCCATCCATGTTCAAGAACTACTGGCCCAGCAAAAATTCTTAAATTTGACTAAGAAAAGCTTTGGCTTAGACCAGGGTTTCCCACCACAGCACCGCTGGCATTGGCATGATGGTTCTCCAGTGGCAAGGGGGCAGGGGGGTGGGAGGGAACATCCTGGACACTGTGGGGTGTTCAGCAGCCTCCCTGGGCTCAACCCACTTGACACCAGGAGTGCCCCTCCCCAGTGTGACATCCAAAAATGTCTCCAGGCATTGCTAAGTGTTTGTCCCCTGGGGTGGAGTATTGCCCTCCGTGGAACAATTTGTCTAGGGCATATCCACAAATCAGGCTAATTGGAACATTTCAGGGAGGCAGTTGCTAGGTACAGGTTTCGTTGGAAATAACACAATGTACATTTCAATCCCACCGGAAGGTGGTTTAGAATACAAAATGATAAAGGAAAATCCTTTCTTACTAGCCCAGCTCTTACAGACAGAATCTCCATCTCTTTGTGCAATTAAATAGGGTTCGGATGCAGAAATGGAAATCTCTGTGAGCCAAGGTCTGCAGAGACCAAGGCTGGACCTGACAACTAGTCTCAAACCATGAGTGTCTGTTATTTGGAAGGCACGAGCACAATGCCTTTGCCAGCCTTTCATGAGCCCTTCTTCACTCGATCCACCTGGGGAGAATCAGAGGGAATTGGAGGTATATGGAAGCTCATATCAGTTCCTGGCACATGCAGAGTCAGCACCAGTTGCTGAGCTTTTAATGGCAGTGGAAAGTTAGGCTGAGTTGGCTTTGAGCCCAGATGCGGCTTCATATGCAGAAATTGGCACCACTTCCCTATTTATTAATTACTGTGAAGACAATGGCCTCTGTGGGGGAGAGATGAGCTATTTCTGTAGAGTCTACCACAAAATGGGCATCTATTTCACTAATATTTTACAAATTTTATGAACATTATTATTTTAATAATGATATTTCATAATGTTATTATTAATATTGAATTAACATGATGGTTATCAGGGGTGGAACCACATGAAGTATTAAGTTCTGCACCAAAAATGTATGAGACAGTTGTTTTTAAAAATTAATTCAAGTCATACTAAATCATATTTATGATTGTCAATCCTTATGGCAACCAGCATTTACTAAATGTTCCTGTGGGTTTTCTTTAATATCTTTTTATTTTGTTTATTTCTGATCTCCATCAGGATTTCCTTGAAAATTACTCTGTATTTTGGTTTCCTTTCAACATGGGACAGAGAGACTTCAAACTTCCCTCATCAGGGACATATAAAAGAAGATAAGATTTAATTGTTTTCTACTTAAAATTTACATTTTTCAACCAAGAGGTGAGAAAAGTAATGCAACATCTACACACTAATCCCTGCTCCATTTCCACAAATCTTGATTTGTTCAAATCCACTCATTCTTTCAGCAGTGACTCAGTATTTGTTTTGTGGCTCCAGGTTCTAGGGGGGTTTGGAAATGGAAAGGAAACTCCCTGCCCTGGGCTGCAGAGTCAGATAATCAACAGTCAAACTAAATTTCTAAAGTACATTGCATAGAAAATGAAGGTTATAAGTGCTACAGGGAAGATGAGTGGGGGAAGGGCTGGCAGGCAGTGGCAGGGTGGAAATTTAACCAAGTCCATTCAAAAGAGACACCTGATCTTGTCTATGAGCATTCCTACAAGAGTTTTCCACAAGAAGCCAAAAGGTGGATCAGCTCAGGTATCCATCCACTCATGCACAGGTGAATTCTATGCAATGGAATATTATTCAGTTGTAAAAAGGAATGAATTTCTGACACATGCTATAACATGGACCAACCTTGAAACATTAGAAATGCAAGAAGCCAGATGCAAAAAGACAAATGTCGTACGATCCCATTGATATAAAATGTACAGAATATAAAGCTGCTTAAAAAGGGAAGGAAAGATAGGGAGACAAGAGAAATGGGATGGAGGAGTATTGTGCAATACTTAAAGGAAAGTTTCTGCATAGAGAGCGGGAAAAACAGAGATGCAGGATGTGCCTGGGAATTGGTGTTCACACCACGTGCATTGTCTGTATGAACTTGCACAGTTGTGAGTTCAGGTTTTGGTGTGTGTATGGGTTTTGATTTGAGGCTGCAGAAAGGAGAGTTCACTGAAGGGTTTGGGCAGGTGGGAGAGAAGTTTTGAGGGGTGAGGGGCATGGCATCTAGCACCCAGGTGGAAAGGTGGACTGTTTCTGAAGCTCATGGATGTCACCTCCATGGACAGGGGAGGGTGGACATGGCTGAAGATGCTACAGGTGGAGGTCCTGGGTGGGTGCTGTCTTCTGCAGCTTCTCTTCCTACTGAAGAAGGAGGCAGGGCCATTCCCAAGAGTGACCCAGGGCTAAGTCAAAGGAAGAGGGAGGTGGGAGGCAGGGGCTGTGACTATGCTGGACCTGGAGGCTTAGCGAGGATCAGGAAGCCCTGAGCAGCCACCCAAGGGGGTCCCACACCTGGGCAGGTCCCAGCACCCACCTGAGGGGTCCCACACCTGGGCAGATCCTAGCTCTCACCTGAGGGGGTACTACACTTGGGAAGATCCCAACCCCCACGTGAGGGGATCCACACCTGGGCAGGTTCCAGCACCCACCTCAGGGGGTCCCACACCTGGGCAGCTCCCAGCCCCGACCTGAGGGGTTCCACACCTGGGCAGCTCCCAGTACCCACCTCTGGGGGTTCTACACCTGGGAAGATCCCAGAACCCATCTCAGGGGGTCCCATACCTGGGCAGGTTCCAGCACCCACCTCAGGGGACCCCACACTTAGTCAGGTCCCAGCACCTACCTGAGGGGTCCCTCACCTGGGCAGCTTCCAGCTTTCACCTGAAGGGGTCCCATAAAGTACATAAAATGTGCTGATTTAACCATTTTAAGGTGTACAATTCAGTGATATTTAGTACATTCATGATATTGTGTAATCGTTACCACCAGCTATTTCAGATCATTTTCATCTCCCCAAAAGCAGAACCTGTACCCATTCCAGATTGGAAAGGAAGAAGTAAAACTCTATTTTCAAATGACTTAGCCTTGTATGTAAAAAATCCTAAGAAATAAAAAATAATAATAATCCCATTACAGTAAATGGATGCATTCAACAAGACTGCAGACTCAAAATCAACATACAAAATCAATTACATTTTGATACACTAGTGATGAAGAACCCAAAATTTCCTCTTTACAACATCACCCAAAAGAATAAAATATTTAAAGTGAATTTGGTTGGTGCGAAGGTAGCTCAGTGGCATAACACTCGCCTGCCATGCAGAAGACCGGGGTTTGATTCCCAGTGCCTGCCCATGCGAAAAAAGAGAAAAAAATTAAAGTGAATAGAACGAAATAAGTGAAAGGCTTGTACAGTGAAAACTGCAGATCGTCGTTGAAAGAAAATAAAGACAAATCATCATGGAAAGAGATTAAATAAATAAAAGACATTCTGTGAACATAGAATGGAAGACAAAACCATTCATATGGTAATACTCCCCAAATTGACTGACAGATGCATTGCAATCCCTGTCTAAATCTGACTGCCTCTCTTGAAGAAATTGACAAGCTGGTTCTTAAAATTCATGTGGAAACCCAAGGGACCAAGAAAAAAAGAAACAAAATAATCTTGAAAGAGACCAACACAGTTGGTTGACTCTCACTTCCCAAATTTGAAACTTACTACAAAGTTGCCATAGTCAAGACAATGCATATTGGTAAGAGAAAAGACATAAAAATCAATGGAACAAAATTGGACATGCAGAAATAAACCTTTAACATTTATCGCCAGTTGATTTTCGACAAAGGTGTCAGCACAATACAATAGGTAAAGAATAGTTTCTTCAACAAATCATGTTGGGACAACTGGATACCCACATTCCCAATAGTAAAGTTGGACCCCTATTTATATCTTATATACAAATTAATTCTGAATTGATCAGAGACCCAAATACCACAGCTAAAGCTGCAAAGCTTTTAGAAGAAATCTTAGAAATAAATCTTTAAGACTTCAGATTAAGCAACAATTTGGAAGGCGATGATGAACCAGTGCTAAGGGACTTATAACCAGACCCCATAAAAAACACAACTCATCAACAAAATGATGAAAAACTTAGTTTTAAAATGGCTATAGGACCTGACTAGTCAGTTCTCCAAAGAAGGTCTATAACGCACGGCCGATAAACACGAGAAGATGTTCAATCTCATTGGAAACGCAAATCAAAACCACAATGAACTACCACTTCATACCCCCTAGAACAGCTAGAATTGAAGCGTCAGAAAGCGACAATTTTGAGGACGTGGAGACATCAGAACTCTTATATATTGTCACTTGGAATGTAAAAAAGATGCAGCCACTGTGGAAAAATGCTTTGGCGGGAAAAGACAAAAAGTATATGATTCCATGCATATGAAATAGCCAGAATGGGCAAATCCACAGAAGCAGTAGGTTTGTAGCTAAAGGTGGAAGCGGAGGGGTGGGGACTAACTGCTGATAGATCCAGGGATTCTTTCCGGGGCTGATGAAATTCTCTAAAAGCAAATTGTGGCGACAGCTGCCCAACTCCATAAATGTCCTCAAAATCGTGGGGTCGTGTACTTTAATGGGGTGAATTTTGTGGAATGTGTCCTTTAGCTCGATAAAGCTGGAGATGTGATAAATCCATATCATCCGCTTGCCCCTTTCAAGTTTGTACATAAACTAGATCAAAATGTTATACCCCCTTTTGCAACCCTTTTCACTCAATATTTTCTTATGTTTGGTTGTTAAATTGACCACACGGATGTGTTCATTCATTTTAACAGCGTCTCAGTGTTCCGTTGTCTGTTTATGCTAGGGTTGCTTCAAAACTTTCTCCTGAATTCTTGTTATTGTAAATTGCTGTGAGTTCTTGAACACTCTCCGGGTACTCATGTGTGCGTCATGAGAATAAATGTCAACAATTTGTTCTTCAAAGGAAGTCTGACAATTCACCCTCCCAGCAGCAGGAGAGTCTTCTCTCTGCCCCTATTATTATCAGAGCTTTCAATTAGCATCCGTCTGTCTATGTGTGATTAAAGGAATCTTGTTGTTATTTGAATTTCTTTTTCTCCACTGCAGTTTGAACCTTTCTGTGTTTATTGACCATTTGGGGTTCCTCTTTGAAAGTCTGCCTGTTTGCAGCTTTGTTTCTTTTGAGTTCTTTGTCTTCCTTGTATTAATTTACATTATTTTTAAAGTTGTGACCCCCACACGAGGCTCTGCAGATTTATCTCTGAAGGACAGAGAGAGATTCTCCTCCTGACTAGAGAGAGAAGGGATTCCACGGTTCCAGAAGCAAGCAGAGGGAAGAACCTGGCAGGAGGAGGTCAGCACGGCCAAGGGAAGTGGCCGATGACCTCTTGGACAGACTCAACGAACACAGCAGCTCTGATGGCCTGTGAGACCATCCGAGACCCCAGGCACGTCCAGGGGAGGTAGCTGAGCCCAAGTTCCTAGAAGTCTTTGCACTAACACTTCACATCCGTTAGGATCTCTACAATCAGAGTTTGACAATAACAGACGTTAAACATAGTGTTACCCTATGACCCAGAAATTCCACTCTACCTGAGATCAATTAAAATAGGCAACAATGCAAATGCACACCTACGAATATTCAAAGCAGCATGATTCACAATAGCCAAGAAAAGGAAGCATCTGAAATGTCCATCAACAGATGAACAGATAAATAAGATCAGTGGAATATTATTCAACCATTAAAAAGGAACCTGTTACAATGTGGATGAACCTTGAAAACACGATACTAAGTAAAAGAAGCCAGACACAAAAGGACAGACATTCCAGGATTCCACTTTTATAGGACATATCCAGAGCACTTCAATCCATGGAGACACAAGGCAGACTGGCGATTACCAGAGACTGGGACTGGGGAACTGGGGAAAGAAACCTAATGAAGAGTAAATAGGTTATTTCTGGACTGATGAAAATGTCCTAAAATGCACTGTGCTTTTGTATCTAGTCCTGTTGCACAGTCTGTATCCCTTCAGCTCCACTCAAAAATGGACAGCACAATAATACCTAAGTGTAATGTAACTATGTTGGAACACTGAATGAAGCTGCACCTGAAATATAGTTTTTTGCTTGTTTGTTTGTGTGTTTGTATCTTTTGTTTTTGTTTTTTTCTTTTTCCTTTTTTATATATATATTTTTTAGTAGTATTATTATTTTAATTCTCTTCTTTATATTAACATTCTATATCTTTTTCTGCTGTTTTGCTAGTTCTTTTCCTAAATCGATGCAAATGTACTAAGAAATGATGATCATACATCTATGTGATGACACTAAGAATTACTGAGTGCATGTGTAGAATGGAATGATTTCTAAATGTTGTGTTAATTTCTTTTCTTTTTTTTGATTAATAAAAAAAAAATTTAAAAAAAAATGCACTGTGCTGATGGCTGCCCTCTGGAAAACAGTGAGTAGTAAACGCTCAATAGGTGAGTTGTAAAGAATATCATCAATATTTCAATAAGGTTGTTTAAAAGTTTAAAAGCGGAAGTCCTGTTAGCTCAGACATATGTGAGGCAGGAAGCCCTGGGAATGTCCCACTTCCCTTCTGTCTAAGCCTGAAGAGTTGGTGATTCTCAACTTGTGTGTCCACCTGCACACACTGAATTGGTGAGTCTAGAGGTCGAGCAGCTTCCGCTTTTCACAGCACTGAGGCTGGACGCTCACTGCTCGATGGGACACAACCCCGTGTCCACACACACACAGAGACCTTTGTGGGATGAGTGAACCTAAATCCAGAAATGGAGGAAGCCCGCAATACTCACATGTCCCAAGCCAGCTTGAGGGTGCAGATGTTATTTTCAAGAAATGGTATACTTTTCTCCTTCGTTCTCCTTGGCTGCGCTGGGCTTTGAGTGAGAGATGAAGGGTATCTGACCCCAGGAAGCCAGGAAGCCAAGACACCCATGCAAGAATCCGAGTAACAGTGAAGATGCCCAGCACAGCATGGCAGCAATTGCCCAAATACCCTGGGGCAGGCACGGGTCAAGACAGGGAGATAGTCTGTGAACAGGAGGGAAACTTGAATACACCAAAAAGGCACTTTGTCTGTATGCCCATCATCTTAGTGGGGCCTCTCCAAAAAGGTAGACATAGGTACAGAGAGAAATATAAATATAGATATAGGAAAATAAAGGTAGAGACACAGAAATGGACACAGTTAGAGATACAGGAGTGACCTATACAGCTTTGGTTTGCTAAGGCTGCTGGAATGCAATATTCCAGAAATGGCTTGGCTTTTAAAAAGGGGGTTTATTTAGGTACAAATTTACATTTCTTCAGAGGAAAAGCTTTCATCTGAGTTTCTCTGTCACCTGGGAAGGCATATACACCTGCCCGGCTTCTCTTCCGGCTTCTGAGTCCCTTCAGCTTTCCCCAGGGTTGGTTCCTTGCTGCATCTCCCAAATTCTAGATTGGAGCTGGCTCTGAGCTCTGAGCTATGTTTTGTGCAGAGCTCCTTGGAGCTGTGCTGAGCTTTTTCTCTTCTGACTTCTCCTTTTAAGCCTCACTCGTTGCGGAAGCCACTCCCCTTAGCCAACCGCAGATATCTTTAGCCACAGATGGATTTCGCAGGCTGATGTGTTTTAAGCCCACAGCAAGACAACAACTGAGCCCCATGACCTGGCCAAGTGGACATCTGAACTTAACTATATAGAACTAGATGGAGATAGAGACATTTCCATAGACATAGAGAGTAACTAGGAGAAGGTGTAAGTATGGTTGTCGATGATATAATTATAGGTAGGTTGTAGGTATAGATTCGCTATAGATATAAATATATACATGGACATAAAATAGATGCAGGTATATAAATATAGCTATAGATACAGATAGAGGTATAAATGGACAAGATATGAATAGAGAAACACAAGCACCCCAATTACTGCTCTTTCTAAACTGCCAGGTGTGCATCCCACCCCAATCTTGGAAAAGTTGTTGACCAACGAGAACCACTCTATCCTCCAAGACTCACCTACAGTCCCAGGTCTGCTGGATAAAAGTTCCACACCCATCTAAGTCTTTCTTTAGTTCACTGGACCAGAGGTCCCAGCTACCTGCACCCCTCCTGACGCATGGACTCCCACCTGCCCAGCGTTGAGTTCTCAGAGCATCAGCAAAGGTCCATCATGAGACAAAGAGCACACATCCCCCTCAAGCCTGCCCTTCACCCATCTTTGCTCACAAAACACCAAAACCTCCTGAGATGCCCATCCACACCTTGTTTCTTGGCTTCTCCCCTTCACCAGTATGTGGACATTTCCCAAGGAAACAGCAACTGGGGGATTTCGCAATGTCTTCTCCAAGTGCCCCGGGCAGATGCCAGCCCAGGCAACTCACCAGCTGTGATCAGTAGCCCCACATCAGTGGGCCACCTCCAGGAACTGGCCCCATCCGTCTGCAGCCGTTTCCACTTTTGTAGATGCCCTCCTAGTCTGCTGGGCACCACTCCCAGGTTCTTTCAGCTCAGAACCGTTGATTCTGCACAGGCAACTGCCATAATCGTGGACCGTGATGGGAGGGGAACTGGAGATACTTAGACACTTCCCCATGTCCCTTGCCTATATATGGCTCTGGGACTGTAGCTTAAAAAGCGATTCAACCAAGGGGATGAAATAGGTTGGGTTAAGATGCAGATGCAGTGGTGATGAGCTTAAAATCCCCTTGTATCCCGTGACTGGTTCCAGACACTGGAAGTGATTTCTAGGGTTTCCTAGGTGCTGCCAGAAGATGCAGCATTATGGGGGAAGGGGTGCACAGGCTTGAAACCCCAAGTTACCCCAGCAGCCCACACCGTGCACCTCCACCCCCGTGAGGTCAGTTCCTGGCCTGGATCCTGGATCCATTTGGCCATCATGCTGGACTCGCCAGATGCCATATAATGTTCACAAAAAAGGCGTTCCGATTATTCAACCAACCTCATGGACTGATGTTTGTTCCAAATAGACACTCTGTGACAATTTTGGTGAATCGTTTGAAGCCATTTGGCAGCACATCCTATGCCCCTTTTTAAGAGTCCAACGCTGCTAAATTTCACCTGGATGCATAAAAGGATCCTTCCTTGTGGCTGATGCCCACGTGCAATGGTCACGTTTCAGAAAGGTGGCCTGTGTGTGACTGCGGTTGGCAGAACAGAAGTGAAGACGAAGAGGCTGGCACGCTCATCCCCGGAATCTGAGAATTTGCTACTTACCTGGCAAAAAGATGTGGGGAAGTTAAGGAATCCTGAGATGGGAGGTTATCTCAGGTGACTGGTGAGGCCAATGGAGTCCTAGGAGCCCTTGGAAGGGGAGACCTTTGTCCCTGTGACACAGAGAGATGTAGAAGATGAAGCCACAGATTGCAGGTGTGAGCGGGGCTGGATCTGCCGTCGGTGGAGGGATCTCCATGGAAATCACGGGAAGGAATGTCGTCACCTCCGGGACCAAAGGGTGGCCTGAGGGCGAGCAGCAAGGGGACCTCAGTCCCAGGACTTCAGAGAACTGAACTCTGCCAACAGCCTTGACGAGGGGGTCCTCTCCAGAGCCCCCAGAAAGGAGCGAGACCTTCATTTCCACCACGTGAGGACCCACGGTGGAGTCTGAGCTCTGACCTACAGCCACTGGGACATCACGGATGGGTCGGTCTAAAGTCATTGGTTTTGGGGGGGATGGGGGTTATAGCAGCGAGAATGAGCTCACACACTCATGCAGCTAGGATTTTGGGGACCCTAAATGCGACCACTGCTTTCATGGTGACCGCCCCCCCAGCACAATTCCTCTACCTTTCCAACCAGAAGGGACCTCCCGTGCAGAAGCCTTTCTCTTCCATCACTTCAGAGCCAACCTTTTGGATATTTCCATTTTCTTTCTCCCCCTCCGTTCCCTTGGGGGCAGGGGCCAGCGTAGTGCAATGTCCTGGGGTCGTGCAATCCTTGGGGACCCCTCCCTCATTTCCTCGAAAGTTTCCTCTCGCCGGTATAGTCCGCTACCTCAAAGTTGTTCTCTCCCAGTTCTGGAGACAGATGCCCAAGATGGGTTTCAGTGGTCAGTAAGTAAAGAGAGAGAGAGAAAAAGAGAGGGGGAGAGAGACCACTCCTCTCTGCCTTTCTTTTATAAAAACACCATAAAGTTGGGGAAACACTATCCAACATACTACGTGCGGTTTGACTCATCTCCAGCGAGTGGTCCCAATAATGACTTATAAATCTCTTAGTGAAAGTCTAATGCCCAGCCCCACTGTGCTTGTTTGTACAATAAGAATGTAGGAAAACAATGCAGATAAAAATACCTCAAGTTTAGCTATTCTGTCCTGGTGCCTTGGCCAGTCTCCGAGGGCACGCCTTTATTCTTGAAGACCCTGGATGCTTTGATTGATTGATTGACTGATTGATTGACTGAGGGGTTGTTGAGTGGTGTTGGTACGCCTGGGTGGTTTTCCATTGTTAAGCAGGTCAGCCTGAGCTTTTGTAGCTGAGGAAGAGAGCAGCTCCTGACTATAAGATCCACATAAGAGAAAGAATTTGGGGTGACAGCGATGGATCTCCCACTAGCTACAGCACAGGCTGCTACATCCATTCTCGAGGACATCAGCCATTAAGACCGGAGTTTGTAGAAAAGACAGAGATAATTTATTGCAATGATATTAATAAAACACACTTCTCTCCGACCACCCATGACCTGTCCAAATAGCTTAGGATGCAGGATGTTTTTACAATGGATGATATCTACCGAATATATATAATATATATAATGTGTAACCAGACGTAGCTTATTTGTATCAAGCCAGGAAAATCAAAATCTGGCTTTACAAGTTAGGAGGGTGACCTATTTTACAGAGGAAACTTTGTTTCCACTGTCTTTCCACTTAACATAGAGACAATAACTTTGTTACAAGTTGATACAAATTGATACAAATATTTTGTAGACTCCTGTCTTCAATGACCGGTCACATTGCCTTCCTCAGTAGCCACACACCCATCCTGGGATCATCTCGGTCACCTGGTTCATCTCACTTCTCGCTCATGCCGGCCTCGCCTGAGGACCATTGGCTGGAGGTCAGGAGTTTGGACGATGCCCTGTCCCACTGTCCCTGACCTTCTGGAGCTGACCACGCCACATGACATTTCTCCCCAGCCCCTACTCGTCCGCCACAGGGAGAAGGAACAGAAAGTGGGCAGGAGATGAAACCACAGCTGCATCAGCAGAGGAACTTTCAACGGTGAATTGGGAAGTCCCTGCCCAGCCCACAGCCCTCTTTCTGAAAGGGGCATCTGGGATTCACGGGCAGTGCCAGGGACACAGGCTCATGGAGAATCCATTCTGCTCTGCCATCCCTCCTTTGAGGCCACTTTTTTAAACGCATGTTTCTTTCTTGTGAGATATAACGTGTACGCAAAAAGCGAGAAATGATTTTAAAAGGAGCAATCATTTTCAGAGCACATTTTAACAAGTAGTTAGAGAGCAGATGGCAGAGTTTGGCATGGGTTACACTACTCTACCATTTGAGGTTTTATGGTCTCGCTGCTCCAAAACAACTGAAGACAAAAGAAACATCCATTCAGTGATTCAGCAGTTATATTCGTCTGATAAATCCTATCTTCTCTATTACCACCCTATAAGGCTCTTTGAGGCGTGCTCATTCTAACTTTTTCATGTTGAAAAGAGATCAGAATGAAAATAGTCGGGTCGGGACTAAGGTAAATCAGAACACAGTCGTAAGGACGACATTCTCCTTTAGAACTTCACCTGCTCCGTGAAACCAAAGGAAGAGCGGTTTATTTTGTCCAAAACCTAAATTTTCTGTAGCACATAATCTAACTCAACCTGTCTGGACACATCATTAAAACAATCCAAACACAGGGAGCCCAGATAAGAATGAGGGCTTGTAATTCTGTACATCTTAATGTGATACCCAGATACATCCCCGATTACATCAAGCACATAATTAGAAAGTATTGGCAAAGTCCCTTGAGGGATGGGAGGAAAATAGGAAACTATTAAACTTTCCCACCTGGGAAATCCCTCACACCGTGCCAAGCATTAGGGGCACCTAAATCAATAGGCCATGCCCTCAGTCATGAGGCTTACTCTTGCAAAGCTTATGTAGGTAGCAGAGAAATTTAGCCTACTTATACGTTTGCTTAAGAGTTACTTCTGGAGGATCTCTGTTGTTGCTCGGATGTGGTCTCAGTCTCTCTAAGCCCAATTCTG
This sequence comes from Tamandua tetradactyla, assembly GCF_023851605.1. Taxonomy (NCBI): domain Eukaryota; kingdom Metazoa; phylum Chordata; class Mammalia; order Pilosa; family Myrmecophagidae; genus Tamandua; species Tamandua tetradactyla. The sequence continues at coordinate 173,618,518 of NC_135353.1, read as the reverse complement.
CAAGTGAAATCATTGCCCTCCCCCTTCGTGGGACATGACATCCAGGGGCGAAAGTGTCCCGGTAATGTGGGACATGACTCCCAGGGATGAATCCAGACCTGGCACTGTGGGATCAACGATGCCATTCTGACCAAAAAGGGAAAAGAAGTGTAATTAATAAACTATCACTTAGTGTCTCAGAGACTTCAAATAGAGTTAAGAGGCTACTCTTATGTAAGTTTCAGCTAAATATTGCTATTTTTCACGGTTTGCCAAACTCCAACCAAAACCATTCCTGCCCAACCTGAAAGACACCTAGGGCTTTATCTGAGATTCTACAAAGGTTCCGTGCCCTAAGATGACTTTCCAGAAACCTACAACCTCCAGATGTGTTCCTAGGCCAAACCAGATAAGTCCTGAAACCCAGGGGGCCCAGCCTCTCCAGAACATCGGCTAGTTCCGTCCCCCATCCCATATTATCAACAGTCCCTTCTAAGATGAAAGTGTTAGAATGGCCGTAACCCAAACGCCCCTAAAGAGTGGATGAAAGATCAAAGGAGAAGGAGGCGTTACAACAGAGACGTCTGGATTTCACAGATGCCCATGAGTGCTGAATCATTATATAGGTATTTCTTTTAGTCTCCAGTGTCTTGGAGCAGCCAGAAGGTAAAACCTAAGATTGTGGAACTGTGACTCATACCAAACTCTGAAGTCTGTTCTATAACAAATTGTTGTGGTAGGCTTTGAAACTTATTGCTTTTTTGTATAGATGTTATTTTTCACAACAACAAAAAAAGCAATTAAAATAAATATATAAAGTCCTTACAGCGTCATCCAGGGGTGAAGAAAAGACAAAGAAGAGGGGTGTCAACGACACAGGATAAGAGAAAAGGATGGAGCTCGCTGATGTTTTGGAGAGGCTGAGCCCTCTGTCATTCAGGATTTATCCTACCTCGCCTAGGAACACATCTGGAGGTTGTGGGTTTTTGGAAAGGAAACTTAGTGCATGAAACTTTTAGAGAATCTCAGACAGTCTTGGGTGATTTCAGGATTACCAGGAATGGTTTTGGTTGGTGGGCTGGTGTCAAAGGGAGATGTGCCCTAGAAAATCCATATTTTAATCCCGACCCATTTCGTGGAGGCAGCTGTTTCTTTGAATCCCTATCCAGCTTTGTAGGTTGGAACCTTGATTAGATTATCTCCATGGAGATGTGACTCAGCCAACTGTGGGTATTAACCTTGGATTAGAGGCAGATGTGACTCCATCCATTCCAGGTGAGCCTTGGTTAGTTTACTGGCATCCTTTAAAAGAGGAAACATTTTGGAAAAAGCTTCAGAATACAAAATACAGCCTGAGAACCACAAGAGCCCACACAGCCAGAGACCTTTGGAGATGAAGAAGGAAAACTTCCCTGGAGGAGCTTCATGAAACAAGAAGCCTGGAGAGAAAGCTAGCAAATGTCACCACGTTCGCCGTGTACCTTTCCATTTAGAGAGAAACCCTGAATGTCATCGGCCTTTCTTGAATGAAGGTAACCTCTTGTTGGTGATTTAATTTGGACATTTTTATAGACTTGCTTTATTTGGGACATTTTCACAGCCTTAGGACAGTGAACTTGCAACTTAATAAACTCTCTCTTTTAAAAGCCTTTCTGTTTCTGTTATATTCCATTCCAGCAGCCAGCAAACTACAACAGTTGGGGATTGGCAACCCATAGCAATTAGCAATACCTAGCTGCAACTTGCATGAGAATAACTTCCAGAATAGCCCCTTGGCTCTATTGGAAATCTCTCAGCCACTGATATCTTATTTTGTTACATTTTCCCCCTTTTGGTCAGCGTGGCAGTTAGACTCAGTTGTCAACTTGGCCAGGTGAAGGCACCTAGTTCTGTTTCTGTGGACATTAGCCAATGGTATGTGAACCTCATCTGTTGCTGATTCCATCTGCAGTCAGCTAGGAGGTGTGCCTGCTGCAATGAATGAGGTTTGACTTAATTGGCTGGTGCTTAAATGAGAGACTCAAGGTAGCACAGCCCAAGCAGCTCAGCATACCTCATCTCAGCACTCGCAGTTGAGCCCAGGCCTTTGGAGATGCAGAAAGGAATCACCCCGGGGAAAGTTGTTGGAACCCAGAGACCTGGAGAGAAGGCCAGCAGAGACCATCCTGTGCCTTCCCACGTAAAAAAGAACCTCAGTGGAAAGTTAGCTGCCTTTCCTCTGAAGAACTAACAAAATAAATCCCCTTTTATTAAAAGCCAATCCGTCTCTGGTGTATTGCATCCCAGCAGCTAGCAAACGAGAACAGTCAGGAAGGAGTTTTTGAGCTCATGGTGCCAGGGCCAGACTCACACCATGGAGTCATGATGGGGACCCACTTTTTAAATCAAGCAAAGGTATTGCCCTCCCCAAGTCTGCAGCCAGGACACACACCTGTGGGAGCAGCTGCCTACAGGTGATGGGGTTTGCCATAAAGCCGAGACCTTGAAGTAAATGACCACCTGCCATGCCCTGGGATGGGCAGTACGGGGTCAGGTATCAAAGGGCCTTGTTTCCAGACGGCAGTGGAGACATGCAGTGGGCAGTGCCTTTGTCCCCTGGGGAGGGCAAAGGCCCCAGTTATTAAATCAAATGCAAGGTGAGGCAGGGGTGGGGTTTTGTACCTGTTGACTAATACCTGCAGCCAGCTGATGCTGAGTAAAGGAGCTCAACCTCCCAAAGTGGGTGCTTCTCGTCCAATCAGACGGATGAGCAGAGAAGGAACTGAGGTTTCCAGGAGAAGGAGATGTTCTGCGTCAAAACTGCAAAGTCGGTCGGGCCACGGTGGCTCAGCAGGTAAGAGTGCTTGCCTGCCATGCCCGAGGACCTGGGTTCGATTCCCGGTGACTGCCCATGTTAAAAAAAAAAAAACTGCAAAGCCACATTGTGCCCAGAGTCTCCAGCCTGCCTTGTGGATTTTGTACTTGCCAGTCCCACAATTGTCTAAGATAATCTTTAAAATAGATATCTTAGGCGGTGCAATGGTGGCTCAGTGGCAGAGTTCTCGCCTGCCGAGCCAGAGACCTGGGTTCGATTCCCGGAGGCTGCCCACGTCAAAAGAAAAAAGATATCTCTCTCTCTAATGCATCCCCTCCTCTCCCATCCAACCTCCCCCCTCTCTATCCCACCCACCCAAATATACATATTCTGCTTCTCTGGAGACTCCTGACAGGGCAGGTAAAATGATACGCCACAGCATCCAAGGGGATATTCACTCTGGAAGAAACTAGGAAGTACAGGGACTTGATCATGAGCTGGCAACCTGTTTACAGAGAATACAGATTAAAATGTGAGTGAAACATATATTCCAGCCAAGAGGAATCACAAGGACAGGCTCTACCTTTCTTCCTAAAACGACCAAGAAGAAACAGGAGAAATGTATAAAATAACGGTTTTGAGACAAGGGATACAAGGCGGTGGCTACTGAGAGGTGGGTTGCTGTGGGGGGGGCGGGGGAAAGCAGCAGGTAAACCACAGTTCACAGCCTGGAGAGAGTTGGGAGCTCACAGTGTGGGGAGGGGACCCAGCTGGGGGCCGGGGAACCCGGTGAGCTAAGGGATGGAGCAGAGAGTCCAGGAGGCCAAGTGGGGGAAAGTCCAGAGGACAGAGTAGGAGAGAGAGGGAAGGTGGACAAAAGAACCCGGAGATCTGGGGAGGGAGCCCCTGCAGTGAGGGGGGTGCTCGGAGACAGATGCCAAAGGGGAGGGTGAGAAGGGGAGGGGGGATCCTAAGGGATGGTGGGTGCTAAGGAGAACGGAAGGTGTGAGATACAACCCTGGGGGGTTGATGGAAAACTCTTCTGCTGGGGTGATGCGTTTCCGTAGTAATGCGGCTGCAGGGCGCTCTCCAGGCACAGCCTCGGCGGGGCGGGGAGGTGGGCAAGCCCCACGCGGGGATGCGAGGAGTGTGAGCTGTGCGCAGGTGGAAAGGTCGGGCGGGCCCTGGGGGGCTGGTGTCCAGGGTCCCTGGCAGCTCCAGGCTCCTTCCAGCACCAGGCAGCTCCGCGCGCTGCCTCCGTGGGTCGCGGACACGCAAGGAGAGTCCTCTGGGACGGAGATTCCGCCCCCCTCCCCAGCCCAGGGGCGCTGGACGACGAGACCGGGCCCTGGCGGAGAGCGAGCCGGGAATTCCCAAATAAGCTGCCAAATCTGTGGGCGGCTGGGCTCGGCTCAGCGTCACCTCGGAACACCCAAGCCCCGGAGGGCGTCCGAGAGAGCAGCGCGCGGTGCCGTTTCCTCTTTGGGCGCCGCGAGCGCCTTTACGCACCGGCTTAACCTTTTACGCACTCGAAATCCCCTTCACTTCTGCCCCCAGCCCCCGGCCCACGGGACCCTGTGGGCTCCGTCAGGGAGAAGCAGGGGCTCAAATTGTGCAACCATTGGGCCTGGGAGCGCGTTGGCCTGCACCGGGAGTGCCCCTTCACCTTTGGCATCCCCGCTGCGCCCCCAAACTCCCCAAGCCCCGCCCCAAGGTTTTTAAACATTGCATTTTCGGGCCGCACGTGGATTCCGGGGATGGTGCCTTTTCTTGCCCTTCCAGGAACATAGAATGCAGAACTAGGTCACTGAGGGGGGGGGGGATCCCCGGTTTCCCTTCCTATGTGGGGAGGGGTCTCAGGGGCCCCAGCGCTTTGGAGAGTGTGGGAATTGACTAGCTCTGGTCAAGGCGCGGAGATGGAGAGTAATCACGTCTCCTGGGAGTGGGCATCTGCCTTCTCCTCGGCTTCCAGACAAGGAAAGAGACTTACACCGAAAAATGAACGAAACCAGCCAGCCACTGGACGGTCAAGCCCCTTGGAAGGAATTTGGCAAAGGAGACCCTTGCCTAAGTGAGCAGGCTGGACCGGGCTGGCTCCAAGAAGTGTCTGGACCCTTCCGCCTGGGAGCTCTTCCTCTCTGCATCTTAATCACAGGGGAGGGTGGAGGGTTGTCAATACAAATGTGAACGGGGAGGGTTCCCAATGGCCCTCTGTGGAATCATTCACACATGGAAAGAAAAAGAAAAGTTTGACAGCCTCAAAATGATGTCAGTGTTGACATGTAATCACGCGCTGTCTCTTCGCATCCAGCATCCACCCAAATTCCATTTGGGGGACACTGAGTCGGTGTTCATGTTTGGGTGGCGTGAGACGGTCAAGAAGTTTGGCCCCACAGGCCAGGGGAGTTGCCTCCCACTGCGATGGACAGAGGTGGCCCGAGGATGTCCAGGGAACCCAGACATGCTGACCCCATGGTGTGGAGGTGAACCCCGCGACCTGTGCTGTACACAAACCTGTCCTGCTGGACGGGGGTGTCTCCAGGTACAAACTCAAGCAGCCGTCTCTCGAAACAGCTCCCCGGAAACTGGGCTGAAATGATTGATCTGACCCAAACCACGCATTTGAGGTAAGACCAGCGGCCTCTGTCCGGGTTTTACCAAGAAAGAAACGGCCAAGGCTGTCCATCACTCATCCGACACAGTGCCTGAAGTGTGCAGCTGAGAGTCAAACCCATGATGACCGGGATGGACTCTAGATGGCCAGGAACAGCGTGTTTTCACCTTACTGTCACTAATCACCTGCCACTGCCTCCCAGCCAACCTCCAGTCACACGCCCCCCACCCCCTGCTCTGGGCTCCCCACCCTTCTCCACTGGTCTGTGTGTGCACAGGTGTGCACAGGTGTGTAACCTGGAGACCTACACTGCACAGGTCAGTGCTTCCCCCCGCCTTCAGCAACCTCACGACCTGGGAGCTGCATACTCAGAGTGTTTGCTTTATTCGTTCATTGTTTGTTTGTTTTTTTTGGTAAAAATTGGATTGCGATATAATTTGGACCCTGCACCATTCACCCACCCACATGCCTAATTCAATGGTTCTGTTTATGCTCGCAGAGTTGTGCAATGATCTCAAAGTCGGCTTTAGGACATTTCTTCAGAAAGGAGCCCGTATGGGTTAGCCGCCACTTCTTATTCCCAGATAAGTGGAATCATGCAGTATCTGTCCTCTCGGCCTCTGGTTTCATTCGCTGAGCCTATTTTTCAAGTCCATCCATGTTGCAGCATGAATCAGAACTTCATTCTTTTTCACAGTGAGTAATATTCCCCAGTCAGGACGGGCCACTTTTGCATGCATCCGTTTGTGCTGGTTTGAAAGGATTATGTGTCTGGAAAAGCCGTGGTTTAATCCAGATCCAATCTTGTGGAGGCAGCCGTTTCTTTGAATCCCTATTCGGCGCTTTAGGTTGGGGACTCGATTACATAGATGATCTCCACGGAGATGTGGTCGCATAATTGTAGAGATTTACCTTGATTAGAGGGAGATGTGACTGCACCCATTCCAGGTGGGTCTCAATTCGTTTATTGGACTCCTTTAAAAGAGGAAGCATTTTTTGGAGAGCAAAAGAACCATGAGACACAGAGCCCAGGCGGCCAGAGACCTTTCAAGATGAAGAAGGAAAATGCCTCCGGGGAAACTTCATGAAACAAGAAGTCTCGAGAGGAAGCCAGCAGACATCGCCATGTTCGCCATGTGCCTTTCCACTTGAGAGAGTAAGCCTGAATGCCACCGGCCTTCTCGAACCAAGATATCTTACCCTGGATGCCTTGGATTGGACATTTCTATAGCCTTTCTTTAATGTGGACACTTTTCACGGCCTTAGAACTGCAAATGTGCAACTTAATACATTCCCCTTTTCCAAAAGCTGTTCCATTTCTGGTATGTTGCATTCCAGCAGCTGGGAAACTAGAGCTCTGTTCATCAGTGGATAGACATTTGGCTTTTGTCCCTCTTTTGGTCGTTGCGAATAAATCTGAGATGCACCTCTGTTCTAGTTTGCTAGCTGCCAGAATGCAACACACCAGAGACGGATTGGCTTTTAATAAAAGAGAATTTATTTTGATAGTTCTTCAGAGGAAAGGCAGGTAACTTTCCACTGAGGTTCTTTCTTACATGGAAGGCACAGGATGGTCTCTGCTGGTTTTCTCTCCAGGCCCCTGGGTTCCAACCACTTTCCCTGGGATGACTTCTTTCTGCATCTCCAAAGGCCTGGGCTGAGCTACAAGTGCTGAGATGAGAAATGCCGAGCTGCTTGGCTGTGCTACATTGGTTCTCTCATTTAAGCACCAGCCAATTAATTCAAACATCACTCATTGCAGCAGACACGCCTCCTAGCCGACTGCAGATGTAATTAGCAACAGATGAGGTTCACGTACCATTGGCTTGTGTCCGCAGCAACAGAACTAGGTATGCTCACCTGGCCAAGTTGACAACTGAATCTAACTAACACAACCTCTTTGTACACACAGTTTTGAGTGGACACTTGTTTTCCACACATGCTTGGATTTGCTTTTTTCCCCTGCATTCCAAGACACTGGGCTCTCCATCCTCTCTGCCTTTTCTCCCTCTGCGCTGAGTATCCCATTCCCAGCCTCTGCCGTGCTTTTCTCCGTTCAGCTCCCTTAGCGGTGCTGTCTTGCCACTCTCCTGCTATTCTCCTCGTTGCACAGACCCCACTAGACCATTCACTCTACAGCCCCCAGCAGCCTAAACTCTGCACACGCAGGGCTAATACCTAATACACCTTGCAACCCACAGTCTCTCTGGACTCATGAGGCCCCATTCACACCCAGCCTGGATCCTGGGCCCTCTTGGTTCTTCTGTCTCATCCCTTAAGTGCACCGAGAAAGGAAGTCCCCAAAACAGCTCTCCTTAGCAGCTCTGGCAGCTCCTGTCGCGTCCCTCCTCTTATCCCCACCTACCCCCAGCACTGCCCCGGACATCTGTGGCTTCTTTCTCACTGGACCTTGAGAGAAGCCCCTCACCGGCAGCTTCTGCAGCATGAGTCTGGTCCCAGCATCTGCTCCGTTGGTGTCAGCTGGGGGCTTGTCAGGACCCAGAATTCAGGCCTACTGAGCCCAAATCTGCACACACGATCCCTCAGGAACCCAATGCACATCAAGTTTTGGGGACCCTCCCGTTTACCCCCATATTTTGCCTCCTCCCTGATCCTCATACATGCTTGCTTTCTGGCTCTCTGTGGTCAGTCTGGGAGGTGGGCTGAGAGGGGGAGACCACCCTGCTTGCTACTGTAAACCTCTGGTGCCAACTCCATGCCCTCCCCTGCTAAGCCACAGTCATAGGAGACACCGCCTGTCATGGGCTGGACTGTGCTCCCCCAGAAAAGACACATTATAGGCCTGATCCCCAGTCCTGTGAATGAGACCCTGTTTGAAATAGGATGGGATTAGTCAGAAGGAGTTCAGACAGAATGAAGATGGGTTTCCATTTACAATAACTGGGGTCCTGAAGAAAAGAGGGGTATTAGGAACCAGACGCAGGCATGAGGAGAAGAGGATGTGAAAATAGAGGCAGAGACTGAAAGGCTTCGGCCACAAGTCAAGGATGCCCAGAAAACCCCAGAAACTGCAAGAGGCGAGAGAGGATTCTCCCCTGCAGATTTCAGAGGAAACACACGGCCCTGCCCACACCTTCAGGCAGATTTCTGTTTGAAGCTACCCAGTTTGGGCTATTTTGTTTCTGCAGCCCCAGAAACCTAATACATCCCCTCTCTGCTCTTCTCTGCCCGAGGGAACCTGAGATCTCGAGGACTGCTGGAATCTGTCTCACCTCCAGAAGGAGTCAGCCTGAGGGTGCCCAGAGAAGGTCGGGGCTATGGAGTTCCAAAGCAATAAAGAGGCAGCTCCTTGATCGAGCTGTGCCTGCAACCCATCACCTTGGGTGCCAGTTTATTTAAGGCAGCTGGGGCCTCTCTGGCCCTGGCTTTGGCTCAGAGGTTCCCTGACCATTACAAGTGACTGCCCTTCCCAACTGCTCCCTGACTGCGTGTTTCTTACCTGGGACCAGGTTCCCAGAGGGCAGAGAAAATGCTTATGAGCCTGTGGTCCTGATACTTGACTGATGAATTCATCCTGCAAGGATCCATGAACAGAGGTTTTAAAAAGTCTGTTTTGGGAGACCATTGTCATTCTTTTCTAGGGGAGCAGACTATTTAGGGGGCACGAGGTCTCTTCCTGAGTCTTTTCCATACCGGGAGAGGAGGCTCTGAGGCAGGCAGCCCAGCCAGTAAGCTCCAAGACTGCTTCCCTGTGTACTTCCCAGCAAACGTCAGTCATGCGGCCATACCGGCCACGGGGATGGACCCCTGAGCACTGCCCAGGTGGCATTCCATCCCCAAGCCCCCACAGCTGGAATGTCAATCGGGAGGAAAGTTGGAGCTGTGGGCAAGAGTTGACCTTTCCCCCATCACGGGTTCCTGGAAGACAGAGGTGTCTCCAGCTACATCCACATTTTAAGTTCTCAGAATTATGACCTATAACAAAGGCTGAAAATGTGTTATTTTCACTAAAAAAAAAAAAAAAAAAAAGCCAAGTTCCAAATACGGGAAGTAGGAAAGAGAAGACAGAGGGTGATTTCTGAAAGTTACAGGGTCCCAAGACCAGTGGCTGACCGTCATGGACAGCATAGCTCCTCTCCCCGTGCCGGGACCCCCTTCTCTTCCCGGGAAGAGGGGTTCTGTTTGACTTTCCTTTCGCCTTGTGCATTCCCTGATGGGGGCTCCAAAAAGATGTGACAACCCCCAGGGAAAAGGCAGCTGAATAGGAGATAGAAACGAGGGGCCCCAGGAAGTGTCTCAAGGCCGTGCACTGCAAAGGTCAGTGATCAAGCATGCCCCGTGGGACTTTTCTCTGAACACGGTGGCCTGGGGTAACGTAAATGGGTGCTGTGTGGGGGTCCCAGGACCACCCCCAATTTGGCTAGAAAGACTCAGAATTCAGAAAAGCTGATAGTCTCATGGTTATGATTTATTGCAGTAAAAAGAGACACCAGACGTGGTGGACAGGTCTGGGAGTGATCGGGCGTGAGTGTCACTCTCCTCTCCCAGTGGGGTCAGGCGGACAGAGTTTTGTTCTCCCAGCAATGCCATGTGACGGTATGCATGGGGTGTCCTCAGCTGGAAAGCCCCCAGGTGCCCGGGGATTTTACTGGGGGTCAGACAGGTAGCTGTGTCAGGTCACTGTCCTCTCCCAATGGGGTCAGGCGGACAGAGTTTTGTTCTCCCAGCAATGACATATGGCGTGGCTGCCCCCTGCACAGCTGACCCTCATCTCCAGCCCCTACTGGGGCCCAGGAACCCCACCCTGCAGCCCGTGGCCAGGAGAGACTGTTGGGAGTCCCCAAGGCAGGAGATTCCAGGACTCAGAGGTGACCTTCAGGGCAGACCTTTCTCTGAAGCATGCAGCTCTCCTGAACCCTTTATTACAGGTGTGTCCCGGCATTTCTCACGCTGCAGAGACCCAATGGCGTCCTCATGTGGGAAGTCCCTAAACTCAAGGTGGAGTGGCAGAGCTCGTTTACCCAACCCCCTGCTTCGACTCTGGCCGCCATTTCCAATGACCAAACATGGCGTCTCCTCTCCCCACCGGCCCCCTGTGCACCCCTCCTGATTCTGAACGTCCGGCACCTTCTAAGCCCTGAAGCTCAGGGAATGCAGGCGTGGCCACCTCACCTGGTGTCCAGCTCTGCCCTGAGCTCGCTGCCCTCAGTAGCTTTGTCCCAAACAGGCCCCTTCAGCCCCTCGGCTTCCCCCCTGCCACCCGCCATGCTCGTTCATGTAGCATCTCACGTCAGCTGCTTGCACAAACCGGTGGCCCCACATTCACAGTCACTGAGCTTGTGCAACAGTCCAGAGCCTGCCATGCCGAACTTCCTCCAGCTCTGAGCCGGGCCACCCTTCTCAGAGTAATGCCTGCACACCTACGAGCACCAGCCCCTTCCCCTCATCCCGCACGAGGGTCAGCACAGCCTCTGCCGAGCTCGGGACACAACGTTGCCTCTTTTTGAAAGGCCACCCTCACCTGTCCCCAGGTGTGGGACCCCTCCAGGGCTCTTCTGCTCAGCCCTGTCCCCGATGACCTGTGAACCGGCTCCTGCCCCTCCAGTGGATGACAAATCTGGGGGGGGGAGCTCGGAAAATGTCTGAGGAGTCGGATGAAACTGGACTCGGGCAAGGCATGCACCCGAGACGAGCCAACGCGCCCCGGCCCCCGGCATGCACAGCCTCCATGCGTCACGGCGCTGGACTTAGCGAGCACGAATATTTCTGCACGGAGGCAAGTTCCCAGCACGTCAAAAACCCACCTGAAGTGGGCTTCAAGGCATGTGTACGTGCCTGTGCTCAGGTGTGCAAAGGGTAGTCTGTGCCTCCCCCCCCCCCCCCGGGCTGGTCCAGTGGGTGGGACTGTGCCGGGAGCTGGTAAGCTCACTGGTGACCCAATGCCTTCTGAATGAGGAAGCACAAGGGGGAGGGGGAGCGGGAAGGAGAAGGAACTTCTGACAGCATTCCCCTGCAATCAGTTCTTCGTGCTGTGACGAGGAAGACAGCTTCATGGGAGCTCGGCACACAGACGCAAGGAGAGCAGACTGAAGGAGGAAAGTACCAGCTCCCGGGGGTAAGCCCTTTTCCCTTTTGTTTCGCGCTGTAGGACCTTGTCGGGTTACCGTCGAGCATTTCTTACTCGCGGGTGGCACCTGAGCCCCCAGGAGGCTGTTGGGAAGGACTGGGGTGGGGTGGTGGGAATCTCTGAGGCCCCAGCTGAGGCTGCATGGTGAGGACAGGAGGTTAGCATCCTTTTCGGCAATGCAAGAAGATGCCTTAAGGATGTGAATCCTATTTGAAGTCTGCTCACACGTGTTCAAAAGCAGGTCCTGGACGCACGTTTTCCTGACACCTGCTTAATCCAGAGTCCCCAGCCGGCACCTGCAGTGTGGAGCCCACCCAGGGCTGCAGGGGCTTGGGGACATGGGGTATTCCCTTAACCTTTGTCCGGTGCCCTGACAAATCCGTTTGGCTCCAAATCCAAGCCCTTTAAACGTGGTCTTGGATCAGATTTTGAGTCGAAATATGAGTGAAGCTGATCTGGATAAGATTAAGGTAAATCAGAACACGGGGTAAAGGATGATATCAACTATATTTCGCAACTTCAACCTCTGGGTGAGATCAAAGGGAGAGATGTTTATTGGGTGCAGAATTTATATTTTGGGTAGCACACTTCCTAATTTAACTTGTGTGTCAGTTTGGTTGGACACCATAAGTACCCGGGATCTTCACTAGAGTGTGAGATCTTGTTGGTTTGTCCAGGTTAGTTTGATACCCTGATAAATTCCAGAGTCATCTGGGCAGCAAATAAAGAAGTGTTTGTGAACTCGCCTTGGTGAAATGGGGAGAAAGGAGGAAATAGTTAACTTCTGCATTTGGAGAATTTCTGGTATTCTCACAAGCGGTGGAGACAGCCAAATCAACAGGCTAAGCCCTCGATCTTGGGGTTTGCCCCTACGACACTTATTCCTGCAAAGGATAGGTCAAGTCTACTTAAAATTAGGCCTAAGGGTCACCCCCAGAAAACCTCTTTTGTTGCTCAGATGGGACCTCTCTCTCTAAGCCAAATCAGCAGGTGCCCTGCTGCCCTCACTGCCCTCCCCTCTACGTGAGATATGACCCCCAGGGGTGTAAACCTCCCTGGTAACGTGGGACAGAAAGTCTGGGATGAGCTGGGACCCAGCATCAAGGGATTGAGAAAACCTTCTTGTCCAAAAGGGGAAAGAGAAAAATGAGACAAAGCGTCAGTGGCTGAGAGATTTCAAACAGAGTCAAGAGGTTGTCCTGGAGATTATTCTTCAATATTATATAGATATCTGTTTTTAGTTGATGATGTAATGGAGAGGCTGGAGGGAAGTGCCTGAAACTGTAGAGCTGTGTTCCAGTAGCCATGTTTCTTGAAGATGATTGTATAATGATATAGCTTTTACAGTATGACTTGTGATTGTGAAAACCTCTGATGAGTAAAAAAAAATGGATAAAAACATAAGTAAATAATAGGGGGTACAAAGGTTAGAAAACATTGGGTAGACAGAAATACTAGTGATCAATGAGAGGCAGGGGGAAGGGGGAAGGGATGTATGAGGTTTTTTCTTTTTTCTTTTCATTTCTTTTACTGGAGTGATGCAAATGTTCTAAAAAATGATCACGGTGATGAATATACAACCATGTGATGATATTGTGAAGCATAGATTGTATACCATGTCTGGAATATATGTGTATAAGGGTTTCTCAATAAAAATATTTTTTTAAAAAAGTGGCCCTGGGGTTTAGGGGTCAACTCCTGTTGCCTGCTATGGGCCATGTTTAACAGGAAAGCATCAGCAGTACACAGCAATACCAGGGATAAATAACTGGGGGAGGGACAAGAGTTAAAGGGAGGTTTGGATTTTCTATTTGGTGAGCGTGTGTTTATTGGTTATCTTTCCTTTGGGAACAAGGAAATTATCTAAAATTGAGAGTGTGGATGGACGGTGGGCTTTGAACGCAGGTGGCTGAAGGATGCACTGACTGAGAAGTAGATTGGCGAATGAAAGGGTTTACATACTTCTGGATTTGGGAATGTTGTTTTATATATGTATAACCTGGTTTTTAGAGATAAGAAAAAGGTGATCAGGTTGGGACTAAGGTAATTCAGAATATAGGAGTAAGGACAACATTGTATTTTAGAACTTCACCTACTCTTTGAGACCAAAGGAAGAAAGTTTTATTTTGTCCAGAACATAAATTTTCTGTAGCACATAATCTAACTCAACCTGTCTGGAAAGATCATTTAAACAATTCAAACATAAATACAGGGAGCCCAGAATAAAAAAGGAGAGACTTAATCCTGTATAGCTTAAAGTAATGCCTGGATACATCCCAGAGTATGTTAAGCAGGTAATCAAGAAGTATTGGCAAAGTCCCTTGAGGGATGGGGGGAAAATATGGAAGTATTAAACTTTACCACCAGAAAAATCCCTGACAAACTTTAGGGACAAATATTCGGGACACCCAAATCAATAGGCCATGTCCTTGATCATGAGGCTTACTCTTGTGAAGTTTATGTAGGTAGCAGAGAACCTTAGCCTACCTATAGGCATGCCTAAGTGTTACTTCTGGAGGATCTCTGTTGTTGCTCAGATGTGGCCTCAGTCTCTCTAAGCCCAACTCTGCAAGTGAAATTATTGCCCTCCCCCCTACGTGGGACATGACATCCAGGGGTGAAAGTCTCCCTGGCGACATGGGAGAGGACTCCTTAGGATGAATCCAGACCTGGCACCGTGGGATCAACAATTCCATCTTGACCAAAAGGGGGGAAAGAAGTGTAACAAATAAGGTATCAGTGACAGAAAGAGTTCAAATAGAGTTGAGAAGCTACTCTGGAGGTTGCTCTTACACAAGCTTCAGGTAGACCTTGCTACCTAGCATAACCTGCCAACCCCCAACCAAGACCATTCCAGCCAATCCCAAAGAACACCTAGGGCAATATATGAGATTCCACAAGGGTTCCATGCACTAGGGTAACTTTCCAGAAACCTACAACCTCCAGATGGGTCCCTGGTCCAGATAAGTCCTGAAATGCAGAGAGTCCAGCCTCTCCAGAACATCAGCTAGTTCCATCTCCTTACCCCATATTATTGACAGCCCCTTTTAACATGAAAAAGTTAGAATGGGCATAGTCCAAATACCCCTAAAGATTGGGAGAAAGATCAAAGAGGATGGTAGAGTTATACAGAGAAGGTCAGGTTTAACAAACGAGTATGAGTGCTGAACCATTATATGGATAATTCTTTTACTCTCCAATACCGTACAGCAGCTAGAAATAAATACCTAAAATTGTGGAATTGTCACCCATACCAAACTCTGAAATCCCACGGTGCCAGGTCTGGACTCATCCGTGGGAGTCATCTCCCACGTCTCCAGGGAGACTCTCACCCCTGGATGTCATGTCCCACATAGGGGGGAGGGCAATGCAAATGTATTGTTTTTCTGCATATATTTTATTTTTCACAAAAAAAGAAAAAAATATTGATTGAGGCGATGAATGCAGAGCTATATGATATTGATTGCACACGTTGTATATTGTACAACATGTGAATATATAATATATATCAATAAAAACAAATAATTTGAAAAGGAAGAAAAATAAGTGACCCTGGAGCCAGCAGCAGCAGCTGGAACCGAGCTCATGAGAAAGGAAGCTTCTGTTCGTTGCCAGATCGGCTGGAGTCGGAGCCTGCGTTTGAAGGACATGCCCAAGTGACGCCTGCCCAGGTTAGATTTGAGAAGCCGGGGTGGTACACGGAGCGAGCTCATTTCTGGGCCCTTCTTTCCTGGTTCCATTGCTGTGACTGGAGGAAGTTTGCAGGCTGAGCTCCTGCACGCCAGCTGGTTGTCGATCCGAAAGCCCGTCTATTCTATTTAGAGGCGGAGCTAAGGGGAGAAGTCCCCGTAAAGGGGAAAGAAAACCCAAACTGGCTGAAAACGAAAAGAAGAAGGCAAACCGGGTAGGCGGCTGAGGAGGCGGATGTTGAAAAAGCCGGATCAAAGTGTAAAAGGAAGCAGCAGCAGGCGCGTAAAGGCGTGTCGGAACCCCCGTTTCTCAAATTGGGAAACTGAGGCACAGATTGTTTAAGGGACTGGCTCAGGACCACGGGCCGAGCTAGACCAGAATATTGAGTGTTTTGTCCCTGAATCCAAGGGTTCCGGCTTACCTGGAGCTGAAGGAAAGAGCCCATCAGGAGAACTTTGCATCACAAAGCTCAAAATGTAGGTCTCCCACAGAGGCACAAAAAGTGGCTTTTCTAAAGGCTCAGCCTTTTCAGCTGGCGCCTGGATGGACTCGCGAACCCGAGACCAGCAAATGCTCAGCGGGGAGAGAGCAAATCCAACAGCAGTTCAATGAAAAGCAAATTAAACTCATTCCTGTTAGAAGGACAAGGCAGAGGGACACTCATCGGAGGTCTCTGCAATACCTCTCTGGGCCCGGCGGCCCGGTAAGCCCTGGACATCCACCCCTCGCCAGGGCGGGGCCCCCCCTCTGTGGCCTCTCTGGCTTAGTTTTGGCATCTGAGAAATGGGAATGGTATCCCCTAAGGAGAGCCTACCCACCTCAGGTGCAGCATTTAAGGAAGAAAGAAGCCCAGGCAGAGTCTTTGCTTCAAGGATTGCTATTTTCCACCTTTGATTTTTTAAAATGGCATAAAATATTTACGCAGGTGCCTGAGGTTTTTAGAGCTACCTTGAATTTAGTGCCTCGCTTGCCTCACCCTAATCCTTTATCAAGGTTTCGAATGACGATTCGAATATACCAGGCAGACATTTTCCAGGGGCTTGAGCAAGTGGGCAGTGACCGGGGTGGAGCGGTCCATCTGCGGGGTGAAGCAAGTCCCTCCCACGGCAGGCGGAGGCTGTCCGCTGACCCGCGAGCAGCACAGGGGATACCTTCTCCCACCTGCCCAGCGCCGAACCCCTGAGTCCGAGGGTCCCTGGAGGGAGGGAGGGAGAGGGCAGCAGGTCCGCAGTGGGCAGCAGGTCCGCAGTGCGCCGCAGGGCTTTGCGCGCAGAGGAAGGCGGGGATTCCCGAGACGCTGGCGCGGGGTGGTAGAGGCGCTGGGGCCGGACTGTCCTGCAGCAGGCGGGGCCGCGACAGCGCCGATCCTGGGCGGGCAGCCAAGTGGGGCGTGTCCATTGCCCAGGAGCCAGGGGACGGTTCCCGTTATCAGGGATACGAGGGGGCGAGCCCGTTACCAAGGATACCAGGAGGCATGGGTTGCAGGAGGTGAGGGGCGTGGCCAAGACGCCGGGGGCCCGAGGGAGCTGAGCCTTGCAGCTGCACTGCTCACCCTAAACGAAAGTCGCCAAGGTCAGCGCCTCGGGCAGCTCCCGGCCTCTGCAGCCCCGCCCCCAGAAGCCACGCCCGCCCGAAGCCACGCCCCTTTACAACCACGCCCCTGAAGCCGGGTCCCTGTGCAGCCACGCCCCCTGCAATTCCGCCCCTGAAGCCACGCCCCTCCACGAGCCCCCGCCCTCCTGAAGCCCCGCTCCCACAATCACTCAGCTGTGCAGCCACGCCCTCTGCAATTCCGCCCCCTGAAGCCACGCCCCTCCACAGCCACGCCCCCACGAGCCCCCGCCCTCCTGAAGCCCCGCCCCCACAATCCTCAGCTGTGCAGACACGCCCCCTCTATGCCATGACCATCTATAGCCACGCCCCCAGCGAGGCCCCGCCCTCCTGCAGCCCCTGGAGGGCACGTGAGTGGGGTGGAGGAGGGAGAGATGGCAGGTGCAGGGGCAGCCAGACTGTCTCTGCAGACAGGACGGGAAGGCGTGCAGAGAGAAGGCAGGGGGCAAGGTGGGGGTCAGGTGTTCTCTGCTGGGTGCTGCTTCACCCGAATAGAACACCTGGCTTCTGTCCTGAACCCTTCTGACCTGCTGAACTCAAGGGAAGGAAGGAAGGATGGAAGGACGGAAGGTGTGAGAAAGGAAGGAAGCATGAAGAAGAAAAGAAGAAAGGACAAAAGGAGGGAGGAAGGGAGGGAAGTGGGGAGGGCTAGAGGTCCCAGATGGTTCCTGGTTTCTAGGGCCACGGGCAGGGCCTGGGGTGCAAGGGGTCAGCCCAAGGGCTCTATGGCACTGCCACGTCCACCGTTGGATGAACCTTGGGCTCAAGAGGAGAACACATGCCTCCGCGGCAGCCACAGACTCAGCCGGAGAGGGAAAGATGCTTCCCTGGCTCCAAGGTCCGAGCGACCTCGTGCTGGCTCACACTCCAGCCCCCCATCCCCATGCAACCCTGCCCAGTCCTTCTCGGCACGTCCTTTCATTTGTCCGGAAAATGCCTGCGGAGCAGGGACTGTGCTGGGAGCGCCAGAGCCATCGATTTTGGTGCTTGCGGCTGGCTAACTCTTCGTCCCCAAAGATACCCATGTCCTATCCCTGCTCCCTGGGAGTAAGTGACCTTATGTGGCAAAGGGATGAAGCGAGTATCCTGGATTGTTCAGGGGTGAATCCATGCCATCATAAGAGAGGGACAGGAGGGCCAAGATCAGAGAAGGACAAGGGGCGGCCGCAGCAGAGGTCTCAGTCCAAGAGAAGATGCTTCCTTGCTGACTCTAGAGATGGAAGAGGGAGTCAGGTACCAAGGAATGCAGGTGGCCTCTAGAGCTGGAAAAGGCAGAGAAGTGGGTTCTCCCCGGGAGCTTCGAGGTAAGAGCATGGCTCTGCCCACATCTCAATTTTTCGCCCAGCAAGACCCATTTCAAGCTTCTGGCCTCCACCATCTGTCACACAATGAATGTGCATGGTTTTAAGCCCCCAGGTTTGTGGGAATTGGTTGTAGCAGCCACAAGAGACTCATACAATGCCGGGAGGGGGGAAAAACCTACAAAGCCTGGTCTTTGCTCTCCCAGATCCTCGAGCTGTCGGAGATGATGATAGAAGAAGCAGCTAGAAAGAGGCCCGCAAATGATGGGGCTTCACCCCACAGCTGCCCCAAATTCTTCAGTGTCTTCCCAAGAATCCGGGCGTGGTGTGTGCCTGTCATCGTCCCAGCCAGACGCTCCCCCAACTACCCCTGGTCCTGGCACCTGCTGGGTGCTCTGCACACAAAGCCCTTTCTGTCCTTCCATCCCCGGGACATCCCGTCCCCCGCCCCGTCCCCTCCAGCTCTGTGTGGCCAGTTCCCTCTGCTGGGCTCAGCTGGACCCCCACGATTCATCCTCTTTTTGTGGGGCTTTTTATTGAGATATTCTATGTTTTTATTGAGATAGAATTCCCATTCTCACACCATACATTTCACGCACTTAAAGGGTTCGATTCAGTGGTGTTAGGTATTTTCAGAATTCTCCAGCCATCACCAGAGTCCATTTTGAGCATTGTCATCAATAATAAATGCTGTGCTCTTAGCCACCAGTTCCCAAACCCTCATTTCTCCTCGTCCAAACGCACAGCAAATTCTGATCTACTTTCTATTTCTACAGATGTGCCTATTTCGGATGTTTTGCAAAAATGGAATCCCCCAATACATGTCCTTTTGTGTCTGGTGTCTTTCGTTTAGCATAGTTTTCAAGATTCATTCTTTTTATTGCATGTATCTGTAATTCATTCCTTTTTACGGTCAAATAATATTCCGGTGTGTGCGTAGGACCTTTCTTGTTTATCCCCTCATCTGTGGATGGGCATTTGGGTTGCTTCTTTTTGTGTCAAATATTTTATGCAATTTTTATTTTATTCTTTATGCAAATATTTAGGTTGTCTTTTTTGCTTTTCCGGTGCTGTTCTCTCTGAAGCATAAAAGTTTTCCATTTTGATGACATCCCATTTACATATTTTTTCTTCTGGTACTTGTACTTTTCTGTCATCCCTAAAAAGGAATCGCTGCCTAACTCAAAGTCACAGAGAGTTATGCGTAAGATTTCTTCTAATCATTGTATGGTTGTGCTCTTACATTTAGTTCTTTGCTCCCGCCGAGTTAATTTTTGCACCTAGCATCATTTGTTTTCCTTTTAGCAGTTTGCACAGTCTGTCAACACGTTTACCTGCCAGTTTCTCTGCTTATCTGCCTCTCACCCACTGCTCTGCAGGTACCAGGAGAACTTAGAGGAGTCTGCTGATTGTTTGTGTCTCGGGGAGCAAGGGAGGGGGCGGGAGACAGAGCTCCAGGCTTTGATGCATACATGAATTAACAGATCATTGGGGAGGAAGTAGCTCCAACCTGAGAGCTGCTTTCAACAGCAGGGTTAAATAACATTTCAGGGTTCTATCTTCCTCTCCCCCATTGCCCCTTCCCTCCAGCCATCTTTGTGTACACAGCACATCTTGCCACTTGCCTGCAACTCCACACCAAGGAGGCTCACTCTCCCTGCCTGGGAAGGGTCCACTTCAGCTCCCCGCCTGGGTGTGCTTTCTGATTAGAAAGCAGACAACTTGGACTCTGGTATATGAGTGATGGGGACTCAGGGCCAAGGGGTTCCCCAAATGCTCGACACAGGTGGACCCCATCAGTGGGCTCTGGAGCACAAGTATTGGGGATTCAGGTCAAGGCATCCCCCAAATGCTTGGCACAGGTGGACTGCATCTGGAGCACAGGTATTGGGGAGTCAGGGCTGAAGGGTCCCCCAAATGCTTGGTGGGAGGCCCTGGAGCATGGCCTCTCAGTTGCCCTGTCTCAGGGAGCCCCGAGCCCAGGGAGGTGCCCCAAGCATGCGAGCAACCTGCCCTGTGAAGTGGACACACCCTCAGTCCTGGTGCTGCTTCTGAGTCCAGACCACGGGCTTGTCGGGTCTCTGAGCTGACTGCCACCCTGGGGGTGTCGTGGGTTGCCCTGGACGGTGCCCCTGGGGAAACTGGGGGAGTTCCCAACTTCCCCAACTCCGTGCCTAAGACCTTCTCTGTCTCCCCAGCTCCGCCCGTCCTGTGGGCAGCCCCATGGGTGCCGTGGTGATGGCTGTGCTGCTGGCCGTGCTGCTGGACCCCGCAAACCCCCTGACTCACAACCCCCAAGGTAAGTATGTGGACAGCGTTCACCCTTTCCTGGTGCCGTGGTGCTGGGAACACATCCAGGCCTCTGGATCTAATGTCCTGCTCTTTTCATGTCTCCTTTTCTTATGCTATGTAATGCAACATAGAATTTCCCTTTGTCGGCATTTTTAAGGGTACAACTCGGTGGCGTTATTTTCCCAATGTCATACAGCCATCACCTCCGTCTGCATCCAAAACTTCTCCAATGCAAAACAGAACTCTGCCCATTCAGCAGTAACTTCTGCTCCTCTTCACCCTGGATCCCTGAGACTTCTACTCTACTTTTTGTCTCTATTTCCCCACTCTAGACATTTCAAAACAGCGGTATCAAATAATTCATGACATTTTGTGTCTGGCTTCTTTCCCGCAGCATACTCTTTTCAAGCTCTGTCCATGACGTCTCAGGTATCAGCACTTCATTCCTTTTTCATGGTTGAATAATATTCCTTTGCATGGACAAGCCACATTTTCTTTATCCAATCATCGGTTGATGGACCCTCGGTGATTCAGTTTGCTAACGTTGCCTCAATGTGAGATACCAGAAATGGGTTGGCTTTTGCAATGGGGATTTATTAGTTTACAAATTTACAGTTCTAATGCCATGAAACTGTAATCTGTGGCTTCAGCTCCTGGTTCCAGGGGCTCTTCTGCCTTCCGTGGGTTCTCTCTTAGCATCTCCAGGGCTTTTCTCTCTGAGTTCTCAGGGCTTTTTCTGTCCTCTAACGTCTCATAAAAGAGTCCAGTAAGACCCAACTTGAAAGGGGTGGGTCACAAATGCACGGAAACAACCTAACCCCAAGTCCCCATGCACACCAGGAATGGAGTGAAAGAATACGGTATTTTCTTGGGGACAGGACAGCTCCAAACCACCACACCTGGGTGGCTTCCACCTTTTCACAATTGTGAGCAATGCCACTATGGACTTTGGAGTACCAGGATGTGTTTGTGTCCCTGCTTTCAGTTTCTTTGGTTCTATTCCTAGAAGAAGGACTGCCAGGGTCAGATGGTAAATCTGTTTAATTTTCTGAGGAACCCATCAGAGGGTTTCCCACCATTTTACATTCGGCCAGCACTGCCCTCGGGTCCCGAATTCATTTGACCTGTAACGCTTCCTGCCTCCTGTAGGTCCAACCCCTGCCCTGTGAAGTCAGTCCTTTCTGCAGACGAGGGCACTGAGGCTCAGAGCCTCCGTGATTTCCTCTAAGAACATGTGGCTGCTGGTGGGGCGAAGATTAGGGTTTCTGCTTTCTGCATGGGGCTTTTCGTTTCCATCGGGCACTGAGGCAGCTCGCCTGCCCAGAACCTGGACGAAAGGGCATGGAGGGTTTTCCTTGGAGACGGTGTGAGGGTGCAGCATGAGGATGCATCTGCGTTCATACCACCAACTGGAGGGGACGGGCTCCCCTTCTCCAGCTCGGACTGACTCCCCCCGGGCAGCTCGGCAGGGCTGCGGGTTGGGGCCTGCGGTGCCTGAGGTCACCTCACACCCAGCTGTGCCCTTGGCCAGGATGGGGCTTCTCCTCCTGGGGTTCCCCACGGGGAATAGGTCCCTGGAGCCCCTCGCCCACTCCTTGTGCTGGGAGCTCCCGGGGCAGAGGGGAGGCCAGGGCTCTGGGGCGGGGCTAGCGGGAAGGTGGCAGGATCCAGGTGAGTGTCTGCCTGGGGCCCTGGTCAGGAGACTCGCACCCGAGACCCACCTGGTCAAGCAGAGCGTGGGAACCTAAGAAAGGCCAGAGAGAGGCATTCCTGGGGAAGCAGGATGTGTGCCTTCTCCTTACAGGCATGCAGAGCTGCCTGGGAATTGTCAGATGTGCTGTGCGGTGGAATGCTGCATGGTGTGGGAGCCTGTGTGCTCATGGGTGTGAGTGCATGTGCAACCACGTGTGTGTTTAGAGTGTGTTTGTACATGGAACAGTGTGCATGGGTGTGTTTGGGTGTGTTTCTCACTACTAAGCCCTGTTGTTATTGCAAAAGTTTTGCCTTCCTAGTGGGTGGGGAAAGGAGCCCCCAAATTTGCTGGAGGGTGGGGGAGGCTGGAGAAGACAGGCTGAGCAGACAGGGCTAGGGAACATGAGCTCTGGGTCTGGGGGGTGAGCTCTCAGGGCTGGGGGTGAGTTCTCAGGGCTGGGGGTAAGCTCTCAGGGCTAGTAGATGAGGTCTCAGGGCTGGGGGTGAGGTCTCAGGGCTGGTAGATGAGAACTCAGGGCTGGAGTGAGCTCTCAGGACTGGTAGATGAGCTCTCAGGACTGGGGGTGAGCTCTCAGGGCTGGTGGATGAGGTCTCAGGATTGGGGGTGAACTCTAAGAGGTGGGGTTGAGGTCTCAGGGCTGGGGGTGAGCTGTCAGAGCTGGGGGTGAGCTCTCAGCGCTGGTAGATGAAGTCTCAGGGCTGTGGGTGAGGTCTCAGGGCTGGTAGATGAGAACTCAGGGCTGGATTGAGCTCTCAGAACTGGTAGATGAGCTCTCAGGACTGGGGGTGAGCTCTCAGAGGTGGGGTTGAGCTCTCAGGGATGGTGGATGAGGTCTCAGGGCTGGAAGTGAGCTCTCAGGGCTGGGCAGGTGGGCGAGGTGACTCTGAGGCAGGAGTGCAGTAAAGCAGGGAAGGGAATGGGGAGCTTTTGCCTGTGGGGAACCGAATTTCAGGCTCGAGGGAGAGTGAGAACATGGAGCCGTCAGTCCTGAGGTCAATGATGACTCAAGGAGGCCTGTGGTTCCCTCTCCAGCAGCAGAGGAGCCGCCTGTTCGAGATGGCCTCCATGGGGAGAAGCTGTCTTGAACTGCTCCGGTTGAGTGGGGTCCAGGCGTGCAGATGGGCTGCCCTGAGAGCAGACAATGCCCGGTGGTCTGGGGATGAGGGCTGAAGAAGGACGAACCACGTGCCAGATTCTGGGCATGTTATCTTACAATCATCCCCCACTCTCCAAACACTACAGAGGAGGGGACAGGGCCACAGGGGCATGGTGACCTGCCCCAGGTGTCCCAGCGAGCAGGTATAACTGGAGTGGAAGCCCAGAAGTGGCATTTTGGCTGCACTCATGTTGCCTCTTCACCCGCTGTGAAGCATCTGGCACCACCTGAAAGATCGTGAATGGCCTCAAAATACCAGCAGGTGCTAAAGGCAATGACCCAACAATAGCTACGTGGGGACAACAAAATACCCCTGCCCTGCAGGTACACACAGGTCAACAGGCCATCCTTCAACTTTAGGACAGAAAAAAAGGTGAAAAACACAATTAACCTTGAAGGAATAGACTCAGGGTTTTGGGATGTGAGCGACTTGGCTGTAAGACATTTGCTGGGGTGTTTAGGAAATCGGCGTTGTTAGATGCAGTGGGAATCGGGGGCCACAGTGGAGAGCAGTATTTCGAGAGAGACAATTTCCTCCAAGGTGAACTCACCTGTCTTCCAGGTGAAGAAATTTTGCACACAAGCATTCGCAGGGCTCGAAAGGGAAAGCATTGTGCCCCCCCCCCCAAGTGTTCTCAGGGATCCCTCGCCAGGATTCCCAAAATGACTGTTTGCCTGCGCTTTTCTTTTGAGGCCTTTTGTCAGCCTTTTAGAGTAGACACAATGATATTTTGTTTGATGACAAGGGAGAGTAAGGAACAGAGAAGTTATGTATCTGGGTGGAAGTCACACAGCCGTCAAGGGGCAGCTCAGAGGCTGAAACCCAGCCCAGGTGTCCTTCAGAACTGACAGCACCCTATTTTTGTCCCCCTGAGAAACTGGACAGGGGGAACTGAGGGTCTGGTGGTCTCCCCTTCCTTCACACCAAGACCATTTGGGACCCTTCACTGGTCAGCTATCAGGTGTCCAGAGGATGCAGTGTGACTGTCCTCTTGCATGTTGTATGTGGGACACAGTGACTCTGCTCTGAGCCTCAGCGCAAGCCGTTCACGGTGTTTTTGCGAGTCGGGATAAACTCAAGGGTGCAGGGGCTCTTCCCAGAACCCATGGGCTCAGGTGGGGAGTCAAGGCCATTAGAACCTTTGGGGCCAGGTGGCGTTTCTTCTCAGAAGTGCTGTGTGCTTTTGAGGAAGGGGAGGCCTCCAGGAAGCAGTAGGGAGTGTGGGGCATCAAGAAACTCAGGCTGGGACCTAGAATGAGGAGGAGGCACAGTGTGGGAGTGCCAGGAGATGTGGGAGCGAGGGGGTGATTGCAGGGTAAGCATTCCCCCTGGGGAGCGGGCAAGGAAGCCCAGGCAGGAGGGAGAAAGGGGCCACCTGCAGGACAGGTGATGGGGCAGTGGAGAGAGAGACAGAGACCCCCCACCCAAATGAGGACAAGCAGAGGCTCTGTATGCAAAGCTTGCTTTCATCAGGCAGGGAGTGCATTGAGCAGGGACCCAGAGGCAGGCTGGGGGGCAGGAGATGCTCACAATGGGAAAAGGTGAGATTTCAGAGGAGGCTGTTGGTGTGGGGAGGCTAGAGACGGGCTCTCTAGATGTGGGGTGTTTTCATTGGCTAAAGCTGCCAGAATGCAGCACGCCAGAGATGCATCAGCTTTAAATAAAGGGATTTGTTTAGCTCCAAATTTAGAACATTCAGAGAAGAGGCAGCTAGCTCTCATCTGAGGTTCTCCATGGCCTCCTTGCTTGGCTTCTGGGTTCCAATGGCTTTCCCTGGAGCGATTCCTTTCTGTATCTCCAAACATCTGGGCTGAGCTGCGAGTGCCGAACTGAGGTGGGCTGAGCTGTGAAGCTCTCTTCGGACCTCTCTCCTTCTCCAGCGCCTTACATTAAACCTCACTCTTTGTGGAAGGCTCTGTCCTTGGCTGATCAGCCATAGAGGAAGCTCACATGCTGATGATTCAAGTCCACAGAAATAGAACAACGGGGTGTCATTACCTGGCCAGGTGGACACCTGAATATCTACCACAAGGGGCAGCCCATGGGATGGGTTAGGGGCGGGTATTTGGTTTTCTCTGGTTGGTTGGAAGCATGGACATGAGGGAAATGGTCAGCTATGGACGTAGTCCTCACTATGGCACGGTAGCTTCCTGGACTGGCGTGGCAGATGGTGGGTGGGTCAGAGTGTTATTTTCCTATGTGCCCTGGCCATTGTCCATTTGCCTATTTGGCCTCTCCAGAGTGAGTTTCCCACAGAGTCCCTCGTCTTCATTTAGAAGGCTCGGATGTGTTGGTCCGGCAACGTGGAGACGGGAGATGCGTAATTTGTAAATCCAGTCCCCCACCCCCTCTCCCATGTGCAGATTTTACAACCAGCCAGCCAGCCTTGACTCTCAACATGAAGTTTGACCCAAGGAAAATGGAATTATCTTGGGACTGCAAAGAAAATGTGACCAACGTGGCATGTTCAATGATTCACAAAGAAAAGGGACCGATTACAAAGAAGGTAAGATGGGCTTTGCATGTCCAGTTCCCAGACTATTTGAAGTGTGCATCAGGAAAGCCCCAGGGCAAGTTTCAAGCACAGGCATGACAGGGGGCAAATTTAGGAGCCCTGACTCAGGCCCAAGGGGTGCTCCAGGGAGCAGGTCCCTCGGGGGCTGAGAAGCACCGTGGGGAATGTCCTAAAGAAAGGGAGGGAGGGAGGCTGGCAGGTGTGGCCGGCAGATGAGCTGGGTCTGCAGAGGAAGGAGGCGAGGTAAGGAGTGGGGAAAAGCATCGGGGTTCATCCAGCCTCATGCCAGGCTTTAAGAAAGAGGATGGGAGAGGAAGCATGGAAGAGAGAACGGGGCGTGAGTGGACAAGCAAGAAAGAAAAAGAGAAGAGAGACAGGGAGCCCCAGAGGACAGAGAGAGAGAGAGAGGAATTATAAAGTGACTTAAAACATCAGCTGGGTGGGAACTAAATTGGGCAGCGGCGGGTGACCTCACCTGGTTACAGTTTGCAGCCCAGCCTGGCACATAGAACGGCTCCAGGGAACCTGGCAGGGGCAGAGGGAGGGTTTTGGGGAGTCCGTGGCCATGGGGGAGCCCCCAGCCAGAGCCTGAAACCACAGGGGGTGGATTTGCAGAGGGGGTGGGACCCCAGCTGGATGGGGAAATTTAGCTCCCTCCCCTCCCATCCCGTCCCCCCAGGATAAGGAAATGGGGAGAGCTGGCAATATTGCAGGGCAGAGATGGGGAGGGGGCTGCACGGCTTGGTGTGGAGACCCCAGGTGGGTCCCCACTGTTCCTGATTTTTCCAGGGGACAGCAGCCTTCAGCCCCCCACAGTGGATTTCAAATGCTGTTATCCCTGCAGGCTGGTGTGACTTAGGAAAAAAAAAAAAACACCCACCTGTCATTGCAGCCTTTTATTCGCTTAAATCCCCAAAGATCAGTTAAAGACTCAACATAATACTCAGGGAAAAAAAGTATCCTTGGCTCTGTCTTTGCAATGGAAATGAAATGGATACATTGGTAGCAAGGTTGGCTGGTTGGAAACAATGTAAATATTTCTCCTGTGGGAGGGAAAAGGCACAAAATCGCCTGCGGTTGGCTCCATGGGGGGTTAGTGGATTTCCGTAGGACCAAGCCATGGTCTCCCAGGAGCTTGCTGGAGAGCTGGGGCATGAAAGTAAGTCCTCATTTTAATGAGAGATCCCTCGGTCCCCGTGGACATGAGCATTTAACTGTGTTTCCACGGAGGACGTCAACAGAGAGGTTTCAGCGAGTGGGGACAAGCGGCTTCCTGGGGTCCCTGCAAACCCCAGAACAAAACAGAAAACTGACCTGTCATCCACTGGGCAATTGCAACTTTTCAGCCCAAGGAGAAAACCTGTCAGTGCACCTTCTCACCGCTTCCTCTGCAAGACGGAGTTGGTTTTATGGTTGAAATAAATATCAATCAAAGACCGTTCGTGGAAAAACTGTTCTATGAAAATTCAGGTAGGAAAAGCCTTTTGCTCCCTCGTTGCCATCCCACCGGCATGGAATCGAGCCCCTCTTGACCTCATGCACCAACGGTTGTGTCTCTGCTGCTCCTAAGGAGAGGAAGGCACGGCCGCAGGCAACTTCTCCTGCTTTATCTACAACGCACATCTCATGAACTGCACCTGGGTAAGGGGTCCCATGGCCCCAAGCGACATCCAGTATTATTTTTATATACTAGACTTAAGGTAAGTGCTGAGCTGAGATAAAACGCCATGGGAAATAGAGGGAAGGGGGGTGTGTGTGGGGGGGGAGCCCTGATCCTTCTCTGAAAACGTTGGACTCTTGCAGGGGACAGGAGACGGAGTGTCCCCGGTATGTAAAGGATTCAGGCACGCACGTCGGCTGTCACATGGACCACCTCCCAAAACTTTCATTCTACAATTATTTTCTGGTGAATGGTACCAGCCAGGAGATGGGAATCCAGTTCTCCGATTTATTTGTGTCTCTACAGCAAATAGGTGAGGAAAAGGACTTTCCTTTGGCTGCTTTCTGTCTGTCTGTGTCGACCGAATTCCCCTCTCTTTGTAAGGACTCTTAGCCTATTGCATTAGATCCCACCCTGCTCCAATTTGGCCTCATCTTAATGAATCCCATCCTCGAAGATCTGGTCTCCAAGCAAGGTCACATTTGCAGGTGCTGGGCTGGGACTCCCACATGTCTTTTTGGGGGGAGACACAGTTCAACCCACAAAAGTTGGTCAGAGGACGTGCAGATGCTTCTGTGATAATAACTTGGGAGCAGGTGACATGAATTTCTTACGGGAGCTATTGAGTCCTTCTTGCCACCCACGAAGGGAAATTCTGCACTCATCCCTGGGCTACAAAGGAGGAGAAGAAACCTGGGAATTCCACTGTGCGAGGTCACACCAGTAGTAGTGGGTCCACTCCATAAGACCCACTGAGAGTATCTACCGTGAGTGAAAGGTAGATACCGTGCCTGTTTGGAGCTCACACTGGAGGCAAAACATCACCCATGCAAGTGAAAAAAAGAAATAGCACCACGAGCAAAGGTTGGCTGTTGGCGGGAATGGGATAAACGTAAGGGAGGGGAAACAGCAGATGGAATGTATGAGGTTCCTCTCGCCACTATAACAAATTGTGCAAACCCACTCATTCGAGGTAGCACACATTTGTTACCTTACAGTCTGGGAGTCGAAGTCTGACACAGATCTGGTGGGTTGGAAGCTAGGTGTCAGGGCAAGGTTGTTCTGGAGACTCCAGGGGAGAATCCATTCCTTGCTTCTAGAAGCTTCTTTGGCTTGGGGTCCTTCCTCCATTTCCAAAGAGCATCACTCCAACCTCTGCCTCACCCTCCCATCTCCATGCCTAAGCCTGACCTCCTGCCTTCCTCTTAAAAGGACCCCTGTGATTGCATGGGGATCCCCCCAAATACCATGGGATAATCCCCCATCTCAGGAGTCCTAACGTCATCCCATCTGCAAAGTTTCCTTTTGCCATGTGATGTAACGAATTTGCAGATTCTGGGATAAGGACACGGGCTTCATATGCAGCCGATCTATCTTTGAGAAGGTGCCACCAAAGCCACACAACTAATGGGGAACTGGAAAAGCCAATATCCGCGAGGGAGGATGTCACATTCAGAGGCATGGGGCAGCAAGATCGGGGAACCCCAAGGGAACTGGTGTGGAGACAGGCTCAGACTTTATTCTCGTTGAGCATTGGAGGCCCTATGTGGTCTCGAAAGGAGACCCTTTTGTTCTGGAAAGAATCTCTAATTGCTGCAATCCACAGGGAATGGAGATGGACCATGCAAGAGAAGGGACACCATCTGAGGACAGCTGGAGTCTCCTAGGTGACAGGTGGTGGCTCCAGCTAAAGAGCAGGGGACAGAAGTGGCTGGCTTCTCGGGCCGGCGGTTATAAAAGAACCATCCCGTGTTTCCAGGCCAGGAAGCGCCTGTGTCAAGAGCTCCCACTGCACAGCCTCGAAAGGGACTTTCCTAGGCATCACCTTGTGTCCCCAAGCCCCAGACAAGTTTAGAAGGAAAGGTTTGGGATCTGCGTCTTGCAATAGATGACACCCATCTCCCCCTTCTTCTCCAGGCTAAAAAGTGGGGGGAAGAAATGCAGGGATGAGACTGCAGAGGATAGTAGGTGCCCCTGCCGTGACAGCGAGACTTTCCAAAAAGACAAATGTCTAACCCTAGGAGGTCTCGGGTTGTTCCAATCGTGCGGCTGTTGATCAAAGTGTGGTCGGATCTCCTTTTGGAGCTGTCCTGCAGAGCAGTGGCGAGCTTTCCAAATACTCTTCAGCCAGGTGGTCCTTGACAAGTGGAAATACGTTTTAGGAGCCAAGTTCTGACAATTCGGGCAAAGCTACTTTTAGCTAGGAGCAAAATGTGTCTAGCGGGGGTGGACAGGGACTGATTGGTCTCAGATTGGTTGTAAATCGCTGGAGACGTTGAGGGCCGAGAATGGAAATAACAACAATCTCCTATAGCTACACCTTTTGGGGAGACTTAGTTGGCCCCCCTTTCCTGCTGGCTGTGTCATCAGAGAGACGATGAGCATCCCTAAACCAGACTGCATGGTGGCCCCCCCAAGTTCACATCCACCGAGAACCTCAGGGTGTGACCTCCTTTAATTTGGAAAGAGGGTCTTTGCAGATGTAGTTAGTTAAGTGGAGGCTGTGCTGGAAGTGGTGGTGATGGATAATGCGGTAAGACGGGTGTCTCTTTAAGAAGAGGAGAAGATTATGGGAAGGCAGAGTTTGGGGTGAAGCAGCCACAAAGCGAGGAGCCCCCAGAAGCAAAAGAACAGGAAGGAGCCTCTCCTAGAGCCCCCAGAAGGAACCAAACCCACAGATATCTTCATTTTGAACTTCTGGTCTGCACGATGTGAGGGAGAAACATCTGTGCTGTCTGAGGATCCCCAGTTAATGGGGCTTTGCTACAGCAATCCCGGGGAACTAAGACACTCTGCAAATCTTGCTGTTTTCATTTGCTAAAGCGGGCAGAAATGCAAAAATACCTGAAACGGGTTGGCTTTTGCAAAGGGCTTTTATTAAGTTATACGTTTATAGTTCTAAGGCCATAAAAATGTCCAAACTAAGGCATCCAGGAAAAGATACGTGCACTCAAGGAAGGGCTAGGGATGTTCGGGGTTTCTCTGCCAGCTGGGAAGGCCCATGACGATGTCTGCTAGTTTTCTCTCCTGGCTTCTCGTTTCAAATGGCTTCCCCAGGGGCCTTTTTTATCTGCATCTCCAAAGGTCTCTGGCTGTGTGCACTCTGAAGCTTTTCCCAAATGGTTCCCTCTTGAAGGGCTCGAGGAAGCAACCCCCCCTTGACTGGGTGGAGACACACCTCCTTGGAGACCGTCCCATCAAAAGGTCCCAGCCACAATTGGGGGTCCCATCTCCATGGAAACAACTGAATCAGAATCTCCCACCCAGCAATGTTGAATCAGGATTAAAGGACATGGCTTTTCTGGGGATCCTCGGCAGTTTCAAACTGGCACACTTACCTTCTTACTTTTAAAATGGAGGGAAATGACGGAACCTGGTTATCTGTGGTTTGCCAGGATTAGGGAGCTTCTCTGCATCGTATGGAATGAGGGGAGCTCAGATGTCACTTACAGCATCTGCCTCTCCTTTTCCTCTTTACTGAGCTGTGACAAAACCCAGCCATGCTGTTGCCTGCCCCTGAAAAAAAAGTGAAGGTGCCTCAAATGCC